>NC_051155.1:126452423-126752423 GCF_013339745.2 Dermacentor silvarum
TTCACAAACAGACTCTACTTAGTACCAGCAAAAACCAAGCAGTTAGCATTCTGAGTATACAAGCGCTGCATCACAAATATAAAGCTATTTCTTTGTGCAATCTAAAATTCCTACTATTCACAACACTGCCCACATGATAAATCAGGCTGCTAGAAATTTGCATTCATAGCATTAGTGCTCAGCCGCATCCACATTCAGGGCAGCGCAGTACGTCTTGACGTATGTAACTATTATGATGTTCCATAAATTACCCTCACCGATAGAAGTGTCTTCAAACGTGCAGTAACAACTTTTGAAACAAACGACACATGTACGAAGCAGAAAGGTCGGTGTGATAGGGCTTCTCTATCGGGGTACTACATAAAAAACGCTATAGGCAACACTTATGCCAGTTCATTTCTGAGCATACGAACATCGCATAAAACGAGCACTTTTACGCCTAGTACCGCTGTGACACATATATCCTGATTTGTATTTTGCCAACACTTCGTAACAGCAACAACAAAGCTCGAATGTCGCGGTCACCAGGGCGCATCGCAGGTGGCAAAACGACTCACGCAGTAAAGCACATGAGGAATGACAGCGATAACGAGGCAACAAATCTTATCGCTACTGATCTTGTCATCACTTCTAAGGGTACGGCGGCCCACGCCAGCGGAAAAAACACGCGGCAAAAACGCGCGTCAGAAACGCGCGGCAACGAGTCATGCCGCGGGCGACAAAACGGCAGGAATAGAGTCTTGCGGCGTGCCGCGCGAAATGGGTTCGAGACCCATTTCTGCGGCAAATGCCGCGTCCCGGGAGATGGAGAACCAATCAAGAGCGGCGAGGGTGACGTCACTGAGCCATCACAACCGGACCGCCGCCGGTCCACGCCGGGTTATCAATCGACGCTCGTCGTCGTCTCGCATGAAATAACGAGCGCTGGCGGTGTTGGAGATATCGCGCTGCCGCGCGGCGAGACGCGCTTGCCACGGTGGCTTCGCGGCGAGGCGCTGACGCGCGGCAACTTGCCGCTCGCGCCTAGACGCGCGCGTTTTTTTGCCGCTTACGTGGCCATACCCTAGATTGGAAAGGACTGGCGTTTACCACTTCGCGGCAATGAACCGCATACACAGCTGACACATACAAGTCGCGGACGCTAGGTGCGCCAATAGGACACCTTTCACTTCTCTACGCCCTGAAAATCTGTCGTACTCAGAACGCCCATATATGTAATGGACTTTTGCAGTGCACACGCGAAGCACGGCGCAAGAAATCACTAAGTCGATGGCTTGAAATATTTCTTGCGATGCTCGTGCAACACAACACACTTCCTCCGCTCCGTCTATTTCTGTCGGCAATCGCATGCACTGATGAGGCCTGGAAGGGTACACGGGCTTGCTGCCCTCAATCTATCTTCGTGGGTGCTGGCTAACTCTAGTAAGAATCACAAGAACGAGCAAAATAGACTGTTTCTGACACGGCTGTAGCCTAGGCCTCGTTCCCCGCTTCGTTTCGCTTCGAGCAAGCGCCATGTTTCCCGTGATGACGTCCTACGCCGTCCGCCTCGTACCAGCCAATGAGAGACGAGCAGGCATGCGGATGGCAAAGCTGCGTCTGCCCGTCCAGACGTTCGGACAGCCATCCGCACCATGTCCGCCGCGGGCGGAACGGGCGGGCGGATTGAGCGAGTATATGCCCTAATGCGTTGTGCTGCTGAGCGTAGGAACGCGGGATCGAATCCCGGCCGCGGCGGCAGCATTTCTGGAGGCGAAATGCAGAAATGCTCGGGTTCTTGCGTCGTAGTGACGTTAAAGAACCCCAGGTGGTCAAAATTAATCCGGAGCCCTCAAAAATGGCGCACATCATCTCAGAACTGATTTTGGCACGTAAACCCCGAAAAGGAAGTATACTTGCCTTTAGGAGTGCTCTCACCGTACCGCTTTTCATCGATGGAGGGAGACTGCGCTGTTGTTTCTGACGCATCTGAAATGAAATGTTTACTTAGTTATTGCTCAGTCGCTATATAACTAGAAGGAGCAAAGTCTGAAAAAAATACATTGGAATGAGGGCTACGCGGGTTCTGTATTTACATTGAGATTTCGCTCGTGAAGCAGGAGTCGTCGGAAGGGTAGAACCTTACCACATTTCCACATTGCCCCTATGATAACCTAGGTAAGCATGTCATAAACATGTATAATAATTTTTTCCGTCCATCCTTTCATACATCTGTGCTGCCGCTGTTAACGCAGTATTACGAGACAAAGTTCACCCCTCATGGCAAGCAGAACACGCCATTTTTAATGTTCACATGAGCAGAATCCCCGTCATGAAGTAACTACGTAGTTTATGCAGACGACATTGCGTTTTGCCATCTGCAAACAGCATGCACAGGCTACATCAACGACTGCAAACTTGTGCCTGGAGATGTGGCTAGATGTTAATCAGTTGTCCTCAATGCCAAATGTGCATTCTCGTTTAGCGGTACATGACCAGTGCACATCTCATGTCTTACCATCTTTAAGACACACAAAGGTAGAGGAGGAGGAGGAGGAATAAACTTATTTGTGTAGCAGATTTGGTGA
Source organism: Dermacentor silvarum (assembly GCF_013339745.2). Taxonomy (NCBI): domain Eukaryota; kingdom Metazoa; phylum Arthropoda; class Arachnida; order Ixodida; family Ixodidae; genus Dermacentor; species Dermacentor silvarum. The sequence continues at coordinate 126,454,991 of NC_051155.1, forward strand.
GACCTAGGCGTCTCTACCTAGATGACGGCCTCGAGCCCTGGGCTCTGCGGCATCTTCGGCCTGCTGAATTGCTAAGTTGGTCTTCCGGTTGCAGAGCTGAGCAGCGCGGTCTCCCACTGCTCTGGTCTTGTGCGTTTTATTCTTTATGGGTCCCCAGGACAAGCCCAAACCATGTGTTGGCAAGTCCGCCCTTTCTTGACAGAATCTGCATTTATCGGTGTAAAGTTCTGGATCGTAACCGTGGTAGGCCAACCGGGTCGGATATGTTTCTGTTTGCAACAAGCGCCATGCTGTCGCTTGCCGTCTACTTAGCGAGGAGTGTGCCGGGCGGAAACGGACCCTGCCCAATTTATAGTGTTTGGTTATCTCTGTAAAGCTGTCATCCGGTCTCTCCGTTCCCAGTATTGCGTGTTACCTGCTCGGTCCGTCAGTTCTCGAGCCAGGTTGTGCGCAATTTCGTTCCGGGAAGGGAGGAGTGTGCGGGGCCATTTAATGTAAAACATTCGATCTTCACGATAATTGGCTAAAATTAGTAGCGCTTCTGGCGAGATTCTTCCTTTGGCCATAGTTTTTGACGGCGGTCTTTGAGTCGCTGGACTATGATGTTGGCCTCTGTGGAGGCTATTGCCAGTGCTAAGGCAGATCCTCCGCACCTCAGCCTTTCCTGTTTTTACACTGCCACTAACTCTGGAGTCACCTCTAGACTGGTAGCAACTCGACATACTCTGTCTATTTGTGTATTCCGCCGCGTCCACTAGACCACGTCCCTAGCACTACTGAATTTTTTGTTGAGAGCTCTCGCTCTTGCGATTCTTCTATTTCGTGAAACTCCGGGTGCATGTTTCTGGGGATGGGAGTAGTATGAGAGATTTTCCTTATTTTCTTGGGATGTCTCCCGCAGTCCGTGCTGTGCTTCGTAGGATATTCCGATGTCGTTAAATCGTGTCTGCCCGTCAAACTTGCGTAAGTCTTTCATACTGCGCACTCTGGGCCTCAATGAGTGTCTAATGTGTGTGCACGCCGAGTGCTAGCAACTCTCGTTTGACGTATTCGCTGGAAGTACCAAGGCTGCTTATACGCCCTTCTAATGATACATTCTATCTTGGCTTTCTCTGCAGCGTAGAGCTTAGGTAAGGGACCACATACAATACGACTGATTACGAATGCTTCTATTAATCGAATAAGAGTGCTCTTTCATGCCATAGTTCTGTTGGATATCCGCTTTATTAGTCTAATTGGTTTGGTGAACACTATTATCCAGTAGTCTAGTGGTTCCCCATTATGACGTTTCGGATACGCGGAGTCCCAGTATTCTTAGGCTCTCCACTATCGGTATCCTGGTGCCTTTACGGTGACCACATGTCCGGCGTTTCCTTAATGCTTTTTCGACCTCTGCATGTGGGTCTATAGAGCAGTAGTTCTGATTTTTGAGAGGAACATCGCAGTCCCTTGTCTCTGATGTAGTTTTCGACGTGTTACTGCTGTTGGAGGATCTTCCACGTGCCCATCGCTTCCAGCCGCCACCCAGAGGGTAATGTCGTCCGCGTATAGGCTGTGTCCGAGTCCTTCTATTTTTTTCGAGTCTCGTAGGAAGACCATTCATTGCCACGTTGAATAGAAAGGGGGATAGGGACCGACCGCTGCGGAGTACCCCGTTACCAAGTTTCATCCCTCCGATTTGGTTCCCCCAATTGTAATCTTTGCCGTACGATCCGTCAAGAAGTCTTTGATGCACGCGTATGTTCTACGTCCTACATCCAGCTCTTGGAGATTTTGCAGTACTGCCTTGTGCGTGAGTGTCAAAGGCCTTTGTTAGATCGAGCCCTAGTATCGCCTTGGTGTCTAGAGTTTTCGCGCCCGCATCTAATATGTGATCTTTAAGTTGGAGCATAATATCCTGCGTCGATACTTTGGTCGAAATCCAACCATGCTATGTGGGTAAAGTCCTCCATCATCCATGTATCTCGTGAGGCGTGTGAGAACCACATGTCCCATGAGTTTACCGACGCAGGATGTTAGCGATATGGGCCTTAAGTTGGTCAGGTGTAGTTTTTTTCCAGGCTTTAGTATAAAGATGATTTGGGCTGCTTTCCATTGACTTGAAATGTCACCTTGCTCCCAACACTTATTCATGTACTCTGTGAGAGCTCGGATGGATTCATCATCGAGGTTTCTGAGCATTTTATTGGTTATACCATCAGGCCCTGGTGCAGATTTCGGGTTCAGTCTGGTAAGTTCATATCTGACTTCTGCCTCCGTAATTGGGGCATCGAGATCAGGATTCTCATTGCCGCTGTAATCCGGAAGTCGTTCTCTATTCGCATCTCCAACGTACACATTTTGGAGCTCTCGAAAGAGCTTTTCTTCTGTACCTGCGTAGCTGTGTATAACATTCTGTAAATTGTGTCTTTGTACAGTTTTTGTACTCTCGGCATCCAAGAGGCATCGGAGAATGTTCCAGGTCTTGGGACTACCCATTTGCCTCTCCATCGAATTGCACTGGCTTCCCAATTTTTTGGTGTTAACCTATTCGCATAAACTTCGATTCCTTGTCTAATTCTGCAATTCTCTTCCTTAATTTCCGATTATGTTTTTGCTTTTCCATCTTTTCAGCATATTACCTTTCGCTTCCCATATATGCAATAACCTTTCTCCATCTACTCAATCCCTGCCTCTTTTGGAACAGTTTTGGTAGCTCGTTTAACACTTTGTTGTAGTTTCTCTGCCCATTTCTCGATGTCCGGTATATTCGCTTCCGCATCTTCCTTTTGGATTTTGCGGAAAGAGTCCCATTCTACAAGTGTCCATTTCTCTACCCTCTTTTTCTTTGGGCCTGCTTTTACCGTTGTGACGACGATGTAATGGTCACTACCTAAGCTTTCCTGCATGTTTTTCCATCGAGAATCCACTATGTTTTTTGTAAACGTGAGATCTGGTGTCGTGTCGTTGCTTACGCTGTTTCCTATTCTCGTGGGTGCTTGAGGATCAGTTATGAGCGTTAGTCTTTCCTGCTGAGCATCTGCCTATAGGCTTCGGCCCTTAATGTTACCTAAGCTGTATCCCCAGCCGCGTGGTGCGTTAAAATCGCCGACCACGACTAGCGCCTGTTTGTCTGCTACGCTGAACGCTTTGCGGAAGAGTGGACCGAATTTCGCCTTGTGCCGGGGTGGACTGTATATGTTCAGAATAACTAGACTTCCCCGCTTCTTTGCGGGAGGAAATTATTTCAATAAGGACGTGGTCTATGCCTCGCATTCCGGTATCGTGCTCGACAGCCACGAGGTTCTGTGTACCAGTGTCGTGACGGTTGCCTGCTGCCGGAAGGACTGTAAGATTTATAACTCGATAATTTGCCATCCCCCCGGTCTCCTGCAGGGCGATGACATCTGGCGGCTCCTTGCTTGTTATGAACTGCTGCAGGTTTCCTCGCTTGCGACGATACCCGCGGCAGTTCCATTGCCAAATCGCGTATTGGTTACGCGGTGCCATGTTGATTTATCTGATCTTCCACGGTGGCCTTGCTATTTTCCACCGCAGTTGGTCTGCAATACGGTTTGCTTTTAACGGGTCCCGCGCCTGTCGGCCGAGTATCCTTTGGTATGCTTTCTAGTGCCGCTACTCTATTCTCTAATCCATCGAATCGTTGTTTAATATCTACATACATGTTTGTAATTTGTTGCTGTATCCCATCAAACATTTCTTTAAATGTTCCCATAACTCGCTGATTGTAAAGTCACTCTTTTCCTCAACCGTTTCTTGCGCTTTCATTTTGTGTGGGGGTGCTTCCCCGTTCGCTGTGCGGGAACTGGTGGGAGCTCGACTAGGCGTCGGCGTCCTATTGGCGGAGGGTGTGTTGCTATTCTTTTTTTTTTGTTGCTGTAGCTTCGTGTTTTCTGCCCTAAGCTGCTTGATCTCTTCTTTAAGCGTTGCATTCTTTCGAGTAATATGTTCCAACATCTTTCTAATCTCTTACATTTCCTGTTCTAGGGCGGACCCCTTAGCTTGAGAAGATTGAGTAGCAGTGCCGGAGACCACGCTTGCCCAGCTCACTTGTGCTTTGCTTCCGTCTCCCCCTCGAGAAGTGCTCGAACCAGACCTCGGCCTCGACCTTGATCTGGTCCGTGATCTGGTGCTGGACCTGGACCTGGAGCGTCCGCGCCCGGCTTCCCCGGACAGTCTCGGAAGGAACCGGACCGGTCTCTCCCAGGTCACGTTCGTAGTTTTTCCTGTTGTTTCTTCTTTGTCGGTTGATGGATGCTGCTCGATATCGTCGTGGTTATTGTTGTTGTTGTGCTCCCTCTGGCTTCTTTGTTGTTGTGGTTGTAGTACTCTTCGACATATTGTTCTTCCCTCCTCCGTCGCTCCAGCGACCTCTCCTGACCAGGTACGGTATCTTGTATCTTGCGTCGCAATTGTTGTCTCCCATGAGGCGGTCTGCCGCAGAGTTGGCACTCCGCTTGGCAGTTGTGGTCGTGTTGTGGATTCTTGCACCCGCACCCTCGGCAAATGTGTCTTCCGGGTTGGGGCACACGTCAGCCCTGTGCCTTTTTTCCACATTCATAGTGTAGGAAGAACGTGACGGCGGCGAACGAGCCGTGCCGTCGTTCCTACTAAGAAGTCGGCCAGCCGAGCGGAGGCCGCGACGACCAGCGTCTCAAGCTCCTGGAACAACACTGCGCGTGCCGAGCTTGCGCTTCGAGCACGCGCTGCGCTTCTTTATTGTTTACTTCCTTGACAGTCGGCGCGAAGGCACCGGTGGGAGCGCCGACCAAAGCGCCCCGCGTTGCAGCGTCGGTGGGCGCTACAGGGCTCCCCGCCCACGGAACGTCGATGAAGGAAGTGAGAGAAGCTAAGTTGGATCTTTGTACTCCAGCCTGCATCTTAGGTGCACCTGTGGCTGGCGCACGCACAGACGTCCTTGAGGCAAGCGGCTCCGGCAGTGTGGCATTCGCTGTTGGCCTTGCAGGGCTGTCCAATACGTTTCCGGCGGTGGTCTGTAGCTTGTCGCAGGTCTTGCCGTCCAGCGAGCGGACAAACTCGAGAGCACAGTCGCCGATCAGATGGTCCGTGCAGACCCCGTTCAGCTGGGCGAAGACGCACTGCTCGGAGTAGTCGCAGGGCTAGCCGAGGCCGGTGGCGGTGCGGCAGGTCAGGTGCTTCGACTGGAGGCTCGCGGGCTCGGATGGCTTGTAGGGGTAGCGGCCCTCGCTTCACGAGGCCCCGCGAGGCTCGCGCTGGGCGTTGCTCGTGCAGGTGTCCTCGAAGATGGAACCAAGTGCGATGGTTGCCTTGGTGACCTGCGCGTCGATAGGGTGGTGCATTAAAAGACCAACTTGCCGTTGTCGGAGGGAAGCCTCTCCAGCTGGTTGATGGCGATCTTCGAGACCTTAACGGGGACATCGTTCTTCACGGTGCTTAGGGTAGGATGGTTGATGAAGTTCTCCAGGAGACGGTTGTACGGTCCAGGTGATTGTGGCGTAGTACTTGTACAGGCGCGAGAGCTGTGGGCCCCTGGGTGGGGTTACCAGTGTGCGGGAATGCGCGCGCTGTGGGCAACGCATCGATGCATCCCTCGAGGTGGAGCCGCGCAGGCCGGGTTGTAACCACTTTGCAGGCTGCAGGGTTGTTCGAAACTAATCCCCCGAGGGGGACGGCGGGGTTAGTGGAGCTTCTTCCAAGCGAGCACCCTGAAGAAAGCCGGGCGTCTGGCCGGGGTTCGCTTGTGCTCGATTTGTATTCCGGTGGGTAACCGGTGGCCGCCTGGTTTCGAACCCGCAACCTCCCGCAGCCGAGGCGGACACCACGACGAGGTCACGGCTGCGGTGACTTACGGCGCTGCAGCTTTCCAATATCGAAACGGCGCCGGATCATTGGTAGGACTAGTGAGGCTTAGCTGCTGCACGGGCGCCCGATGGAACGGTCCCTCGAGCAGAGCCCGCTGACGGTCCGCATCGTAAGGGGCCGTGGGCCGTAGGCTGTTGGCGTTCCCGAGCCGAAAATGGTCCTCGTAAATGTCGCTTGAACCATCAGGGCCAGGGTCAGGCCAGTCAGCACTAGGCGCAGGGCCTTGGTCCGAGGAGTGAGAGTAGCTGACGTGTCACCGCTCCGCGTGGCCGGCGTGTTCGTACCGTGACCGCGCGCTCGCACCGTGGCCGGCGTGCTCGTACCGTGGCCGGCGTTCTCGTACCGTGGCCGGCGTTCTTGTACCGTGGCCGGCGTGCTCGTACAGTGGCCTGGTGAGCGCCGTGGCCGGTGAGCGCCGTGGCCGGTGAGCGCCGTGGCCTGGTGAGCGCCGTGGCCGGTGCGCGTCCTGGCCGATCACGTCCGGGTCACCATTGTAGGAAGAACGTGACGGCGGCGAACGAGCCGTGCCGTCGTTCCTACTAAGAAGTCGGCCAGCCGAGCGGAGGCCGCGACGACCAGCGTCTCAAGCTCCTGGAACAACACTGCGCGTGCCGAGCTTGCGCTTCGAGCACGCGCTGCGCTTCTTTATTGTTTACTTCCTTGACAGTCGGCGCGAAGGCACCGGTTGGGAGCGCCGACCAAAGCGCCCCGCGTTGCAGCGTCGGTGGGCGCTACAATAGCATATGTCAATCTGCTTTTTATACAAGGAGCATCGAATAAGCATCGCTCCATATCTCACGTAGCTTGGGACGTAAAAACCTTCAAATAAAACGATCACGTTGTCTGTGTTACCCATTCTCTTGGCGTGCAAGACCCCAGGATTGCGCTGCGTGACCAGACTGGTATAATGAATACCTTGGAAGATTTATAGCGGCTCTCTCAGCTGTCGCCCACACATAGATATCTGACTAGAAAAGGCACCCGTGCAATTGTCAAATTGCGTTGGCTGAGCAATCGTCGAATACAATTGAGAAGAGATGCACTCCTAATGATACATCTTATGTATACGCGCGTCCTGTCTTAGAATTTGGTTGCGTGCTCTTATCTGGAGCACCGGACTTCAAGCCCCGCCCTCTGATTTCCTTACAAAGAGGAGCATTACGTTTGTTTCTAAACCTTTCTGAATTGGTTGCAAATTCTGTTCATCTAGGATACCGTGTTGCACCACTTTCGTGCAGGTCCCGCCTTCTGACAGAATTTATGAATCACCGCTGCGACTCTCTCAAGCAATATTTCCCAACCTGCGTTGTTTTTTTGGTGTCATCTGGCCGCACTTGTATACTCTGCAAATTAACTTCGTGCAAACATTACGTGACCCTTTGGACGTGCCCATCTGCGACGTACTTTCGATTCCCGACTGAGCTGTCACCACTGATATTCAATTCGATGATAATTTTCCTGTTAACGCAAAAAACTTCCACATCGTATTCTAGACGCCCTATTAAAAGACAATTTGCAGAGCCTTCAAACAAACGTAGTAATTGCGACAGATGCTTCACAATGAAAAGTCATGTGTAGGTATATTTTCCCCAATTCTTGATTGCACATTTTCTCTACGGCGGCCAAATTTTATACCTATCTTATTAGCCGAATACTTGGTGGTGGTGCTGGATCTACGTAAATTAGGCCATCAGTTACGTCAGCCGTCATAGTCACTTATTAAATATTATTGTGCTCATCCTTGAATACTTCTAGTTATTCTCTTGTAATGAGGACGTTTCACTCGTTGGTACCTGGATACCAACCCACCGTGGTTGCTCAGTCGCTATGGTGTTGGGCTGCTGAGAACGAGGTCGCGAGATCGTATCCCGGCCACGGCGGCCACATTTCGATGGGGGCGAAATGCGAGAACACCCATGTACTTAGATTTAGGTGCACGTTAAAGAACCGCAGGTGGTACTAATTTCCGGAGTCCCCCATTACGGCCGGCGTGCCTCATAATCAGATCGTGGTTTTGGCGCGTAAAATCCTTTAATTTCTTCAGTAGGACGTTCTGGCGGGCTAGTTGGTTCATAGCTTTTTGACGTTTATAAACTGCGCAAGAAAATGAAGACAAAAGAAATTTCTTTTAACCTGGATACTTGAAAAGTGTGCGTTTAATTGGGGTACTTGACCATAAAGTACTAATCAAGCATGAAATTGCAGATTCTCTAGGCAAGGCATCTATGAGCGGACCGATACTCCAGTATTTTCCTTTCACCGCTCATCTCAGTGCTGATAGATTTCGCAGCAGTATCATTATACCAGCAGTGTCAGGCTCCGCAATAACTAACTATGAATTACCGATATCTTCTATACCCTTGGCACAGAGATTTTTGCCAAACATGAAAAATTGAAGTGTCTATCACGAGGCTGCGCTGCCGTCTACCTACGTTAATCTGCTATCTACACAGGTGTCGTATGGTACCTTCACCAATATGCTCATTCTGGCGAAGCGGAGACAATAGACGATTTCTTGTTGTCTTGTAGGCATTTTTCTGTGATTAGAAAAACACTACCGGAAATACCACTTCGCAAAACTCGTATACATTGATCTGTGCTGGTGATCCTATCTCTTCGAGCCTCTATTATCGGGTTCAGCCACATAAATGTTTGCTTGGCAATCCAAATTACTTGAATAAATTTAATCGATTACCACGCTAGATGCTCGTGTCCCCTCCCCACTATTTTTTCTTTATTTTTATTTATTTGTACATCTATTACTGCTTTTATTCTCAGTTTCTTATGATTGCTGTTTTCTTTTCAGGAACCTGTTATTTTCTAAGCTCCAAAGTTCAAATTGTTAATTCCCTTGTTTTCATACACCTAACTTAACCACCCGATTCATGGTCAATCATGGGTAAGCGCCAGAACCACTCAAGACAACAACAACACGCCCGGCGTTGAACTGGAGAGTAATCATATTGGCTACCCGCAGTGGTGGCCTAGTGGCAATTGTATTGTGCTGCTAAGCATCAGGTCAAGGGTTCAATTCCTGGCCGCGGTGGCAGCAGTTCGATGTAGGCAAAATTAAAAAAAAACACTCGTGTGCCGTGCATTGAAGCGCTGTTTTCGCCACCTTAGCTATTCCTGAGTCGTGATGTCACCATCACACTTGTTTGCACGATGAGGCAGGCTCCCGAAATCAAGCGCCGTATTTGTTGACCACGGGCAACCGAAACACCATGCATGCAGCAAGAAACACCATGCTGCCTCAGCCTCGCTAGCAGCCGACCCCGCCTATAGCCAAGAAGGGCCGAAAGAATGATGCCTCCCACCCTCAATAACCTGTGGCACCTGCAACTGTGGCCCTACCTATCCGAACAGCTATCGTGTGTTTTGCGCAAGTGGAGGAGAAGATGCACGTCAATGGCGTGTCGCCTCAGCCCTGACGCTACCTGCTTTTCAAGCGACGTGTAATCTCGGCACGATCACATATGACGCAGGACGAGAACAGCTACCACAGCCTTCACTTAATTCTTCGGTGTACGAGTGCGGGCTCGAAGAAAGAAGCAACCGGTGCCATCTCCTTCGAAGACTTACGTTTCTCATAGAGCCTCTAGAGCTGTGTCATCCTCTTCACCGTAGGTCACTGATGAGCGTTGCATCACGTGTGGCGTTTCTCATATCACACTGGCACTAAGCAAAGCCACGATGCGGAGGAAGCACGAGGACCGCGTATCTCTTCTCTCACTCCCGCTCTGACGACGAACAAACTTCCGAACAGCTTCCTGCCCTACCAAGTCGACCCTCTGTGAGCCAACTGCTTCTTTAGGATTACACCATACGTCCAGGCCGGTGTTTACCACCATAGCGGCTTGCACTCGTGCCGAAGTGCGTGGTGTCACCGATTCAAGACTTGGAGATTGCACAGCCCCTAGCAATGCCTTTGCAGAAAGCGAGACGAATGTCACCGAATCTATTTCGTGTGAGTTCCCCTCTTCAACAACCTCGTGCATCACAAGCTCTGACATCGCCAGCGCCTTCTCGCTGTGCTGATGTCCGTCTCTGCCTTCTACTTTGTTGTCGCCCCACCCGAATGACCGGACGCACAGAAAGGTACATTAGATAACACAACCTGTTTTCTGTTGGCCAATGTGCCTTTTTTGGGTCCAGTCGTTCTACCTGCGCTATTATCAAGCAGAAGAAGTCATACCAAAAGCCCCTTTAAGTACACTCACGTTAATCTCTACTGCTCGCACTGCGCCAGCAATGTGTCCAATCGCCAGCCTCAAAGAAAGTCAATTGGCAGTTGTTTGAAAAGCTGCCGTCAGCTCAACCGAGTTGGCACTGAAAACCTCTCGTCCCATTGCGGATATCCGTTATTTCATTATCACGGCCTCTACAGCGACACTACCTGACACCATGTTATACTCAGATATACCATGTGTATCGCAAGCGGCGAGTTACGCCACCGCAATACTCTTCACCTGACCAGCTAAAATTCGGGAAACGATATTGTGGCTGCTGCCTCCTCCGTACTACTCTGAGCCTGCAGTGGCGTCGCTACATCCGAACGCAATGCCGTACCAATGTAGTTTCACGAAGACTACGCGCCTGGTATTGACAACTCACACATATAGCATACGTGGTAGTTGCAACCAGCCCACAGCAATACTGTCGTCATCGTTGCTCCCTCCAAAGTGGAACAATCACAAGGACACATCTGTCAACCTACTACAAATAGTGTGCTCATCCTCTGCTCCTCTAAAGTCCGGTTGTCTGGCATAATCGCTTGCAAGATCGTGTATCTGCCTTTTGGAGCGTAAACATGAGTACTCAGCCCTGTATTCTAAATTTCTGTGCGTATATAACTGTGAACATTGCGTGTATGACAAGGAAGTCTGGCATGGCTGTGGACGACACGAAGGACGCCGACAGGAAGACACAACAGCGTAGGCTTAGCCAGCGCACCAAGCAGCGTCGAGCCCGAGCCCCACTTCAGTAGCACTGGTAATCCGGCTGCGTAGCTCTGCACGGCGGGCTGCTTCTTCCTTACATCTTCCCCCCTCGCTGAAGACGGAGCCGCACAGGAGGCCTAAGGCGTCGGGAGGACGAAGGGCTCGTGATACGGCTTGAGCCGATTGACGTGAACAGTTTCGCGGCCTCGGCGACGCAGGTCCGTAGGGGGCGTCAGAGGTTCGATGACGTAGTTCACCGGAGAAGTTTGCTGTAGAACCCGGTAGCGTCCTTGGTATCGGGATACAAACTTGGAGGGGACACCTGGTGTCGAAGTAGGAGGCACCCACAACCAAACGAGAGCGTCAGGCGAAAACTGGTTGTGGGGGCGCCCATCGTCATGACGAAATTTCTGTAGCGCTTGTTCTTGCGTTGTTAGAGAGCGAGCTAGTTGCCGACATTCTTCTGCATACCGGGCGGCTTCGGAAACCGGTGTACCCGCTGATAAGTCGGGACGGTAAGGAAAAATAGTGTCAATGGGAAATGACGGTTCTCGGCCATATAGAAGAAAGAAGGGAGAAAAGCCCGTCGTTGCCTGGGGTGCCCTATTGTAGGCGTACGTGACATAGGGAAGGATGAGGTCCCAGTTGGTGTGGTTGGAGGTGACATACATCGAAAGCATGTCGCCAAGAGTTCGGTTAAAGCGCTCTGCCAATCCATTTGTTTGCGGGTGATATGCGGTGGTACAGCGATGAATAATACGGCATTAAGTGAGAAGTTCTTGAATGACATCGGCGAGAAAGACTCGACCTCGGTCGCTCAGGAGTTCGCGGGGAGCACCGTGACGGAGAACGAAGCGTTGAAGCAGGAAGGAGGCAACGTCACGAGCTGTCGCGGCTGGTAAAGCGGCGTTTTCTGCATATTTCGTGAGGTGGTCTATAGCTACAATGACCCAGTGATTGCCAGTAGCTGTGCATGGCAGAGGCCCGTATAGGTCTATTCCAACGCGGTGAAAGGGTCGCGAAGGGCACGGAAAAGGTTGCATTGGTCCAGAAGAGCCGCAAGGATCAGGCTTGCGGCGTTGACATTTTGTGCAAGAGCGAATGTACTTTTGCACAAATCTGCACATACCGCGCCAATAAAACCTATGACGTAGTCTGGTGTAGGTCTTGAAGAGACCAGCGTGTGCACACTGAGGGTCGGCGTGGAAAGCAGCGCATACATAAGTGCGGAGCTGCTGGGGTATGGCAACCAGCTATTTTCGGCCGTCGGAACTGTAGTTACGGCGACAGACGATTCCGTGGCGGATGGCGAAGTGCGAAGCGTGTCGGCGTAGCGCTCGGGATGGTGGGCGTGCAGGTGAATCAGAGATGTAACCTATCAAAGATGAAATCCAGGAGTCATTGCGCTGCTCCAAAGCCATGTCGACAGAAGCGAATAGGGGAAGTGGGTCGTCTAGGATGGAGACACTGACAATGTCGCGTGGACGGAGGCGCGAAAGAGCATCGGCATCGGCGTGGCTTTCCTGCCTTACGTAGACAATCCGATGTCGTACTCTTGGAGCTCAGTGCCCACCGGGCTAGGCGCCCCAGGGATCCTCGGTACAAAACATCGAGGACCGGCCGTACAGTGTTCTGTTCTAAAGCAGTAACGACGCATCGGTGGCAGCAAGACGAAACCTTTATTCATACAGCAGCGCACTTTTATAGATAACGCTGCATGCCGGTCAAGCACACGTCATCGCTGGTACAATCTCATCAGACCGCGTGGCGGATACAGAACATCCTTCCTCATTATTTTAAAGCTATACGCGTTTCTTCTTCCGCGATCGTAATTGAGGCTTGATAGCGGTCGGCGGACTCTTGGCGATTACTTCTTCGCAAAGGGCCCCCTCGGGTGAGGTCGTGGTTGCAGTTGTGATGCTTGAAGCTCCGCTGCTGATGTTCTGCTCAGGATGCGATGCCGGTTGCTCTGTTGAAGCGGCGGTCGTCTAAGCGTACATCCTCAAGCTGACCTGCAGTAGCATCACTAATCATGGAGTCACCAGGGGGAGCATCTCTGAGGGAAGGTGATGGAAGTCCTGATTACGGACACCTGGAGTGGACTCAGGATGAGCTTTTGCGATGTCCGGATGGAGTGATGTCTTTGAACCCGAAATCCAGCTGGTCTCAAGTGGTCGATATGCACGAAACGAAAATGGTCTCCGACTTTGACTACAAACGTGGAGTCGCTTACTCGTTTGTCCAGGACAGCTTCCTCCCACGACAGTGGTTCCCCTCTCGTAGTCTTCACGAAAACTGTAATCACCAGCTTCCATCTGCTGGTCCCTTCCTCGGCCCTCTTTGCGACGGGTGGCGTCTCGGTCTTCACGACTCCTCATATCGTGTAGAAAACTTGGCTTCAGGAGCGAAGGCTTTACTCGAGGTTGCGTTTCAGGAACAGCTCAGCCGGCGTTCTTCCTGTTACAGATTTGGAGTGTTCCTGTAAGCAAGCAAGAAGTCGTTAAGGTCGCTGACGCAGAGTTCTGTGTTGACCTGTCAGGTTATCGCGAAGGACGTGCTTCCGTAGAATGGCTTTGGTTGTTTGAACTAGCCGTTCTGCTGCCCCATTCGATGAAGCATGGTACGGTGGGCGTACGCGTATGCCGAATCCCGTAGGAAGAGGTAAAATCGGAGAACTCCTGTGCAGTAAACTGAGGCCCCTTGTCACTGATAATTTCCTCCGGGTAGCCATACGCTGCAATATCTCTTTCAGACAGTCGATTGTTTTTGACGTCGTTGTTGTGCGGAGACATTTACTTCTATCCACTTTGAATAAGAGTCGACAAGAAGAAATAAGTTGGCGCCATCCTTCATGGCGAAATCGACATGGACTCTCTGCCAAACACGAGTTAGATAAGTCCATGGGTGCAATGGCCCTGGTGATTTCGCAGGCATGGTCATTGGCACACTTGACATTGACGGACACTGGCTCAATGTCCTTGTCAATTAACGGCCACCAAACAAACGACCTAGCAAACATCTTCATTGTATTCCTGGGTGCTCTTCGTGCAGCAATGTTAACACCACTTCTCGAAGTTCGTCCGGAATGATGACTCACTTCACACTTCTGATCTTTTGTGGTAATATTGTGCTGTGCAAATCGTTGAAGCACTTTTTCCACGGTTTCTTGACAGTCGTCTACCTTATCATCTACGACGATGACGTCATCTATATAGCACCCCACTTTTGGAATCCCTTTTAGGACTTCGTCCATTAATGACTGAAAGATAGCAGGGGCGCTACAGATGCTGTATGGAAGTCGCTGAAACTGAAACAATTCGAGATGCGTGTTCACCGTTAACAACGCTTTGCTTTCCTCACCAAGCGGCATGGTTAGATAGGCTTGCGATAGATCTAGGAGGCAGAAGATATTGCCTCCGGCGAGCGTGGAATACAAATCTTCTGGCTGTGGCAAATGATAATGGTCCGTTTTCAGAACAGGATTGACCGTGACCTTGTAATCGCCGCATACCCTTAATCCTGCGCCGCCTTTCTTTGCGACCACCACCAGAGGCGTTGCCCAGTCGCTTTTCGTGACCCTCTTCAGTATTCCGGCTTCCTCGAGCTTGTCTAGCTCTTTTGCTACTTCATGCTTGATAGAAAACGGTACTGGCCGGGCTTTTGAGAACACTGGTTGAGCCCCCTTCTTTACACGAATGCGAGCTTCGAAGTTTCCGACGATGCCCGGGGTGCTCTTGAATACCTCGGGAAACTTATTTCGTAGGGCTTCTACCCTCTGCTCAACTGGTGTGTCCGCGGACAGGCTGTATACTGCTCTCCAGTTTATCTTTAGTTTTTCCAGCCAGTCTCTTCGCAAGAAAGCAGGCATCGCCGTTACGTTCTCTTTCACGACCACTACAGGTAAAGTGATCTTGTTTCCTTCCTGGTCCACGGAGACGTTTGCTTTTCCAAATACTTGTAGCTCTTCCCCTGTGTATGTGCGCAATGAGACGTTTGTTTTCACGCACTTGACATGCGGAAAATACTGGTTATACAAACCCTCTGGTATAATCGTGACTGCTGCACCCGTGTCGATTATCATCGAAACAGCCTTCCCTTCAATGTTAAGGTCTACGCTGTAGCCACTGGAGCTTCTACCACAGTAGAACACCGTGTGACAGCTTCGTCGTCCGTGGTGTCTACATATCTGACAACCTTTGTTTTGGCTACTTTCTTGCAGACGGCTTACAAGTGCCCTTTTTGTTACAATTTCGGCAGGTGTGGTTCCGATACCAACATTTTTCTGCCGCATGACGGTTTCCGCAATGCCAATAATCACTTCGTTGCTCGTTATCATGCTCATCTTTAGACCGTGCAACTGGCCTTGGTCTGGTTCCCTTATCACGGTCTCGGTTGCCACGAATGGCGTTGACGCAAAATGGTTTTCCGTCAAACTGATGCATTTGCTTTGCCTGTTGCGCAGCTAGTTCTTTTTCTAGCGCCATTTTGCATGCCAGCTCGAACGTCAGGCCTGCCTATGCAAAAAGAGCCCGTTGCGTTTCTTCGTCACGCAAACCAGCTACCAGCATCAGGCATATCATTTAGAAACGTGCCGAAATTGCAATCTCTTGCAAGATGCTTCAGTTCAGTGATGAAATCTTTGACACTTTCATGTTCTCATTGTATTCGGCGATTAAATTTACAACGTTCTGCGATGATTGAGTGGGCTGGGCTGAAATGAGCTTCTAGGAGCTGCTTAATGTCCTCAAAACATTTCTCAGAAGGCAAATGAGGCACATCTATCTTCTTTAGCATAAGCTTCCGCTCCGAGTACGTTCAGAAACAACTTTAGTTTCTTGTTTTCAGGGACATCATTTATGCCTACGTAGTTCTCGAAGCGTTCAAAATACGAGCGTATGTTGTTGATTTTCGAGTTCAATTCTGTCATCCTGCCAAGCTTACGACCATCACCTTCTCGACCATTGCCTGCTTCTGCCATAATGAGCAAGGTTCACTTATCTGCAGAGTTGAGTTCCTCGATGTGCGTTGCCCGTATTGCAGTCTCTTGTTCGTTTGCTCCAGCCCGCAACCGAGGTCAAGCAAGGGCTCCGTGACGCCTCGCTTCCCCGCGACGTTCTTGCGCTACTCCACGCAGTCGATGAAATCCTGGCTGCAAGGGCTCCGTGTCGCCTTGCTCCGTCAGCGGTTCAGTCTCGTTCCTGCTGCTGGCCGGCGGCGGTTAATTGCTCGCCGATCACATCCTCGTCACCAGATCATAGAGAAAGGAAGTCAACAAGAGGTAACACTCCCATAGGGCCCAGCGGCCGAATTGACTACAGCGTGCCAAGCGGTCGGCGTCAATTACCTCCCGTTTTGGGTTTGGCGCGCGTATTTTGAACGTAAGCTAGCACGCCGGCTGCGCCACCCCCCCCCCCCCTTTTTTTTTTGCTCTTCGTGGAGAATCAGTTTATTATTTAGTAAAAATGATTGCGAGCAATCTAGTAAAGTCCCATCGAATCTGTGCCACGCGCAATTTCACAAAGTAGACGCAAGACCTTTTGTGCAATGGGGGAAATATTTAGTTTACTCTATATAAAAGCTCGTTCCGCGCTTTTGCGCGTTCATCCAACGTTGTGACCCCAGCAGGTAAGGCAGTAGTTCCTGTATGAAGCTCCACCGGACGGCACCAGCTGAAAAAAAAAGTAAATTACAAGCATGTTACATTTACAAGCACGTAACAGCATCTTACAAGCCTGTGTCATTTTGGTATTTAGACATAGGAATACTGCGTGTCGAGGCGAAACGTGCGAAAGCGGTGAATAGGCGGCATTACAAACAAAAGCAATTCCCTTTTACATACATGGCGTAGAAAATACCCGACTCATCCCAAACAATACCATAAAATATGAAAACATCTGATTTCCAAGCGTTCCCACATTTCCGCGCATTATTTCCTGCACTTTGGCAGTACAAAAACACGGGCGACTTCGCGTTTCCAAAACTTGGCCTCGGGCTACACGACGGTACCCTACATACACAGAGACGGACGCAACAGGCACTCAATACAAATGCGTGGGTGCAATGCCCTTTTTCAGTCCTTTAGAAGATGGAATTTTCGAATTACAAGTTTATGATATGTTCGTCGGCGTTATCTTCCGCGCGCTCTGCCAGCGCCAGCAGCACACCCCATGTTATCACTCTTCGCAATCGCCCATCGCGTTTTCAACAGGCGTGAGTACCGAAAGAAGGTATATGTTGTTGCGGAGTCACAAAAAACGTCACAGACTTGTCCCACTAAGATTCATTACACGCCAAACTAACTTATCACCACGGCCGAGCTGTTTATCGCTAACTGCGTCACAGTGCGCTGTGCGGCCAGCGTGCCTCAAAAGTACCCCAGAAAGTAACGAAATTACTTTTCAGTAATGTCTGGCGTCAGAGAAAGCGGCACAAACTTCTCCTAGCAAGATGCACAGACTACGCACCACGGCCGAGTTCTGGCTAACTGCGACACGGCGCCCTGTGCGACCAGGGTGGCTCAAAAACCGAAATAAGTTACAATAGTCCCATAGGAAGCGTCAGAAACATGTCTCAGCACGATTCATTTACTCAAATTAACTGCGCCAGGATGGCCGGCCTGTTTTTCGCTAACTGCGTCCCGGTCCCGGGCCGTAAGCCTAATTGCGTCGTAGACTGTGAAACAAGATTTCTCACCTTGCCGTAGTCCAATAGTGCAGTGGTGTCTTGTCCCAGTGCAGAATGAACGCAAAAATACGCCGGGAGCCCACGAAACCAGGCTACTTTAAAAAAAGGGGGGGACAGACGGGTCGCCGCGGGCGAGCGCTCAAACGAGCGCGCGGCCTCACTCGCTGGCTTCGGGGGAGTATCAGGCCGATGACGCATGTATCTGGCGCGTCATTGACCTGTGGCTAAGTAAGGAAAGGAAAATAAGTCGCAAAGCTAAGTTCATTTATACGCAAAACGTTTTAGTTTTCGCGGCAAAGAATTTAAAAAAAGATATCAATGCCTGTTAACTTAAGTTCAATTTCTTTTTTTTTTCGATGCTCGCGGCAGCTAACGTTCGGTGTCAAAAGTATAGCATGACGTATGGTGACGTGTTTCCTGTTGCCAGTTTTTGCCGAGTGTCCCCTCGTGTTGAATTTCTTTCTCTGTGGCCAGATGTTCTGTTCTAAAGCAGTAACGACGCATCGGTGGCAGCAAGACGAAAAAAAAGCCTTATTTCATACAGCAGCGCACTTTTATAGATAACGCTGCATGCCGGTCAAGCACTCGTAATCGCTGGTATAATCTTTTCAGACCGCATGGCGGATACAGAACAACAGGTATGGACGAAACTATGTAATGGCCCAGATGATCGCTAGGCATTCTTTTTCACTGACTGAATAATTCACTTCAGCGTTGGTGAGAGCATAGAGAAAGAAATTCAATAAGAGGGGACACTCGGCAAAAACTGGCAACAGGAAACACGTCACCATACGTTACGCTATACTTTTGACACCGAACGTCAGCTGCCGCGAGCATCCAAAAAAAAAAAATGTCACAGTTTCGCCCTAAGGGCGAAGCAATGAATGCGATAGCAACACAGCAATGTCATACGAAGTAAGGTGAGCGGCTTTGGTAGCAACAACACGCAGAACTGTTGTCGACGCCATCGGCGTTTTGCCCGCGTTAGCTCAAAATGCGTGCGGCGTTGGTGACTGTTGCTGGAGCCTCTGATACAAATAGGCACTTGGTGCCGCAGCTAAACGTCGCCTCCCTTCCCTCCCCCTCCCCCACGGCCTCTCGCGCGTCTGAAGAAGGCGCGTTTGCTCTACATATATGGTGATTGTAAAGGAGAAAAGAGACGCCTACTTCTGCAGCCCTTCAGCGAGCACGGCGCAGAACGCGCGTTTGTTCTCCGCCGCGCGTTCACTCCCCGTGAAAGACGCGCCCCTCGCGCCCTTTCACTCGCACATACAGCGTTCGGCGCGCGGCGACGATTTCATCTCCAAATGACGTCATACGGAACCTCACGGCGACGGCGACGGCGACGGCGACGGCAGAAATCTGCTTTTGAGTGTCCATATAATTGCTATCGCAATAAAAAAAAAGAAAGTGAACATAAGGTAACAGGCATTGATTTTTTTTAACTTCTTTGCCACGAAAACTAAAACGTTTTGCGTATAAATGAACTTAAGCTTTGCGACTTATTTTCCTTGGCTTACCTAGCCACAGGTCAATGACACGCGAGATACATGCGTCATCCGCCAGACACTCCCCCGAAGCCAGCGAGTGCGGCCGCGCGCTCGTTTGAGCGCTCGCCCGCGGCGACCCGTCTGCACCCCCCCCCCCCCCCGTTTTTTTTTAATGTATCCCGTTTTCGTGGGCTCCCGGCGTATTCTTGCGTTTATTTTGCACTGGGACAAGACACCACTGCACTATTGGACTATGGCAAGTTGAGCAATCTTGTTTCACACTCTACGACGCAATTACGCTTACGGCACGGGACCGAGACTTAAGACGCAGTTAGCGAAAAACAGCTCGGCCGTGCTGGCGCAGTTAATTTGAGTTAATGAATCGTGCTGGGACATGTTTCCGACGCTTTCTATGGGATTATGGTAACTTATTTCGGTTTTTGAGCCACACTGGCCGCACAGCGCGCTGTGACGCAGTTAGCGATAAGCAGCTCGGCCGTCGTGATAAAATTAGTTTGGCGTGTAATGAATCTTAGAGGGACAAGTCTGTGACGTTTTTTGTGGCTCCGCCACAACATATACCTTCTTTCGGTACTCACGCCTGTTGAAAACGCGATGGGCGATTGCCAAGAGTGATAACGTGGGGTGTGTTGCTGGCGCCGGCAGAACGCGCGAAAGATAACGCCGAGGAACATTCGAAAATTCCGTCTTCTAAAGAACTGAAAAAAGGCTTCGCACCCACGCATGGGTCTTGAGTGCCTGTTGCGTCTGTCTCCATGTATGTAGCGTACCGTCGCGTCGCCCGAGGCCAACATTTGGAAACGCGAAGTCGCCCGTGTATTTGTGCTGCCAAAGTGCAGGAAATAATGCCCGGAAATAGGGGAACGCTTGGAAATCAGATGTTTTTCATATTTTATGGTATTTTTTGGGATGAGTCGGGTGTTTTATACGCCATGTATGTAAAAGCGAATTGCTTTTGTTTGTAATACCACCCATTCACCGCTTCCGCACGTTTCGCCTCTACACGCAGTATTCCTATGCCTAAATACCAAAATGACACATGCTTGTAATTTACTTTTTTTCAGCTGGTGCCGTCCGGTGGAGCTTCATACAGGAACTACTGCTTAACTGGGATCACAACGTTGGATGAACGCACAAAAAGCGCGGAACGAGCTTTTACATAGAGCAAAATAAATATTTTCGTATTGCACAAAAGGTCTTGCGTCTACTTTGTGAAATTGCACGTGGTACAGATTAGATGGGACTTTACGAGATCGTTCGCAATCGTTTTTACCAAATAAGAAACAGATTGCGCACGAAGGGCAAAAAATTAAAAAAAAGGAAAGGGGGGGGGGGGGGGGGGGCACAGCCGGCGTGCGAGCTTGCGTTCAAAATTCGCGCGCCCAAAACCGAAACCGGGAGTGATTTATACCGACCGCTGGGCGCGCTGCAGTCAATTCGGCCGCTGGGCTCTATGGGAGTGTCCCCTCTTGGGGTTAAATTCCTTTCTCTATGGTGAGAGTGCGGCTCGCGTAAGCAACAACATATACTTGGTAGCCGGGATTTCGCTGGGCGAGCACAGCGCCAAGACCAACGCCGCTAGCATCCGGATCGATTTCCGTGGGAGCAGTGGGATCGAAATGGCGCAGTATTGGTGGTGTTGTAAGCAGGCGACGTAACGTCGCGAAGGCCTCGTCGCAAGCCGGCGACCACGCGGAGGAATTGGGGTCTCCTCGAAGAAGCTCTGTCAGCGGTGCCATAATCTAAGCGAAATTTCGAATGAAGCGCCGGAAGTACGAACAGAGGCTAATGAAACTATCCAAGTCTTTTAGAGACGTTGGCCTTGGGAATTCTTTAACAGCACGGAGCTTTGCGGCATCGTTGAGAACGCCATCCTTCGACACGAAATGTCCGAGAATTGTCAGCTTGCGTGCCCCAAAGTGGCATTTTTTCAGGTTGAGTTGGAGGCCAGCATCGCTGAGACAGAATGAAACCTGCTCCAAGCGATGAAGGTGAGTAGGAAAATATGGTGCAAACACTGCTACATCATCCAAATAACACAAGCACGTGTTCCATTTGAGGCCTCGATGAATAGTATCATCATCCGCTCAAAAGTGGCGGGTGTGTGGCAAAAACCGAATGGCATCACACGAAATTCGTATAAGCCATCTGGTGTGATGAAAGCAGATTTAGGCTTATCGTACGTCTGCAGCCTTAGGCACTTGCCAATAACCAGAGCGTAGATCGAGGGAGGAAAAGGACTCTGCAACTTGTAAGCAGTCTAAGGCGTCATCGATCCGCGGCAATGTATAAACATCCTTTCGGGTTATTTTGTTTAGGCGACGGTAATACACGCAAAAGCGGACAGAGCCATCCTGCTTTTTAACTAAAACAACTGGCGGTGGCCATGGACTGTGGGATGGTTCTATGACACCACGCTTTAGCATTTCACCTACTTTCTCATCAATGACGCGTAGTTCTGTCGACGATACGCGGTATGGCCGCTGCCGTAGCGGTGAATGAGCACCGGTGACAATCCGGTGACCTACAGTGGTCGTTCGACACAGAGAAGTGCAATGGCTGTCAAAAGCAGGGCGAAATTTGTCGAGGAGACGGAGAAGGTCATGGCGTTGCTTGGGGTTTAAGGCGTTGACGATGACGTGGCTGAAAGCGTCTTCAGGCGATGTGGCAGGTACAGGAATACCGGAGAGGGTGTGTACCTCCGACGATCCAATAGGAAGTTCCAACGTGGTAATGGTGTCGTAAGGCTCCACAGTGCCGAGAGATTCACCGTGAAGCAACGTAATCGGGAATGGGAAGTGGTTTTATACAGGAAGGTGAGTCGCACCTGCTTGAAGGTCAAGCAGCGCGGTTGGGAGTGGTTAGATGTAACCATGAACGAAAGCAGTGTAAGGTGTGAAGAGTATGGTAGAGTCGGAGGCAACGGAAGAGGATACAGGTGCCAGAACGGATGCGTGCGGAGGTATCTGGATGTCGTCAGTGAGGGACAACTTGGTGCAGTAAAGCGAAACGTCGTCAGATATGGCATTGCCAAGCGAAGAGAAGGCGACTTCTGCACGGGAGCAATCAATGATAGCTTGGTGGTGGGAGAGAAATTCCCAATGTAAAATAATATCGTGGGAACAGTGGGGAAGAACGACGAACTCGACGAAGTAGAGCACTCCTTGAATTTCAAGTCTGGCGGTGCACGTGCTGTGCTGTGGCCGTGCGGAGTAATGGACCGAAGAAAGGCGTCGTGAGTTTTCGTATTGAGCGGCATAGTTTTTCGGCAATCACAGTTATGGCGGCACCTGTGTCAATGAGGGCAAGCACAGAGACACCTTCGACAACGACATAAATAACGTTGGGCGGCGAAAGAAGAGGGCTTGAGCGTTGCGACGATGACGCAGTTCTTGCCTCGGACGGTGCCGCTTAGTTTTCCGTGTCAGCGGTAGAGGGACGTCGAAGCATCGGGGAGAGCGAGCGACGACGAGGAGAAGGAGAACGGCGTTCAGAAACTGGGAGATGGCTTGGGCGGGGAAGGGGTAAATAGCGGTCTGGAGCGTAAGACAACGGATGGTCGTACGCTGCTGTGCGTGGGTCGTCACGTGGATGAAGTGGACGGCGGCGGCACAGGCGTGCAACGTGTCCGGGAATACCACACGAATAGCAGATGGGCCGATTGTCTGCTGCAGTGCGCCAGGGATTAATTACTCGATGGACCGGAGGTCGTGGCGGCGTGGACGTAAAAACAGGGCTAGGCATCGGAGGCGGAGCCCGGATCGTCGGTGGGCGTGGTCGTGCGACGGCGTCGGCGTAAGTAAATGGGGTGGTGAGTTGAGGCACCCGCTCCAGAGGAAGGACCTCGGACACTTGTTCTTCTATAACGTGTCGTAGGGTTGGACCAAGCGACGAACTTGACTCCGGTGGGTTGGAGATAAGGGAAAGCTGGCGAGCAACTTCTTCCCGGACGAAAGCCTTGATCTGCGAGAGGAGCGTGGAATCTGGAAAAGGAGAGGTCAAGCCGGACAGCGATTCCTGATGGGGATTAGGACGGCGGGTGAGGACGGCGGAGCTCGTCATAGCTTTGTCATAGTTCAATGACTTGGGAAACCTTAGAGGGGCTCTTTGAAATCAGCATCTGAAACGCGTCCTCGTCGATGCCCTTCAGTATATGTTTCATTTTATTACCCTCAGGCATGGATGCATCGACGCGTTTGCAGAGATCGATGACATCTTCACTGTAGCTGGTAAAGGTCTCACCAGGCTGCTGAGAGCGTGACTGCAGACGCTGTTCGTCACGAAGCTTTTGAATAGCAGGGCGGCCAAAGACCTCGCTTAACTTTGTCTTGAACACGGTCCAGCTTGAGACTTCGCTTTCGTGGTTTTGAAACCACAAGTTGGCAATTCCGGTGAGGTAAAAGGGGACGGTGGTCAATTTCGTGATGTCATCCCATTTGTTTATGGCTGACGCGTTCGTATGATGATAGCCAGTCATCAACGTCGTGGTCGTCACTGCCGCTAAAGATGGGAGGGTCCCGCTGACGGAGTGTGCCGGGGCATACGGAGGACTGGGGAGCAGGTGGTGGTAAGCTCGTGGCGCTTGCGACGGTCATGGTGGCAGGGAGGATCCGGCTGCACAATTCCAGGATGACAGAAGACCCAGCAAACCTCCACCAATTATGACAAGGAAGTCTGGCACGGCTGTGAATGACACGAAGGGCGCCGACAGGAAGACACAACAGCGTAGGCTTAGCCAGGCGCGCCAAGTGCAGCGTCGAGCCCGAGCCCCACTTCAGTAGCTCTGGCAATCCAGCTGCGGAGCTCTTCACGGCGCACTTCTTCCTTACACGTGAATATTGGATACCCATATCTGTTTTCTACGTATCTTTCACATTGTCATCTACTTATGCTTTCTCGCATTTTCATCGCACGAACTTCTCTTCGCTCAAACAGGGAAACCTCTTGCACCATAGTTAATACAGTGTCGACTGGAACGAAGTTCGCACAGCACGGGGAGGAGAACGTGGCCAGCGTTCCATGGTACGGTAACCATAATAGCACATGATAGTCCAAAGCCAGGTCGGCTCTCACAACAAGCGGGCGACTCATCGCTGCGCTGCCGTCACATTACAAAGTCAGTCAACGGAACTGCGCTGCACTCGTCTAAGCGTGACAGCTTCGCCTCGTATCTTCATCGTCTCGTGCAATTGATTCCCGCCTTTTCTGCACCTGGCCATCACAGTTTCGTAGAGATTTCTTAAAATAATGCACATCTGTCTGAAACACCGTATGGCGTTACACGTACATGGAGTTACGTGCGCCATGTACAAACATGACACTGAAAAAAAGATGTCGAACGCAATATTTTGAATCTGATACGAAACCTAGTTAGTAGAAAGTCGTGCCACATGCCGATGTTCTACCGGGTCTCCAAATTTCTATTCTATTGCTGACCAATGCCCTTAAGGTTTCAAGGCCAAGCGATGTGTACCCTTGATCCGCTTGTGCGGGTGCAAGAAGTGCCCAGCACGCACGGCAGCGTCTTTGTGTTGCGTACGGGAGTCCTGGCTGCATGATTGTGTCTTCCGCGCATTTGTTGACACAAGCCTGCCCTTCAAGGCCACAACAACCTCAAATATAAGAAGGGTAGACAATCACTTATGAAACTCTAGGTAATTCCAGGCACGTAGATCAAAAAGGCAGATGCGACAAGCTTGCACCATTGTTGTTGACAGAGTCAAGTAATCTGCTCTTGTTCAGTTTCGTATGGCAAATCTTTATTCGTGAAGCGCAATTAGTTGAGGCGGCTTTCGCGTGTAACTGGGATGCATTATAAAATACAAACGGTGGCTCGTTCCTGGGGCCAACCGCTGAGCGTCGGCAGCAGTGGCAGCTTCGTGCAGGTGCAGCGTTTCCCCCTATGTGATGCAATATCATAATCATCATCAGTAAATATTCATGTCTACTGCAAGACGAAGGCCTCCCCATGCGATCTCCAATTACCCCTGTCTTGCGCTAGCGGATTCCAACTTGGACCTGTAAATTTCTTATCTTCATCACCCCACCTAGTTTTCTGCCGTCCTCCACTGCGGTCCCCTTCTCTTGGCACCCATTCTATAACTCTAATGGTCCACTAGTTATCTACCCTACGTATTACATGGCCTGCCCAGATGCATTTCTTTTCTCCTAATGTCAGCTAGAATATCGTTATCCCCGTTTGCTTTCTGATCCACACCGCTCTCTTCCTGTCTCTTAATCTTAGGCGTAACATTTTTCGTTCCATCGATCTTTTTGCGGTCCTCAACTTGTTCTCGAGCTGCTTTGCTAACCTCCAAGTTTCTGCCTCATATGTTAGCACCGGTAGAATGCAATGATGGTACACTTTTATTTTCAAAGACAATGGTAAGCTCCCAGTCAGGATTTGGTAATGCCTGCCGTATGCACTCCAACGCAATTTTATTCTTCTGTAAATTTCGTTATCATGCTGAGGGTCCCCTGTGAGTAACAGACCTGGACAAACGTACTCCATCGCTGACTCTATAGGCTGGCTGGCGATCCTGAATTCTTGTTCCCTTGACAGACTGTTGAACATTACGTTTGTTTTCTGCACATTATTCTTAACCCCACTTTTACACTTTCTCGGTTAAAGTCCTGAATTATTTATTGTAATTCGTCCCCATTGTTGCTCAATAGAAAATATCATCGGCAAACCGAAGGTTGCTGACATATTCGCCGTTGATCCTCACTCCTAAGCCTTCCCAGTCTAATGGTGAGCGGTTGAGCGGTGCGCGAGCGGACCGTACAATCAGTCTGCTAAAACTGTCTAATCCCGCCAGGATAACGCATGCAATTGCGAAAGAGGTACAATAAAGGCCCACACCAATGCTCACTATGCAGATATGAAGAATGCGACGGTAATTGCTACGCGTCTGGACTAATGTGTTCAGATTGGACGCCGTTTGACATGGAGATCCGGGCCATGACGTTTATATTTAATACCGATACCGGAAGTCAGCAAGAAACCTGGCTACGGTGGCTAGATGGGTAGGTGTGCCGACCGCCGCTTCTGGAGCGTAGTTCACCGCTTCTCCGCATCATGACGCAAAATTGGCGCTGCGGACAGTAGAAAGGTTCAGCGGCGCGCGTCGTCTGCTTCTGGTGAGAGACGGCGCGCAAAAAAATAAAGCCCGTATTGGAAGCCCGTATGTCGTCTGTTCGTGTCAGTTTCAAAGGTGAAGAACTCCGGGTCTCTCGTACTGCTTCAAGCTCCTAAGCGATGTGGAATGTTTCAGGTCGGAAATATGACCAGCGAGATTAGCGGCGGCCTTGCTCCACCAAAGACCACCAGGGAGACTTACTGCTTCGCTCCGAACTGCAAATCGGGCTCTAAATTTGTGAGAAAGACAACGGAAATGTTCGCCCCGGGCTGCTCAGTAGCTTGCTCATGATCGGCGACGTTAATGAACAAGCCGTACACCGAAAAGCGTACGTCGATGAGCTCCTCGATGTTGGAAATTTGCAAGCCGCACATGAGGTGCTCAGCGCCTGCGACATCGAGCACCGCTGCGCTGCTACAGGGAAAAGCGACTCCAGACTGATATTCTATATAGCAGGCTATGTAGCACGGAAATTCCTGCAAAGGACCAAGTGCCCTGATTGCTCAGGGACATTACTGAATTCCACAGAATCAGCTCCTCCTCCCGAGTCGTCACTTACGCTGCACATGAGTAGGTCAGGGCTGATACTCCCTTCTGAAGCCCTAAACAAACTGGTAGCATCGCTAGAAGACGCCTTCACGCTCTGCTTCAGTTTAAATGCGCTACGAAGGAATAGTATCGCCGACTTTGCATCCTTTCTGCAGATGAATCCTCCAAATTTGATCGGCTGTAAGCGGCACAAGAAAGAGCTCACAAACGATGTTGTGAAGTTCTATTCAATTACACGCCTTTACTTTCTTGTCAAGGGCAATAACATGGCGCGCGAAAGCAACAGGGAGAAGAGGAAGCACCTGAAGATGAGGCGTGTGCTGTGAACAATGCTATGATGTGGTGGACCAACGTTGCGGCCTTGCTGGCGCTAGCTAACTTATGTTGGTGTGTCTGCTGACTCAAGTTACGAGAGCTTTTCTTGTATTTTAAATATATTCACGACTCTAGTCCAAGACATCTTGCTTTATTTTTTATTACAATAAAACAGTGACCCATATGCACTTACCAACACAATTCTTCTCGCACCAATTTAGGTACCGTAACTGACGCAGCAATAAAACAATAGCTGGAATTCTCGAAATTGAAGCATTAGAACTCGCTAAATATCATGTAAACACGGTTCCACATACCGTATAAAACCATTGCAGTATTGTTTTATGCATGGAAAAAATGCATTTACGTCTTTAATGCACTTGGCTGGAGCGCCGCGTATGTGACCGATTGCCAAGCTAGAAAATTTACTTCAGCATTTCGTTTTTTCTGACTAGACGACAACAACAAGTTCCTCATTCTGGCTTGGCCTACACTGCCCAGAACGGTATTATAACGCGCACTTCAAATATACAATCAGAGGCAAGCGATACTATCAGACACGCAGCTCGTCTACACAGCGCAGCCACCGTTGCGCGCCGCTGAACCTTTCTACTGTCCGCAGCGCCAATTTTGCGTCATGATGCGGAGAAGTGGTGAACTACGCTCGGTCGGCACACCTACCCATCTAGCCACCGTAACCTGGCCATAAACTGCAGCGTCTGCTGTAAAAGCTCTGCTGGTCGTGCAGAGCTTAGGCACCGCGAAAGCGTCAATCCTCAAGTCTTACTGGTGACCCGCAGTTCCCGCTAGGAGGCCACGGCGTACGGACGTGTTTTCAATTGGGCTCCTCTTTCGGATCTGTGTTTTGGATTTCATCGACTCCGGTGCCCGATTCATCCACACCATACGACTCACCTAGTGGACCGGAGCTACCCGATACCACTGGGGTCACTGTGAGTCCATTTTCGATCAACTCACGAGCCTTAAAGACTTCGACGCGGGGAACGCCCGAATAAGCCTAACGGAACCGGCATCTGCCCAACCAATGCCTCCTAAAAAAATATGCCTGGGACATCGCATGCTTTGCCATTGGAGGTACGCTGCCGCGCGTCGCGAGCGGGCGCCGCGTGTTGGCGCTAGCGACTGTACTGCCGGAGTGACGCTGTCGGCAACACTGTGTCGGCGCAGCTGACTACGCCACTGTAACTGTAACTACGCGTTGT
Source organism: Dermacentor silvarum (assembly GCF_013339745.2). NCBI lineage: Eukaryota > Metazoa > Arthropoda > Arachnida > Ixodida > Ixodidae > Dermacentor > Dermacentor silvarum. The sequence continues at coordinate 126,483,196 of NC_051155.1, forward strand.
GCAGGCGGTTGCTTGTGCGCTCGTGGCGTGCATTGGAGGTACGGCGTAGAGCGCGCGCCTGCTGCGTGACAAAATTTTTCTTCGAAGGAAGACCAGCTCTGGGCCGTCCGGCAGAAGAGGCCGGCCGAGTCCGAGTCCTAGCTTTTTTATAAGCGTTCGGCCGTCTTTCGACAATGCCGTGTAACGAGTTTTGAAGTTTTGAGCATTACAGTCACTTGGCGGATTTTCGAAGAAGAGTTAAAATTTTGTCAGGATTAGTTCGTGGTCAAAAAATGCATGGCGAAGAAAGCTACGCTCAAAATTTTACTCATCTTTAACTCGTGTACAGCGTCGCGTCTCTAGCGCGTTGGAGATGCGTTTGAAGAACGCTGGCATTCTTTCTGCCGATGGTCAACCGCGCATGCTGTGTTCGCCGCTGCCGAATAGTTTCGCCAGAAGCTCGCTTGTGGGCACAAGTTCGTCCAAATAAAGGCTACTGTTTTCCCAAGTCACATCCTTTCTTTGCCAGCTGACAAAGACCGTCACTTCAACGCGACAATATGTCGCATGAATGTCGTCTGGTGAAGCAAAGGTCATGGCAGGCAAGGGCGGGCGTGCGTCGTCTGCTCGAGCACGGCCGCTGAATAAAGAAAAGGTGCGGCCTGCCGTGTGCATCGAAAACGGTGTGATCCGCCACGGCGCACCTTTTTATTGCGATAGCAATTATATGGACACTCAAAAGCAGATTTCTGCCGTCGGCGTCGCCGTCGCCGTGAGGTTCCGTATGACGTCATTTGGAGATGAAATCGTCGCCGCGCGCCGAACGCTGTATGTGCGAGTGAAAGGGTGCGAGGGGCGCGTCTTTCACGGGGAGTGAACGCACGGCGGAGAACAAACGCGCGTTCTGCGCCGTGCTCGCTTAAGGGCTGCAGAAGTAAGCGTCTATTTTCTCCTTTACAATAACAATATATGTAGAGCAAACGCGCCTTCTTCCGACGCGCGAGAGGCCGTGGGGGAGGGGGAGGGAAGGGAGGCGACGTTTAGCTGCGGCACCAAGTGCCTATTTATATCAGAGGCTCCGGCAACAGTCACCAACGCCGCACGCATTTTGAGCGAACGCGGGCAAAACGCCGATGGCGTCGACAACAGTTCTGCGTGTTGCCGATGCTGCTGCATGTCCAAGTTTATACAGCTGATAAAGCTAATATCATTACTCCGTTTAGCTCTCTACAAGTTTGCTATCGCAATTGATGCTTCGCCCTTCAGGTGAAACTGCGACAACTTTTTTTTTATCTTTAGGCCGTAACTCGAGTTACCATGGCACGGCGACGCGCCGCCGCCACTGCCGCCGCAGGTCTGTTGCAAGCGTTCGCTGCGAGAGGCTCTAGGGGTTGTACCAAGTGGAGAGGAGGAAAACGGAAAGGGTAGGGCGCCACTTCTTCGGCTCACGTCCCAGGCATAGTTTTTTTAGGAGGCATTGGCCCAACCTAGGCACGACTCCATCGATGCATGTCGCTCACGGCGGGCACCGCTCCACCTCGCGCTCTTACTGAAGGCATTGCCAACCACGGACCTGCAGCAAGGCAGGGTCTAACGTCATTACCGCTATTATGCACTATTTCGGAGTGCGCTAATGAGCAAACGGTGCCAACAATGCTTAGCGATGCCGAAGAGACGCTCACAACCATCGACAAGCCAGCAACTATCAGAGCATTGAGTGACCGCGACGCTGCCAGCGTTCCCATCACAGAACAAACGAATCACTCGCAACCGGGAGAGGACAGGGACGAGGATTCCCCACCTTTTTATAGACACGAACATTATAGAAGACGAAGCCTACAACAGTGCCTGTTGGAAGGTGGTCCGGAACAAGCGACGCGCCCGCAACGCTGCAACCCACGAAACGGCGTCGCTCCGTCAGAACGCCTCTGAACACTGTTCCGCCGAGCCCAGGCAGAGCGGGCCAAAGCGCCTGCCTCTTCTTCCCCTCCGAGATGAAAAACTTATCCTGCGGCCTCTCGGAGGCCTCAGATTGGATGAATGGCCCAGACCAACGTTGGCCACCGAGCTTTGGACAGCGGCCCGAGTGAGCCCAAATGACCGGAGAGACATCATCCTAAGGACCCGGCCAGAACAAAACCTGGCCGTAATAAGCACCCATCATCGCACGTCGCAGATGCCCTGCTGAATATCCAGGAACTGTCGATCAACCAACGCACCTACCCGGTGTCTGCATATCTAGCCGCCCCGATGATTCGTGCAAGGGTGTCGTTCCGGGACTGGAACCAGGCACCCCCTCACATATGCTGGTAGAATAGATGCAAGCATCTGGAATCCAGATACTACAGGCTCGTATGATGGGCCAGACGAATATTGCACTGGTCACCTTCGAGGGCCTACGTGTGCCACGCTTCGTCCGATTTCTTGGGGCAGTGCTCCGCTGCTACCTACACCCTCCCCAGCAGCCGGTCTGCAAAATGTGCCTCAATTTGGGACACCGAACCGACCACTGCCCCACACCAGACGTCACTATTTGCGAGCAGTGCGGCCTCGAGAATCACATCCCATCACACACATGCTCTTCCCGGTGCAAATCATGTGGAGGGGACCATCCTACAACTAAACCCTAGTGCCCGCAATGCCAATGACAACTCTTCAACAGAGCCTGGGTAAACAAAGCCATCGAAGATGAACAGCGTCAACTGAAGGCCACCACCAATGCATTGGCCCCTCCATCAGTGGTAACTCCAGCTTCTGGAACATCATTCAAGAAAGCTGGCCGGTCTCGTTCGAAGACGCCGTCCAGATCCCGCCCCAAAGCTCGGGTAAACTCCAAGTCCCTTTCCCGATCCCGCTCCCAGTCGTCCTCCGCCCGCAACCAGGTGAAGCGTCAGACTACCCCGGCATCTCGGGCTTCCCCGCAGCCCTACAAGAAGGCACTATTAAGCAAGCCGGTAACTTCAGCAGCTACCCCGGACCGTCAGCAGCCCCGGGCCCCGGAGAACACCAATGCCAAGGCGGCACCTCGGGAGGTAAGTTGCCTGCGAGATACCCCACAGCTCGCTCCCCCCCAACCTTCACCCCACAATACGTCCCCCTCTACTCCCCTACCAAACACCAAAACCGATCCTTTCCCCGAAATCGCGCGGCTACGCCGTGACATGGAAGTGCGCCACGCTCACATGCATGCACAGCTGGATGCTGAAATAGAGCGCACAAACGCCAGAATACAGGCAGCTATAGAGAGCGCGCGGCAGGAGTCTCTAGCACTCCGGCAGGAGATCATAAGCGTCATACACGCATCAGAAGAGCGGACACACGCCCTATTCGCAGAGTTAGTCTCCTGTTTGGATTCTATAGGCGCACCCCTGCCGGCTTCCAAATCCGCGCGTCCCCAGCCACCCCTTACAGGTGCAAGAAGATCGCACCCATACTCAAGCCCGGCGGCTTCCACTCATGAGGATGATGGCGACCCTTAGCAGGCAGCAGATCGTGGTCTGGCAGTGGACCTGCAGAGGATACCGTCGGAAAAGGGCATCCCTGCAACAGTACGCTACTATCAACCCCAGCAATTCCGGACATCGCCTTTAGTTCACAGCTTTTACACCACGTGGCGTACGGACCTTTAAAATTCGAAATTCGCGCGATGACGCACGAAGTGTACTGGACGATAACAGAATACACGTTTTAACAATAAAAGAAAAAAAAGGGACCACGCCAACAGCTTTCACCGTCCAGCATGGACGAGCGCGAATCAGGAATGGCTGATCTGATAAACGCCGAGCGTATAAGACGAGCGGCCAGCTAGTCTACTGTGAATCAGCAGTTTTGCTGCTATTGATAGTCGTTTAGAGGCTTAGCCCCGCTTCGAGAAAGCGGGTGCAGAATCTTGAAAGAGCGGCCTCCGCCCCCCCCCCCCCCTTTCCGTCCATCTTTTCCTCGTCCAACTTTGTGTCCGATCGAATCAGAAAAGCAAAAATGCCCTTTTATCGCTTCATTTCTCGAAAGCTGATTCTAAAATAATAATGTAAGCTTGCTAAATGGTCGCGATGGGCGCATGTTTCAGGATATGCAGTCGCATGATTGACACCTTTAATCTCGGTTGGCCTCAGTTTACGAGTCCATTTGCGCATTTGCGTGCAGGTGCCTGATCGAGTTATGTTCACTGCCACGGAATTTCTATTTTTCGAAGGCGAAAGCCTTAGGTGCATGGCTATATTTTCGGTGCCATTGGCAGTGACCTTGGCGAAACCGCGCCATAACGAAAATGGCCGACACCGCAAAGAGTAAAATCACGTCAACAAATGCTCGGATTGACGTCAGTTTTCTCAGGGAGGTTCCTGTAAACAAAATAAATTAGTGGCTTTGTAAAGAAAATTTGCTACTTTTCAGCCGAACACCTTTTCTAAGCTCTTGGTAAGCGACGGGTGTAAATGCAGAAAATCATCTGTAACTGGTCAGTGTTCGAAGACCTGCTTCACTGCACAATGGCATAGCCAGAAATTTTGATCGGAGAGGGGGGGGGGGGGGGCTCACGTTGCAGCGCGGCCTCCTCCTTATAGAATTGGTCGAGAGATCAAATACATCAATAGTAACTGCATTGCCATTGCCAATGTCATGGTATATTAGAGGCTGCAAACAAACTACTGAGTGCTACCCACTGTGAAGTAAAATATGTATTTTTTCATAGAAGAATGTGTTCGTACGTCCCAAAAATTGTGGCAGAAATAACTGATATCAATGCTTCCGCGTTTTTTTGTCTATTTAATTAGTAAAGAAAATATCACACGAACTTTACAACATCAGAACATCAAAGAATATCAGTTCCAAACCAGCAAATCAGTGCATACAGCTGGTGCGAAAAACGTAAAGGCTATGAAAAGAACAAGTTGAGCACAAATATTTTGATAAATCTTTGTCATTAAAGAACCTTGTTTACTTTTTTGTACAGTCGCGAGCAGAAGTTTGGTGACCATGGCATCAGCAAAAAATTTAAATATATTCAAGTGCAGCTGCATGGCCCCGAATTAGCTTAATACGTTGTATTGGTCCAACACGCGCACGTAGGCTGGCGCTCTCGATTACAGCCGGAATGCCCAGGCTTCGAAGGAAAAAAATAAAATCGTGGCAGCAGAGAGGCTCGGCCTTTTTGTACCGACGTGGGAGCGGCCCGCTACGTGCTGACGCGCGTTCCCAGGGGCCGTAATAAAGCTTTATCATACCATCATACCATACCTTTGGTCCACAAACTTTGGCTCGTGACTGTACATATGCAACGGTCAGGGAAACACCTCAATGGCGCTGTCCTTCGTTGCAATAGATTGCGAATGAGCAGTTGTTACCGGTCGTGTATTGTAATTTTACCGATAATATAGTCGCAACAGTGAGTACATATAAGAAGCAGGAGTTCTGCAAGATGTACATTAGAAATGCGAAAATAGAATGGAATATACAAGTGCGAAGATACAAGTTGATAAAAGGTACAAAAGTGTCACTGGTAACAAAATGCACTGTTTGTATACACAAAGCCTCGCAACAAGATGTTTAAATATATGTATAAGTATCCAATAAATCCAAGTATTTAAGCAAACGTCACTGTATGTAATGCGTCAAACAAGACAAATAGACATGTTGCGCAGTCACACATAGTAGTAGCTTTACGCATAGAAAGACAGACGATCCAGGCAAGTAATTAAAAATTAAATTATGGGGTTTTACGTGCCAAAACCAGTACTGATTATGAGGCACGCCCAGGCGCGGATCCAGGGCGGATGTCCGGATGTCCTGACCCCCCCCCCCCCCCTCAGATTTCTGCATGGCCCCCTCGCTGACAGGGGAATGGCCCTGTCGCAAAAAAAAAAAAAAAAATATGGCCGCCCGCATTCTTCCAAATTATTTTTCGCGAGTACCAGTGGTATGAGCCATGTAGAAGTAAAGCTAGCTCGCTCACAAGCTTAGTTGTATTCCGTAGGGGTGTGGTGTCGCGAAGTTGCCGTAGTTATTTTTCTCATGAACACCTTGGACCGCCTGGCGCCGGCCGTGCCTTACTCTTCCCATCGGTGGCGTCGAATGAACGAGGGGACGTGCCTTTTTCCAAGCACGCAGATGTCCGCGCGAGCGCCTTCGCAACTGATCAACTCAGTTCCCGATTGGGGTGTCATCGGTTGCCTCATTGGCTGTCATCGGTTCCGCGACCAACCTGCTTAATGAAATAGATCTCTCGCTGAAGTGTTCCTATATAAATAATAACAACTAACAGCTAAACTAAGAACTTCGCATAGGCAACTTTTTTTTAACTGTAGCACTCAGTGTGATCACTGGTTTTGGCACGTAAAACCCCAGAAAGAATTGTTATCACAGTTACACGTTGACAATATCCAGTACGAGCACAGTACGGTTCGTACGCTACAAGTTTTTCATTGTAACTTCGCAGTTTTATTGTCGTACATTAAGCATAGGAGGCTCAAAGCCGTCGGATCCGTTTATCTGAGTGGCCGTTCTCGCGGAGCGGGGCGAAGCCTCGAGCAGCGGCTGCGAAGTGGGGGAGCGTGACGTCAGCGGCCAACGCCAGCGCGCGGGCGTTGGCCGCTAACCACGCGTGGTTAGAGAAACGGGAGCAGATGCGCGCCTTGTGTAAAAGGATGATGTCGCGTGGGAAGCAAAACATGTACACGCTGGCTCGCGCTCTTGGCTACTAGGCCACATCGTTCTTGTAGGTGGCGTCGTGAGTCTTCTTCATACGCGGTGATTCGCATATCGTAAACAACCAGGGTAGTGGTTGCCACGTTGGAGCTCCAAAGCAAACGAAGGTGTCTCAGCCGAATACAAAGAATCTTCTTAAGGAAATCAAGATGTCCCAACAGAACTCCAAAGATGGACCCGTGCTTACGCATTTATAACAAACCTGCGACAGATCATCCCAAATTTTATTTTAAGAAACAATACAGGCTAGATATACCGGGTGTTCAAAATTAAGCTTTATGGTGTTCTTGAAATTAGGCAGTGGGAGGCACGTAAAGACCACCTGGGCAAATAAGTTATGTGGCCAGGGAGACACAAAGTGAGATAATAATTATTGCTGTCAGCAGCCGAATATTACCTAAAATTGAATAATTAACTATTTATCGACTGCAGTAAGTGTGTATGTTTGTAATGAAAAGTTAGAGACAGCCGTGTTTCTACACAGTTTCACTTAATAGAATTCTTCTTGCATGTCTGTTCTCCGAGATATCCAACTCCAAATTTTAATTGTCGTTCGCATGATTACGCATGCAAGAGAGTGAGGATTGGCGCAAAGCTCCTCCATGATGTGACGCGGCTGTTGGGTGCGGCGTTTAGTCTGACAACGCGGCGTAGGCATTGGCAAAGATAACTGTCCCCCTTCCCCTGACGGCTGGCGAAATAAAAGAAATCGAAGAACCCGTAACCGCTGTCATAACACGCGACCGCGCAGCCTGTAAAGCTGGCGGCAGCTGCCATGCCGAGATAATAGACAGTTTTAGCAGAGCGTTCACGGTCCGCTCCGCTCAGACCATCGTGTCCGAACGATTCGCGCAGAGCCGCTCAGCGGAACGCTAGCGGGAACGCTAATGCGCGTGCGCACAACGCTCATATCGGCAGCGGAACGAAGCACGCGGCCCACGGTCCGCTACGAAGCCATTTGATGCAGCCTCTATTGTCAACACCACCAAGTATGCCGCACGTGCGGCAAAATCGGCCACCGGCAAGACGTATGCCCGCAACCAAACACGAAGGTTTGATTCGCTTGCGGTAAGCCTAACCCAAGAGACACGCACGCCGAAGAATGCAAGCCACGTTGCAAGCTTTGTAACGGCCCCCACCCAACCGGGGCGCCGGGCTGCAGCAACCGTTTCAAGTTGCCATATCTGGTAAAGAAGCGGAGATGGGAGAACGCACGACACACGTCATCGACACACGTCAGCATAGCTGTGAACGACAACCCCGCAGAATTCCCGTCCCTGAAAGCCGACCGTCCACTGGAGGAGCGCAAGCGCAGCGCGAGTCGCAGCTGCTTGCGCGGCGTGCAAGGCGGCGACTCCGGCCGCGCCACGTCGCACGGGCGGGAAAGCAGGAGCAGGAGCAAACGGCGCACCGCTCAGTCCGCGCGCCGCGAGTCTCGCTCTCGAGAACGCGCCACGTGGTCCGAAAAGGTAGCTAACCACCACAGAAGCAAAAGCCGAGCACCGCAAATCGAAGACACGATGCGAGCTCTACAGCAAGATAACGCAAACCTACGAGCCGAGAACCAAAACCTCAAGGCCCAGGTCAGGGAACTGAAACAAGGACAAGAAGAAATCCTACGACTACTGCGTGCAGGACAACAGCCCGCAGGAACCACAAGAAGGGACATCGCACAGGCAGCGCAGAGATCACTCACCCCTACGCCGCCACCACAACAGGTACCCGATCAACGATCAGCTACACCACTAATAGCAGAGAGGACCCCCACAACGGAACCTCCATCAACGGCCCCACAACACGAGACGGTAGAAGACATGGAAGAGCATACGGCGGAAATATCCCGCCCCTCTTTCAAAGAACACAGAGCAATGAACAGGGAACGTGAGAGCACCAATGCACGCCTGAACAGACATGAAAAACGCATCGAACTACTAGAGAAGCGCCTAACCGCACTCGAGCTCCGGGTAACCACGGGCTTCGCAGAGACGAAGGCACTACTGAACCAAATTCTTAACAAGAACAACACCACCAATGAAGAGAACAACACCTGCAGCATCCCACAAACATGGACCGAAACCCCACAACCCGCACAAGACTAAGAATCTGGCACTGGAATGCCAACGGGTTCCGGTGTCGGAAGGCGGTACTGCAGCAGCACGTGGCAAGCGTCGGGCAACCACCGGACGTTATAATGATACAAGAAACCCACATGGAAGACACACCGACTCTGCCGGGGTACCGAGCCTACTCGAGCCCGCCCAGCGCGCGAGAGCACGGCAAGGGAGCCGCACAGGGGGTGTGCACTTTCGTGCGAAAGGGACTCACCTCTATACACCACGGGAAGTTCCTGGGACGCAGCTCCATCGAGCACTGCGTCACCGAAATCGGGCTGGGTAGAAGAAAGCAAGAAACCATATTATTGGCGAATATCTACAGCAATCCCACACACGGGCAGCAGAAATTCAAGGCACTACTACACAAGACTACAAAGACAAGCCCCAACGGCACGGTGGTGGTGTGCGGCGACTTCAACGCGCCACACAAAGAGCTGGGATACAACCGCACCTCGGCCAAAGGACGAGACCTGCTGGAAGAAGCCTCAAACGCCGGCTTTGTGCTTTACACAGATCCGGGCAACCCTACAAGAATTGGAACGTCGACTACGAGGGACACGAACCCGGACCTCACTTTCACTCGACTCTCCGGCAAAGCAAGAGGAACGGCGACCTGGCGCAACACTGGCCACAACCTGGGCAGTGACCACTACATTATAGAACTGAACATACCAACAACGGTACACAACGACCAAAAGAAATTCAAGCACAAGCTCACAAACTGGACGCGTTTCCGCGCAACCCTCGATGAAGCCGACAACGACATCGAAGACATCGAGAAGTGGACGGAACGCGTAACCAAAGCAGCCGACTCGGTTACCGCCGAGCTGGACGTAGAAGAGGAAGTACCGCAAATCGACAGCAAGCTGGCTCACATGATCGAGGCTCGCCAATCCCTGCAAAGAAGATGGAAAAAGCAACGGAACAATCGACGGCTACGGAAACGAGTCGCCGAGCTGGGTCGCGCCATTGAAAAATACAGCAGAGAACTATGCACGCAGCAATGGCACGCAACGTGCAGCGCTGCGGACGGACAACTACATAAAGGACAGACTTGGAAGCTGTTGCGACACCTCCTGGACGATAAATCCACGAAAGGCCAGCAGCAGCACAGGCTTGCCCAAACGATCTACACTGCCGTCAAGACACTAGGCGAAGAGGAAGCCAGCAAGCGCATCAATGCCAAGTACCTCCCCACAGCGGCCACCGAGATCCACCCCGACCACAATGGACCGCACAACCCAGAACTGGATCGAGAGATCGAAGAATGGGAAGTCCGAGCGGTACTACAAGAGCTCAACTGCAAGTCGGCGGCAGGACCAGACCGGCTTCACAACCGGGCGCTGCGTAACCTCAACGATGGGGCGATCGCAGCACTCACAAGATACTTCAACCAATACTGGAGAGAAGGCAAACTACCGAAACAATGGAAGACGGCTCGCACGGTCCTCATACCGAAGCCCGGCAAGCCACCCAACATTGAAAATCTACGGCCCATCTCCCTGACGTCCTGCGTCGGAAAAGTGATGGAACACATCATGCGTAACAGGTGGAACCGCTACCTCGAAGACAAGGGCCTCTACCCGGACGAAATGATCGGCTTTCGAGAGAAGCTCAGTACCCAAGACGCCATGATACAACTCCAGCATGAAATCCTGGAAGTATCAGCTCCCACTCACGACAATAGAGCAGTTCTCGGCCTAGACATGCAGAGTGCTTTCGACAAGGTACGCCACTCGGCAATCCTGTCGCAGGCCTCGCGGCTAGGACTTGGACGAAGATCCTACAACTACATAAGGAACTTTCTGTCCAACCGAACGGTAAAAATACAAGCGAGTAACCTACAACTAGAAGAAAAGACCCTCGGAAGCGTCAGCACACCGCAGGGCTCCGTGATATCGCCGCTGCTCTTCAACCTGGTCATGATCGGAGTTGCGGAGCGACTAAACGCGCGAGTCCCGCACGTCCGTTACACGATCTACGCGGACGACATCACGCTATGGGTTGCCGGCGGCAGCGACGGGTACATCGAAGAAACGCTACAAGAAGCAGTGAACACAATAGAAGATCAGCTGGATGGCACCGGTCTCCGATGCTCGCCACAAAAGTCCGAACTCCTGATCGTCCCACCACCCGGGCGATATAGGAAGAAAGCCACTGAAGACTCGGAGAAGATCGTGCTCCGAACCAGAGACGGCATCGTCATTCCGAAAGTCTCTAAGCTCCGTGTCCTAGGCATGGTGCTCGAAGCCAGTAGGAGCAACGGCGTCACCGTCGACAACATCATCACTAAGATGGGTATCGCCACGCGACTCATCAAGCGAGTTGCGACCCGGCACAGAGGGATGAAGGAGGCCAGCCTACTACGTCTGGTGCAGTCCTTCGCCATCAGCCACGCTGCCTACGTAGGCGCGTTCCACTACTGGAAAGTACAGGAGCGCGACCGGATAAATGCGGCCATCAGAAAGACATACAAGGCTGCGCTCGGCTTATTCAACTGCACGAGCACAGCCAAGCTGCTCGAGCTGGGGGTGCACAACACCCTCGAAGAAATCGCAGAAGCGCAAAGAACATCTCAGCGCGAGAGACTCCAAACCACACGAACGGGACGAAGCATCCTGGCCAGACTAGGCCAAGGCACGAACACTACTGACAACGAAGCGAAGGGACATCACGCCCTCCCGAAAAGGGCCCTCCACCGACTGGTGGCGGCGCCCCTACCAAAGAACATGCACCCGGAGCACAGCCAAGGCCGACGAGACGCACGAGCCAAGGCCCTCACTGAAGCACATGCCAACGATAACGGCGCCTTATACGTGGACGCCGCTAAATACAAAGACAAAGAAGACACATACGTGGCCGTAGCAATACGCGCCACAACGGGCGAAATCTACAGTGCTTGCAGCGTCCGTGCGAAGCAAGCGCATCAGGCGGAAGAAGCCGCCATTGCGTTGGCCCTCGCCGACAACAAGTGTACAACGATCCTGAGCGACTAGCGCACAGCGGTTCGGAACTACGGCAGAAATAATGTGTGTGCCAGTGCGGTGCGCGTTGTGAAGTGCAGTGACAGACAGTGCACCGACGGACTGCGGACTCGTCTCCGATGGTTCCCGGCGCATCAAGGCTGCTACTTCGGGAGCACCTCCCCAAACCGCAATGAGACGGCGAACGCCGCTGCGCGAGGTCTTACTCGCCGCGTGGTGGCACCGGCGTCCCTCGTCTTAGCGGAGGGAGTAGCCACCGACGATGAAGACGACGAAGAAGAAGCCGAACTGGTAACGAGCTACGCGGACGTGCTGGAATGGTACCGGAGCGCACGTCGCTCCATGCCGGACCCACACCCGCAGCTCACCAGAGAACAGGCGGTACTCTACAGACAGCTGCAAACGAACTCTGTGCTCACGCCTGCGCTCGCGCGCTTCATATGCCCCGACGTCTACGAGAGCTCAAAGTGTAGTGTGTGTAACAGTGCGACCGCCACGCTAACTCACGTGTTGTGGGATTGTAAACTGAATGCATAAGAGGCAGCGGCCTACCCAGGCAGACTGCCAACGGACATTGCCCGTGCCGTAACGGCTCAAGACTCAGAGCAACAACTACAGGCGGTCCAGCGGATCGAGACAGCTCTCGCTCGCCAAACGCGCAGGGACGCACCCGACGGGACCCAGGTGCGACAGCCTCGTGGAGAACGTTGGATCCCCCGGCGTAAGCGTCGAGACGCTACTTGATGACTGCACATATATAGTCGGGTAGCAAGAGGGCCCTGCGTGGCACCCTGCTACCTCCGCCGGTGCTTTAATAAAGTTCATTTCTCTCTCTCTCTTGAGCGGAGCGTTTGGGTGCGTCTACTGGTTGCTTTGCCGTTTTACAGTCGCGCTGAGCGTGCGTGGCCGGCGTCTCTGGCAGACGCGCTTGTCAAACAAGCCAAATCAACGCAGTTCACGCAGCCAGCGGTGTGCGTGAAACGTTAGCGGAGCGGAGCGTAAGCAACGCTTTGCTAAAACTGTCTAATAGCGCGAGCGGAGAAGCCGGAGGGCAATGCGCGTGCGTAATGGTGACTAGACGACCGGGCATGGTCATTTCCTGGGCTACGCAAATAAAGTTACTGCTGATTTCCAAGTATTGTAAGTTTTATTGAAATCGAAAGAAACAACTACACCATCAATAACAGAAACCTTTTATTGCGATAGCAATTATATGGACACTTCAACCAGATTTCTGCCGTCGGCGTCGCCGTCGCTGTAGCCGTCGCCGTCGCCGTCGTCGTCGCCGTCGCGGTGAGGTTCCGTATAGATAAAATCTTCACCGCGCGCCGTATGCTCGAGCGGAAGCGTGCGGGGACGCGCGCTGTCACGGAGAGCGAACGCACTCAATCTCCCACGCGCAAGCAACGAAGCGGGAAGCCAGCGCCGGAGGGAGCGAGGGGGGGGGGGGGGGGGACAACCGCGCTCGTCGCTCGACCGCAACGTCTCTTATCTCTCCCACGCGCAAGCAAGGAAGCGGGAAGCTAGCGCCGGAAGGAGCGGGGGGGGGGGGGGGGGGGGCGCACTTCTTCTGCTATGCCAACAACCGCGCTCGTCGCTCGCCGCACCGTCTCTTATCTCCACACGGCTCTGACCTTTCTATGCGCCGTGCATTCGCCGCTCAGTTTCCGTTGAAGCGATAGACCGCACGTACCTTCGCCCGCTGCAGCCTATGGGCTTGCTGCCAGCGTTTTGACAGTCGTTGTCTGCAGTCATTCAGTGTGATCTATTCATGTTTGTTTGTGCGCGCACCACGCTTGTTCATTCAGTTAGTAATAGTGGGGCCACATTTTCCAACGCACGCTACACATGCAATGCTGCCCGGATCGGCAGTGCAGCGCTACAGGTGTGTCCCTTCGCACGCGCTGCCCACGGAAAGCGCTTCTCATCAACACCACCGTTTCACACGCGCCTTCTCGTGGTCATCGAGTCTCTCTTCATGTCGGTCTACTTACGCCGCAGCACACCTGCTTACTTCATCAGCTCATGTTTACTACAATTCATATTGCTACCAAAGCCGCTCACCTTACTTCGTATGACATTGCTGTGTTGCTATCGCATTCATTGCTTCGCCCTTAGGGCGAAACTGTGACATTTTTTAGCTATGCTAACGAATATTTCATATATACTGCCGTTTTAAGTTTGATGTTGTCATGCACGAATCTCATGACATTTCACCCATCAGGATGTCAATGCCCTAAAAACGTTCAAAATGCCTCCCTTCCACAGCAACGCAAAGCATAAACCACTCCCGCGTCGATTCCATAACTCTTCGCAGTACGACAATAGAAATTTGGAGTCGGATATCTCGGAGCACGAACACAATAGAATAATTCTTCCGACCGATACTGTGTAGAAACACTACTGTCCCTAAGTTTTCAATACAAACATACCCACTTGCTGCAGTCGACAAAAAATAATTGTTCAACTTAAGTGAATTCGGCTGCTCACAGCGATAATTATCCTCTCACTTTGTGCCCACCTGGCCACATAAGGTATTAGCACAGGTGGTCTTTGCGTGCCTCCCAGTGCCTAATTTTAAGAAAACCATAAATCTTGGTTTTGAACACCCTGTATTATCAGGCACAGCCGCCAAGCACATGGCTGTATTGGGTAACGTCCTTTTTCTTTATGCTCGGAGAAACCGATACCTGGCTTCGCTATAGGGCTTCTTCCTCTTTCTGGGGTTTTACGTGCCAAAACCAGTTCTGATTATGAGGCACGCCGTAGTGGAAGGCTCCGGATTAATTCTGCCAACCTGATGTTCTTAAACGTGCACTACAACGCAAGCACACGGACGTTTTTGCATTTCGCCTCCATCGAAATGCCGCCGCCGCGGCCAGGGTTCGATCCCGCGATCTCGTGCTCAGCAGCGCAACACCTGAGCTGACTGAGCCACCGCGGCGGGCTACAGGTGTTGCTCTAGCCGTATAAAACGCGGGTTTGTCGTGAGCAGAAACGGTGCATTTCGGTAAATGAGAAAGGCTACTATCATCATCATCATTGACAGAAGCTGACCCCCCCCCCCTCAGAAAAAACCTGGATCCGCCCCTGGGCACGCCGTAGTGGGGGACTCCGGAAATTTGGACCACCTGGGGTTCTTTAACGTGCACCTAAATCTAAGTACACGGGTGTTTTCGCATTTCGCCCCCATCGAAATGCGGCCGCCGTGGCCGGGATTCGATCCCGCGACCTCGTGCTCAGCAGCCCAACACCATAGCCACTCAGCAACCACGGCGGGTACATCCAGGCAAGTACAAAACTGTGATCGCAGAAATCGTGATATGTTCCAAAAGGACCGCCTGTTGGGCTAGTTGGTCTAACCTAGTTTCTTTCAGTTTGGCAGAACAGTTTGGTTCTCCTAGAAGCTGACAAGGAAGGTGGATTTGTTGTGATGCCGAAAGGCATGTTCAATGAAAAAGCCCAAGCGGCAGTGGACAAGAACTTTGTGGCTGTTTAAAAAAGTGCAGTGAGGGTTAAGACTAAGGTCATCAAATTTGGTAAGGACTTGGAATTGAATGATCTTGCTAGTGCTATTAGAAATAGTAACGGAAACAGTCGGAAGGTTTTCTTTTCTGCAAAAACACATAAGGTAGATGTCCCTTTCAGAACCATCGTGAGCGAAGGGGGGGGGGGGGGGGCTTGGGAAAAGAATGTTAGTCAGTTTTTACTGAAGAGCCTTAAGTGACTCACGGTTGTTGATCCTTTCCGCGTGAGGAAATCTGAAGAAGTCACTGAATATTGTGACGTCTCGGTTGGAACGACGTTTATTAGGCCCGGGACCTCGTCAGCGAACCAGCGCAGCACACCGGCGATGATGATGAACACATATACAGGCGAAGAGGAGGATAGGTAAAAGTGCGAGGATGATGATGATAACATACAGATGAGGAAGATGTGCGTAATAAACGCCCACACTAATTTCGCCCCGACGTGAAAGCAGCCATCCTGGCCGGCCGTCAAGGTGTCGAGGCACGCAGCGTGAAGGGCTTCATGCGGGAGACGTGGACAACCTCGGTATTGCGGCAACGGCGGTCTGTGGGGGCGTCAAGAGGAGTAACGCGATAGTTGACAGGCGAAGTCTGTCCAAGGACTATGTACGGCCCGATAAACCGTGGCTGGAATTTTTCGCATAAACCAGGGGTGCGAACAGGAGTCAGGAGCAGGACCTCGTCACCAGGTCGAAAAGATACAACGCGATGGCATTCGTCGTAAATATTTTTCCGGTCTTGTTGTCTGGCCTCTGTGTTCAGGCGAGCAAGCTGGCGACAGTGGTCGAGTCGGGAAATGTACTCTTCGCACGATGATAGAGATGTATTAGCCTTGGAGTTGAAGAATGAAACGTCCAGAAAGAAAGTAGGGGAGCGTCCATAAACGAGGTAAAATGGCGAGTAGCCAGTTGTGCGCTGCACGGCCGTGTTATAGGCGAAAGTGACGAATGGTAAAAGAACATCCCAGTTTTTGTGGTCTGGTTGAATATAAGCGGCGATCATGTCGGCAAGGGTGCGATGAAACCGCTCGGTCAGGCCGTTAGTCTGGGGGTGAGAGCTATAAGCTGTCTTGTGGGCTGCGCCGGAGGCTTGAAGAACTTCGTTTAGCAGTTGGGAAAGGAACGCCTTTCCACGGTCACTGAGCAGTACACGAGGAGCACCATGGCGTAGAATAATGGCTTCAAGAACGAAGTGAGCAACTTCCGAAGCAGAGCCAGTAAGCACAGAAGCTGTCTCAGCGTAGCGCGTCAGATGGTCGACGGCAGTCACTATCCATCGATTGCCAGCAGTAGTGACCGGAAGGGGCCCGTAAAGGTCGATCCCAA
Source organism: Dermacentor silvarum (assembly GCF_013339745.2). Taxonomy (NCBI): domain Eukaryota; kingdom Metazoa; phylum Arthropoda; class Arachnida; order Ixodida; family Ixodidae; genus Dermacentor; species Dermacentor silvarum. The sequence continues at coordinate 126,499,830 of NC_051155.1, forward strand.
CAACCTCGAACGGGGCTGCAGGGCACGGAAGCGGCTGTAATTGGCCGACAGGAGCAGATGTTGGGAGCTTGCGACGCTGGCAGGGAGAGCAGGAACCGACGTATCTGGCGACGCTAGCAGAAAGGCCAGGCCAATAGAAACGACTTCGAATGCGGTCATAGGTTTTATGGAACCCAAGGTGGCCAGCTGTCAAATCATCGGGAAAGACGTTGAGGACACGAAGTCGGAGAGAGCGTGGTAGAACTGGCACCCAGCGTTGCCCGTCAGGATGGTAAATACGGCGATACAGCACGCCATCGTCCAGCTTAAAGTGCGCGAGCTGGCGACGGAGGCGCGCGTTAGGTGGACGAGAAGCCCCAGAGAGGTGATCAATGAAGCGTTGACAGTACGGGTCAGCCAGCTGACGAGAGGCGAGTGGCTGATCATCGTCGAAAGGCAGTTCGTACATAGAGGCCAGGGAGGAAACAGTAGCAGTGTCGGTCGAACTGGTGACGTGCGAAGCGATTGCAGAGGCATCGAGCGGGGCCGTAGGAAGCGGGCAGCGAGAAAGAGCGTCGGCGTCTTGGTGTTTCTTCCCGGACTTGTATATTATTTCGAAATCATACTCTTGGAGGCGTAAAATCCAGCGACCCAGGCGTCCAGACAAGTTCTTGAGCGTGGAAAGCCAGCATAAAGCGTGGTGGTCCGTAACGATGGTGAAATGGCGGCCGTGGAGATAAGGGCGAAACTTCTGTATCGACCAAACAATAGCCAGGCACTCTTGCTCAGTGATCGTATAGTTCTTTTCGGAAGCGCTGAGTACACGGCTGGCGTATGCAATGACTCTCTCTCGCGAAGAGTTGTCGCGTTGCAGAAGAACAGCACCTATACCGCGGCCGCTAGCGTCTGTGTGTAGGAGAGTCGGTGCGGCCTCATCAAAATGGCAAAGCACAGGTGCAGAGGTGAGGGCGTCCTTCAAGCGTGCAAATGCCAATTCGCATTCCTGGGACCACAGAAAGGGTACACCGGAAGCTAGTAGCTTGTGTAATGGAGCTGCGATGGAGGCAAAGTTCTGGATAAAGCGACGGAAATAAGAGGCGAGGCCAAGGAAACTGCGCAAGTCTTTCGGTCTGTCAGGACGAGGAAAGCGAAGAACTGCAGCAGTCTTATCAGGGTCCGGCTGAATGCCATCCCTGCTCACGACATGACCCAGGATCTTAATGGCTTTGCTGGCGAAACGGCATTTCTTGGTGTTCAGCTGAAGACCAGCGCGGGCGAGGCACGTCAAAACTTCATCCAAGCGTTGTAGGTGCTGATTAAATGTGGATGAAAAAATGACAATGTCGTCCAGATAACACAGGCAGGTCTTGTGTGAAACACAACGAGAGTATAGATTATAGCTTGTCTGTTGACGTTGAGGACTTGTTTTATTCAGTACCTCAAAATAAGCTTTTAGTTGCTGTTAGGAAGTGCATTGAACAGAGTGGCGAATGCGATTTCTAAAACTCTGCTTGCTTGTCGGTTCATGATTTTTTAACGCTTTTAGAATTTTATCTTAATGTAACATTTATTGTTTTTAACGAGCAGCCCTTTCTGCAACGTAGAGGAGTGTGTATTCGGTTTTGCGTGGCTCTGATTCTATGCGACATATTTTAGCTGATATTGACAGTGTGCTCGATTTGGCTTTTAATGGAGGGAAGGTATTCAAAGTGTTTCGGTACGTCGATGACTTTTTAATTCTTTTAAAGAAAGAGGATGGTTTCACTGCCCCTGGGAGTATTTTTGATGTTTCTATTCAAGTTGGGCAGGGTTTGAGTTTCACTCATGAATTGCTTGGAACTGAGGGGTTACAATTCCTGGATCTCAGGCTAAAATTTAGTGCAGGCCATGTATGCTGAGAGTACCTCCCACGGATTAAGAAGTCTCCCCTGCCTTTTCAATCTGCCCACTCTGAAATAGTAAAAAGGGGCATCGCATTACAATGTCTGGATGCTGCGCTCCGTAAGTCATGCCCGCATTCAATGCAGCATAGATTTGACAATCAGATTAGCAGCGGGATTCCCTGAGTTGCTTGTTGCTGCAGTGGCCGAGTCTAGACCCTGCAGAGGGTAAAGAACAGAACTGGAGCGGAAAGAGCTGAGACCCAGTGATGGATTGCGAGACCCGTAGCCATGCCTTATATGCATCAGGTCTCGCACAACCTGAATAAGGTTGCGAGCAGGCATCGTATTCCCGTGGTCTTCACGGCTCCTAATAAGCTATCCAGGCTCTGTCCTCTAATTTGCGGGGACAAGAAAGGAGGTTACCAAACCAGCCACGATAGCCGCTTCGTGGGGTGTGCGACAGGAGTGGCATACTCCGTCCCCTTGTTGTGCGGGAAGGTGTACATCGGCGAAATCGAACGGTGCATAAACTACTGGCTCAGGGAGCATGCGCTAAAAGTTAAGAAAAAAGAGGACAAGTATGCACATTTAGTTGCCCACATCATTACGTGTGGTTGCGAGGCACGATTTTATGAGACCACTATCTTAGGCAAATCTGTAAGCTACAAGGCTCGAGTGGCTCTAGAAGCATTCTACATCCACAAGAACTCAGATATTTGTATAAGCGAAGCGTCAATTCTTTTGCACAGTGCCGAACTGAACTATTTGAACTCTGTTGCCTGAGGGAGATAGTACTGTTAACTTTTTTAGATTTATTTTTATCACCTCGCATGGGAAAGGGGCGTGACACTGGTGTACGTGGTTCACCTTAGAAATCGGAGGGTTTGTTGACTAAATAAACGGTTGGTAGTAGCGCTCGTCTGCGTCTGTCGTGTCTTCGTGTGTGTTGTGCGTACTTTTTTGCGCTATGTCTGAAAGTAACTCGTGATATGTACTTGGGCCATGCGGCGGTCGCGACAGCACCATATGGGTAGATAATAGAGGAATAATGCAAAAATCAGTACGAAAATGTGTAATTTAACTGCCTGCAGAGCGGCGACAAATTTTCTGCACCCAAAATTAAGGAAGGGTATTTCTTCGGCTCAAAAAAGAAGTAAAAGCGGGTAGCTAAAAAGGAAAGAAAAGACCCAACGAAAGCCACAGATGATGCGGCAAGTTAAACTACCCAATATCCGAGTGTGTTTGTTGGGAAACGCCGCGAGGGCCGGGCTTTCAATAAACAAGGTCGGTAAAAATTTGTTAATAATGTCCTCGTAATTTTCGTTTTCACACGATAACTTTGATCATGATGCTACCTGTTTGAATAAACGGCGATAATTTCTGCGGTTTTAGAAACTAATGAACAGTCATACGTTTTCATAATTACGCGTTTATGGACCTGAAGGAACAGAACCTTTACTTGCATTGATTTTTGCCGCTTCGCTATCTAAAGGACAAACTTCACTCGGCGGGGAAGTTTAGTGAAGCGGTCAATGACTTTGGACACGTTGATGCCGACGTATCTGTGGACGTCGGCATCCTTGTCGAGCTAGCCAGACCTCGTCGTCCGCAAAAAAGAACCGCCTCTAAAATAGGCCATTAACTTTCTTCTGTTTTCTCTTATTTTACTTTGCCTGCCTAACCACGTGTTCTTCAGACATTGTAGAGCGCAAGTAGTTTTCTAATCTCATGTTAAAAATATACTATCTGCGCTTGAAGTGGTCACTGGAAGGGTGGCTAGAATCTGAGGCCGTTTCTACACATTTACATAGAACCTGCAGTCGCAATGAGAGAGGGCATCTATTCCAGTGCTAAAACCTAAAAGTATACTCCTTCGATGTCGTTGGCATCCTTGTTTAGGTACCTTGCACAAAGAGTAAACTGTTGGATACCGGCAATATCCGTCGTTTCATCAGCAAATATGGAGAAGCGGCCTGCACCATTTACTTTTGCATCTAGGCTTTCTTTGATAATTTCACCACAAATTTCCATAATTTGGTTTTGTACATCTGGACTCAAATGCGAGGTATTACTGGGGCAACATCCAAATGGTTCTTCAGATATGTATCTCCACAATCAGCTCGCAAATGAAGAAGCGCTCTGAAAATACCAATATTTTCAGAGGGGATTTGCTTAAATCCATAAGACCACTGTCCCTATGGCCACGGAGAGCCAGACCTTGTAGTCCGCAAAAAAGAACCGCCTGAAAAATAGCCCATTAACTTTCTTCTGTTTTCTCTTATTTTACTTTACCTGCCTTGGTCCAGCTGAGTGATCACATCGGGCGCCCTTCCTGAAAATGTTTGGAGAAAATTATCAGCTGCCAGCTGGCAGTCACGGTCATATTTAGTATTTTCGTGTGTGTGGAAGATTGCGAGCGCGGGCTTCCATTTCTGAAACGTCTTGGACACGAGGGTTCCAGTGCGCGCATGTTAGCTCAAGTTTATAAGAACATTAAACCTATAAGTTTCCAGAGTTGAAAATCTAAAGCACGCCTTTGGAAATGTCAGTGCACCTTTCGCGTCATAAGTTTATGGGAACTTTATACCCATAAAGTTTAGGAATTGAATTCCATGCGCTCCGTAGATTCCCCGGCCGCTGCGAGATGCCGCAGTGCGCCCGCTGGCTATCGAAATACCCTTGAAAGTTTGTGCTCGGATGGGGCTCCTTGCGTTATGTTAGTCCAGGTGCCAATGGCGCTGCGACGAAATGCAGCCCGAGTTCGCAATGTTCGTGCCGAAATGTCTTTTCGAGCGTGAAAAAGACACTGTAGACAAAATCCAGAAAGATTCCCGGCGCCGGTGGTTGTTTTGGTCGGCGGTGCATGCCAGCACGAAATAATTTGGGGGGGGGGGGGGGTCTGAAGTCCCATCAGTGCTACTACTGCTATTACTACCCCTACTGCTACTAGTATTACGTTATTACTCAATGATTATTATAGAGGAAGTACAACAACAATGAAAGCTTCACATGAGATCCAACGCAGTGTTTTAGCATAAGTGATGCGAATGTTCCATTGCGATTATAGAAAAGTTTTCATGTGTTAAATTTGTCGATTTTATGCAGATTGACAGTGGAATCAACATTCTCTGGCTTACTTATCGTGATTATTTTTTTTTTCGTTTACCATAAACCACATCTCCACTATTAAATCACTTAAGCAAACTTTAGTGGACTCTGGGCTTGGGCTCCCATGTACTGGTGAGGGATAGTGCCCCTGTATACGCGGGGCCTCTCTTTTCCTCGCGCCACCGGCACCGCCGTTGGCCGAGCGTCGTCACGCCGTGACAAGTGATATAAGTCGTTCTACTCGGCACAGAGAGAGCAGAGAACATGGCGGAAACAACGCCGGTATACCACTTGCTTCAGCTCTTGTGCCATCCGTATCGGCAAAGGCGCGTTCCCACCACGGCGCCAGGAAGCACATCTGGCCGCTTAGGCCGGAGCAGCGGTCTCACTCCTATCGCGTGCACTCGAGGAGTATACACGCTTGCCCTCGTCGCCGCGCAAAACTATCTGCATCAACTCTGAGCATGACGGGATGCCGCGCACCGGGGCTGCGCAAATCGCAATGAAAGCAGATGAAAGTGGGAAAGCTGTTTACTCTGTGCCGTGCAGACGGACCGTTGTCGTCTACAGTAGTCATTAATGCGAAAGCAGTACATGAGCCATGAGGCAGAAAAGCCGGCGTCGTTCACAACGAGTGGTATCAAAAGTCAATGTGACATCATCAGCATCTTGAATGAAATCAGTAGTAATATAGAAGAGAGTAAATGGTATTACAACATCAATTAGTAGTAATTATGGGTAGTTATTGTGAATTAAGGTGAATTACACTGAAGTGAATTAAAGTTACAACAAGTTAGAGTAGGGTGACTTAAGGTGGAGTCAAGTGAATTAAGGTGAAGTAAACTAAATTACAATGAATTAAATTTGGTTAAGGTGGATTAAGGTGGATCACCATATTAACTCGTAGCTACTTGGCGATGAGTTCTGAATGGTTGTGGTCTGGTGATTAATGAACGCAGAGAAAAGAAAGTGAAGGAAGGATCGCAAACAGGTTGTAATACTTAAAAAGTATTTATTGGTAATGACTAAGAGAAGTCATATTGCTTTCGCATTCAAATCACGTAAGGATACTTAAGGTACAATTTTTTTGTGCATGGGCCGCCACAGGGCTATCGCTTTAAACCCCACCGCGCCTCTACCCACCATATAACTCTTTGCAGTAAACCTTCTCTGTGATAGCGTTCATGATCCAACGTTAAAACCCGCCGTGTTTGGCTACGTCATAGTGCACAGCTATCGCTTTAATATTGTTACGCGCTCTGCCGAGCATGGAAGAATGCGCCAAAAAGACGGTGAAGACGACGATCTGGGCAGCGCTCGTGTTGTTGTTCTGCCATCTTGCCAGCCGTCTCTTTCTCTCTGTATATATTGTGTAAATATAATTTTCCTATCCCTTTTGCTACTCTCATCCCCGTGGCATTTTGGTGGAGGTGCGGGGTACTCCGCACCTCCCCGTGGCAATATCAACGATCTTTTTAATCTTCGGCGCGAACGTCCGTCACATCCAATTAGCCTCGCGTTGCAACGGCAATCTCCGCCAATTCCTAGTTGCACCCCACCGCCCGTATATTTCAGCCGGCAGCATGCTGCACTGTCAATGCTTGAAGGGGTCTGCTGCGTCACGGCGCGAAGCTCCCCTCGCTAGAAACCGGCGTAGTTTCTGCGCGCGCTAGGAGTGCATGTTTATTTCCCCTTAAACACTACGATTAGCAACATCTAGGTTTAAAAAATTTAATTAAACTATAGGCTTTTACGTGCCAAAACAACGATCTGATTATGAGGCACGCCGTAGTTAGGGACTCCGGAATAATTTGGACCACCTGGGGTTCTTTACCGTGCACCCAAATCTAAGTACACGGGTGTTTTCACATTTAGCCCCAATCAAAATGCGGCCGCCGTGGCCGGGATTCGATCCCGCGACCTCGTGCTCAGCAACCAAACACCATAGCCACTCAGAAACCACGGCGGGTCTGAACAGACAGGAAATTGAAATGAATCACATGCATCAAAGTTTGCATTGCGAGTATTATCAAGTACAGTTTAAGTTTTTTTCTTGCACTTTATGATATATGACAGTCTTTGTGATGTTTTACGTTTAGGCTACTGACACTGCACAAACTATATTTTTTGTCATAATACGGAATACAGGCACCAGAGTGCGGCTCATAAACACATCGGTATAATGAGGTGTAATTTGTGGATACATTTCTCGCTATGGCTAATATAGGAGCTCCTTTCTCGCAAATATGTGTCTTGCGTCAGAGCGCTCATGCTGAAAGTGGACTGATTGTCCGCGCTTTCCGTGGAGCTACAGAAGTGACTGTGAAAGCCTTTCGCTGTTTAAAGGTGTATAAGCCTTTCGATGCCAGGCGCCTGAATTATACACAAAGAACGCGCTCGTCCGGAACCAGAAAAGTCGCAAGCATTATGCCAAGGTCGGGATTACCCTTCTACGGGTTAGTCGCGTCCTTGACAAAAAAGAAAAACCGGGGAGTGACAAGTCATTTTTAACGACGGGCGGTCGTTCTTATCCTGATCACACATGACGACTTGCGGCAACGTACCGCGCTTTGTTGGGAAGCTGTGATAGTTCATTCTTTAGAAAGGGTATTTATTTTTTCCGCAACGTAACTTACGTCATCGGGGCAGACTTAAAAATATAAAGGTCACGAGTCAGGCAGTGGTACCTAGGTGAAATGAACGCCTGAGAAAGATGGACTTGTAGTGGCTTTCTTTTGGAAGCGCTGATAACGTTGCAGTTTAAACCGCAATAGAACTTCGTACACAGTATTTTTACCAACAGTTTAACAGAAGGCTACTCAGTCGTGATATTATTAAAGTTATAACTTTTTAGCAGAGACACTCTCACATGACTTCAACATATATACAATAAAGGGCTCTGTAATTTCCACCGTAACTTAACCTAGGTACGTTGGTGTACTTCATGTAATAATTCCAGTCAGCCTACTCACATATACCGCATTACAAATCACATCTACCATGGCCTCGGCTACATCCCAAGAAGCAATTGTTTACCTCTTCTCATTGCTAAAGATTCGGTACGCGTAAGACAGGCCAAAATCCGGAATATGAATGCCCTGTATGGAATTAGCATGGAACCTTCAGTGATATAGAACGTATGCGTTACACTCAAGTCTGTCTAGAAACGGGCAGTAACATTAATTTACTCTGATTATTCATTTATCATCAGTGTTAATAAACAAAAAGCATGCTGAGCCTCTATCGCTAGGTTTGCGTCGTGAAGTCACCTGACCTTGCACAAGTTCTACAATTCTACGCTCTAATACTCCATCATCAAGAGCTCGGCGCTTGTCATCTCATATAAGCTAAAAAGCAGCCTGGCCTTCCGAACGTACAGTCAGCATCCAAAGCTTTCGCACGTCTGAAGCTGAAAAAATATTATATTTCTACGCCTGAGGCACGCATCGTGGCATTCAGATTTACAGCGTATCCTCGTCTAGAGAAAACAAAAGTTTTGCATACTTTTACTGGCTGTGGGCGTAGCTGCGTTGAAAATGAACTTATTCGCGGAATCTCGGCCGCGTAAACTTTTGACAGTGACTGTGCCATTGAACACCTGTATTTTCTTTATTCTGCACACATTTTTAATGAATGACCTTCCAGCCAACGTCATGCAATGCTTACACCTGGTTAATTTTCAGGACAGCCATCTCAGACATGTATTAAATATAAGAACTGAACTACTATGTAGTACGTAATTATTATCACCAATGAGGTGTAATAAATTTGTAAACAAATAAAGGATAATAACATTGCCTATTAAATTTTACTCAAATCTCAGGACTACTTCAAAATTTCGCCTGTTCGTCTTGTGTACCTCCCTATGCTTTCTAGGAAACTAAAAGGGCGAAAATCAAGTGTGAAATTGACATGTCCTGTGGCACCATGGCAGAAAAGGAAAGGTTTGGCTTAGTAGGACCAGGTGAAAGGTTCAGCTGCCATTGTGCTACTCACACACAAGGAACGACACTTTTGTATTTTATTTATAGGCAGTAGACAAAATGATAAATGATGCTCAGTGCACGCTGGCGTGATCATGACAAAACGACCATACTGATATGAGTCATAAACGATTATAATAAAGGAACATTTCTGCAAACCGTCACGGTCCTTTCTCATGTTTCTTCAATTATTCAAGCATGTTAAATTTAGGGTAGGAGAATATTCGCACATAATTACTAAAGAATTGCACCAGTAATCATATCATGGTGCTGTGACCTGATTCAGCAATAGAGTTAGCCAAGAACAGAACAGCAGAATGCTATATGGCAACTTCGGTACTTGTAGCCGAAAACAGTGTCTTCAAGCACAACTTTGTGGGCATAATTCAAAAAGGGTGTGGTCTGTGAATGGAGTCGTTCTCTATTTTTACACGACAGGCTACATTAACACGTCCCAGAGTCTTTTCGCATAATTTCCAATACTCCTCTGCGTAAGTTGTGGTAAAAGGGTAAAAGGATATGAAGACTTTTAGTATTTCTGGAATTTTGTGAAGGTATATGGGAATGGTTGAAATGACAGGACACGTGCGCTGCATATTAAGGGTAGAATGTTTATGTTTCGAGGTACTGGTTTGTACTAAGCAAACAAGCTTGTGCAATAATTCGGATATCTTTCATTGGCACTGAAGGTCAGGTATACGCAAAAATTCTGATTTGATATAATGCAAATATACTCAGTCAAATAGCTTCAACTGTATTCCTTTGTAAAAATACTACGTCTGGGGCTGCAGCCAACTTGTCTACTTCTGTGTCTTTTAATTGCACACACTGGGCGTTATTTATTTTTGTGGCACGTTCCAAGCCGCACAAGAGTTGCACAAAACAGGCTTTTCCCAAGACGTATATGAAAAGGCAAAATATTTCTTAGTAATGTCTTCATAAATATTCACCTTATGAAAGAAATGTACTTTCAAAACACGATACCTGCGTTTATTTTCCAAAGTACAATATACCTAAAGTGCAAAAGATGTTTCGAAACACGTTCGCATGTTCTCTAAACCAGCCAGCTATTTTTTTTCAGGAAGACTTTGGTACAGTCGAAAGAAACTAAGCAAGAACCGTAACCGAGGGCGCAATCTTGTACGCGTTACAAAGTAGAACGGAGGCGTTCCGTTCCATCGAGCCACACACGATTGGCCAATTTGAACGTCGCGGTTGAAATTGACCAATCGTGTGCGGCTCGATGGAACGGAACGCCTCCGTTCCATTTTGGAACGCGTACAAGATCGCGCCCATTATGTCCTGCATTTCCGAATATGCCATCGCGTGGAAAACTGCCAAACTAAGCAGCGACAAAGTGATAAGAAGAAGCGCGGCACAGCTGGCGTCGAACCTGCGAGCTCACGATCCTGGTTATCAGTGATCTTGATCTGTGGTCGCTCAACACGCTCGGCTACCGCTTCGAAGCGCTGCTGTTGGCGAAAACTAGGTTTATATATGTAACACAATAAATTCCGCGACCTTGTTATGAAAACTGCGAATTTGGAACGACTTCTTTGCCATTTCAAGAGCTGCTGCTGCAACTAGCTGAAAGCTGATTCATTGAAGTTGATAAGTCATTGAAGTTGATAAATCCCCAGGAATACGTCAGTCAATGCAATAGGTTCATCGCAAATTGCTTTTTACTGGCCAAAAAAGCCTCCAAAATTTTGGCTTTTCAATAGACTCCCATAATTGAAACTTCGCCCGCAATTTGGAACGAGTTTTCTGCCGTATGAAATGGTACCACTTGCATGTTATTTCAGGCTAAGCGCCAAGAGCCTATTTCCATGGGAATATTATAAAACATGGCTTCTATGATTAGTTATTTGGAAAAAAACGACGCTCTCCCGTAGAAAACGCGTTAGTTTTCAGAGGCGGCCGCTAGAGGCGCTGTTCGGCGATGTCCCAAATTCCTGGTAATGTATAACAATTTTACACGCCTTTAATTTCAAAATCTTTTTCTTTTAGGCTCATGGTAACTACTGTATGCTACATACTGGGGCCGGATTCACAAAAACGTTCTCACGCTAAAACTGTTCGCAGAAGCAGGTGTCAGCCAATCGTGGTGCAGCACTTACGATCGAAAAGCTTTGTGAATTCGGCCCCTGGTGCTTTGTTACTTTGTTTTAGATCTTGTTTGGTTTGGGTATCACTTCTTATAATCTTACCTTATAAAATTTTTATTGCGTGTATACATGCTCCCCGCTATAATCCTCCTCGAGCGAATATGGGACTGTGTGATAAATAAATGAAAGGCTGTTCCAGTGACTGAATCGTCCTGGTTCTGTTTTCAAGAAGGCTTAAATGTGCGTGCGATGAGGCGAAATTTAGTCACGGTGTTACGCAGGCTAATAACCAAAGTGGGCAATGCAGCAATAAAACATATACGTACCGCCGCAAATATACACAGGCTTCAAGCGTTGAGTTGTACGAACAATGCTGAAAATGTGTTGCTATAATAAAGTTTTACCGCATGGCCTGCATATTGGTTCTTGGTTCACTAAAGTCATGTTATTCTATTGCTGGTCTAGTCGTATGCACGCCGTCATATGCAACAGTTGTCGCCTTGCGTCACCCTTGAATCATCTGTTAACAATTAGATTGTGGATCTTAGTGTGTCCTAGTGGTTTTTCCCACATTCCTTTGGTGCGAGATATCATTTTGTAGTTGGATTCATGATCTGTCCCGTTAGCGAATTTATTGTAAGGATAAGACCATGCCGCGTGCAGTTGGGCCTTTTCTCTGTGTTTTATTATGTCTGACTAGCGGCATTTTCAAGCTTAGTACATTAAATAAAATAAGCAAAACAATGCAGCACTTACACCATAGAACATTCATTTGAAGAGCACAAATTTTTCATGTGCCAAGAAAATGACAACGTAAGGGTGTGTAAATGGTGTCATGCAACCCAAAAAGCGTTTAGCATTTAACGAGAGTGCAGCAATCAGCTGCTCAATATCGTATTTGACCATTTTTTCCCCCGAATCTCTAGACAACGCCGCCACACACGTCGCACTGCGGGAGAAGACGAATACTGTCGAAAATGTTAACTTCCTATTGAGAATGCTTATTGTAACCATAAAAAAAATTCTGCCGACTTTTTTCTGGGGCAGCATGGGCTTGAAAGAAAGCAAGTGCTAAGATCCAAAGACAACGAGTTGATAGACTATCACTATCCGCTTTCAAAAGCACAAAGCCAATTTGTCTTGTTTGTGGTAAGGTTATGACTGTTATTTGACCGACTAGGGGGGTGGGACGGTTTTTTGGCGAGAAAACAAAAGTAGTAGCCCTGGCATTGTCCGATAAATGACCATACTCTGACAGTCCACGTCTCGGCCGCACGAGAGTGGAGCCACGTGTGCAACTTTCAATAAAAAACGACTACAGCGCAAAAGCTTGTAATACTCGCCTTCGCGCACTACCGTTAAATGTCGCACGTTTAATAAAAGGAAAAGAAAGATGAAGTAGCACTGTGCTTTTTGATCACCTCGGAAGGGGACTACTTCCAAGAACGCCGAACGCAGATGACTCTACCTACTGCAAAAATGTTTAGGTGTTTCCGTCGAACGAGACAGTGACCTTATGTTAATGTATTCAGACGCTGCCCAAAACAAACAGGAAGAAAACAACAAGAGACGGGAAAGAGCGCACACTACCTAATACTACCATTTTTGGGCACTTGTACTTTGGATTCACTTTTAAAGCTACGGCTTATGCGAGAGAATATATCCATTTTTCCAACAAGGAATCGACCCACCACCCGAAATTCTCTTTCTGCGTGCTGATATGCGCCATCCAATAGAAAACCGGATTTGCAACATGTCTATGCCACCGTATCCGCAGTGGCAGACACCAAGCTGCTTTTTGTGAACGACACGATGTGCCCCATTTGCTCGAAAAAACTTATCGGCACTCAGTCGCAAGAAGACACAACTGCGCCTGTATTCGAAACTTGTATGTGTATTGCGCCTGGCTTGAGCGTAATAAGTAATAATAATATTAACTACAATAATATTAACAATAAGGTCAATTTCGCCCGACAGGCGAATCACTGTTTGCGACAGAAATTTATTAGGCAGCTATGCAAACTAAGGTTAGTCGTTTTATCAGCTGCATAAACGGCTGTAAACATTCGCTTACTAACTAAATAACCTGCACGTTGTCACGCGCGCACAATCACAAAAGAGCACATCTCTCTCGATAAGCGCGGACACTCGCTGTCAAAACGCTGGCGTGGTGGAGAGTGGCACCAACAGCGAGCGAATTGTCCATCGTGCTACTTCTAGCTTCAACGCTAACTAATTGCGCCGAGAATACACCACACACGAAGGCATCAGGGGCACTTTAACGAAAAGCTACTCCAAACTGCTTCTATTCTATTTTTGCAATCAGGCCTCCATGATTGCCCAACTTCGCTTGTTTTTCATGCAACGTAAAGGAAAAATATTAGCGTAGCTTGCACGGGAGGCTCAATGCTACAGAGAAAGCGTAGCTGATGGGCACCTAGCTTGGCATGGCTTTTGGACTAGGCTAAGCACTACAAAGTCATTCCCAGCATATTCCGAAATTTATTGATCATTTATCGATTATCGATTAGCTGCTGGTTGACTATCATTGTATATCGATGAGAGACTAAGCTTAAGTAGTCCCAACTATGCTTAGCTAGACTTAACCAGGCTCAGCTTCGCCAGTTCACAGAGGTATGTGTCATTGCGCTTGGACCCTTTCTGCACTACCGCCAGGATCGGCCCACAATTTCTGTCCGCAGGTTACGGGCTAACGCTCGGCTTAAACAGCTCTGCTGTTAAAAAACCGCGAGAGCTACTCACTCTTATATGACGTGTGCACACAAATTATGCATGTGAGACCGAACAACAGAAAAATATTATTTTTCGATTCTATGCCTTTTTACCATCAGCCATCCGCAATTGGTCAAAAGTTTTCGGGCTGCGTCCACTTCGCCTGTCTGTCACCTGACGTCCAAAAACCGTGAAAAATCACTGCGTCAAGGTGGCTTGCACGCATTAAAGATGCATTATTACGCCGATCAAAACTTAATTTTCTTTTCGTTCCGACATCAATAGAAGGTGGGTACCCGCCGATCGCTCTGGCACTGGCTAGTCGGAGCTGCCGTGGAGAATGGATTTATTTGTCTATATTAAAAATTTTGCGTGACATTATATGGTTGTCGAGTCCTTTCAGCACGAAAACGACATCGCTATGTCAAATTTTCTTCACTGAAGATTCGTTTTAGCTGCATTGTTACGTTGCCGTTGCACGCCGACGTGATTTTATAGCAGACACCGAAAGCTAAGTAAGAAGAAGCAGGGCAAACGCAGACGCCGGCAACACACTGCTCATCAGGTTATCTACTTTCACTGCGCTATACCGGCCCCACGTTACCCCCTCCACTTCTGCGTGCTCATCGCCCTTGGTCAGCCAATCAGGTAAGAAATATATGTTAAGTTAGGCAATGCTATTCCTTTTGAAAGCAAACAACACGCAGTGACCTCCTATAAAATAGGAGAGCGTTTCAATAGCCTTCTCAAACAACGCTGCGAGTCACCGCCCGATGCTTGCGTTGGCGGTTACGTAAATTGGACATCAGGTGATTAGAAGGAAAACAGATTGGAATAGTTTTACGTTATAGGGTCCCAGCCATCGGCCCGCCTAGACTTTGTACCCAGCGCAGATAGCTTTCTAGATCGGGGCCGCGCGGCCGCGCTCAGCTGCGCCATACGTAGCCGCCACGGGAGTAAAACATCCCCCACTTTCCCTGCGGCCTTGTGCGCGATGGAAGACGGAGCGCTTTTTCCCCGCCTTCCTCCCTTGCGCACGCGAGACTGAGCAACCATTCTTTGCTCACCCTCTCACGCTTTCACTTTACCCATACCATACGGCGCGCAGCCAGGATGTTATCGCACTTGGACATTATACGAAACATCACGTCGACGACGACGGCGGAAATGTGCCTGGAGTGTCCATATATTTGCAATCGCAATAAAATTATGTGGATCCGACTCAGTGTGGCAAGCAGAGTAAGCGAAGCTTTCTCTGCTGTTTGCTTTGACTGACGATAGTACGCGGTGATCTTAACAGTGAGTGTTTAATTTCTTCAGCATTTAGTGCAACGCGAGAGTGCTGAGTTGATGTTCTGCGTGCACCTGTTTGTCCGTGTAATACACACAATACACAGCGAGACGTGCTTGCTTGATGTATTGTTGTGCGCCGTTTTTCATAACCTTCGAGATTGAGCCACCAGGCTTCTAAGATGAATCTGGCACGCTTCCACTCCCACCGGCAACATACGGCATCCGGCCGCAATGTTATCGCAGTCGGACTTCACACGGAACATCGCGGCGACAACGAAGGCCACGCGGAAGACGTCGGCGTAAATGCGCCTGGAGTGTACATATAACTGCTTTAACAATAATAAAAAAAGTTGTGTACGGGAAATACCGCTGCCATAAACTATAAGCTTGTTTCCCCGCAGTACGACTGAGTTTATGGAGAAACAAACGCATTGTATGTTTTCTTCGTATTTCCAAGCGATTTGGTGCGACTGCATTTAAAAGCCCGGAATCAGGTTAGTCATGTCCGAACGATCGTCAGACCAGTGTTTTGTTGCGCTGCGAGGACATTGTAAGAGTCACCTTACGAGAGAAAACATTCCCGACAAAGCGGGGCTCCGAGAAGTATTTTCAAGAGATTACCAATTTGCTCAGCTAAGCAATCGTGTGGCTCACAGCAGGCCCTACAACAATTGACCCTGTGCAGTTCAGCGGTTGCGGCTCCACTTTCTCAAACCTTCACAACCTTACCTTCGCGTATAACGTGCGAGATTTGTGTACACTGAACAGGCACGCATGATTTTAGCTATACTTCCAAACTGATAAAAGAAATCATGTAGAAACTCCTCTGGGAGTTGCCTAAGTATGCACAAGCATTGTGCCGCTTGCTAATCCCCACGCAGCGCGGTGTCATCATCAATGTTATGAAACATGATTCCACCAGCATAAACCCTTATAAACCCTCATCGGTCGTTATCAACCTTATCGAACACAATCCGACCCTTACGAACTATTATCGGTCCTTATCAACCTGGATGTCCAGCTAAGCTGTTACAAAACCACCACTACAATTGCTGAGGGAGCAAGCAATGTTTATTCATGGTTCGGATGCTTGTTTTGCACTTGTTCTTTATTGAAACATGTGCTGTTCTGTGTATTGTATGGGTGATCTGAATGAATGTATGCGCTGTTCGCTTCACTTCGCTGAGCGCTTGTAGCCTCTGCCTTACGTGGTTATGAGCCATTGCATTCGTCTTACGTGACGGACGGACAAATTTCTCATTTGGTATGCATAGAAATGCTTATGCATTTAAAACTAAAACGGGGTGGTTTATTAAACGAGACGAAGCTGCTGAATTTCGCTGTAACACGGGGACTATCTTTTCCTCTTTATTTCGTTCCGTCACGCGCACTATAGATCATGAGTTTTTCCTTTCAATCTGTTTTTACACTGATAATATTCAAACCTTCGCATTGTCGGCACATTGCACTAAACACACGTAACAAATTAAGTAAACACCTAACAAGTAACACGTAAACACACGTAACATGTGCTCTATTTGGCGATGTCCTCTTGTGTCAAAAATTTGCCTAATACTAAATCTGTCTAAGCACCTTACCTTTCTAAATACCAAATGAAACACTTTACCATGCGCCGAAACTTGAGAAAAAGGGGGGCGCGCAACCAGGCTTCGCGCTTGGATGGCACTCCATAAAGCCATTTGGCCCGCTCCTTCTTGCAGAATCTAATAACATCATGTTTACTTATACGTCATGGAGCAAATATGCATCACAGCTGCACATTCGTGTCCATTTTTGACATGGCCCTCAAGCTCTTTCCCATCAATTCCACGGTGGACGAATCTTTTGCCCCTGTAGAGATGCTTTGCCGCATAGTAGCCAAACAAAAGCGCCCCAGGAAAAAAATTCAGCCAGCGGATTAAAACCAAACTGGACCTACATATATAGAGAGACCTAAAGTATGTGCCACTAGAGTGCAATTAGCGGATGAGTTTTTACTGTGCTGCAAACTACATTTTAAAAATCACCCCATGCATTTTCAAAGGGTCTACAAAAGTGCCCCAGGAAAAAAATCCAGCCAGTGGAATTAGACAACACTCGACATATACCGTGAGAACGTTCTCAGGATTTAGTGCCTAAAGTGCAAATCGCGAGAAACGAGGCATTGCTCAGTAATCGATTTTTAAAAAATGCTTCCCATAGAGTTACGCTAACCGCATCGCCCCAGGGTCGGCTTCGCCGCAGTAGTCGATGTCCCAGATTGCTGGACTTGTGTCCACACACCCTCCTGATATTATCCTCCTACAGGAACCAAACATCTCCCCTTCTCTATCCGGCTTCACCACTTTTACGGGTAACTCTTCACTCGTGGGAGCCCCAGTGTCAAAACACTTAACGTGCAACCCCCACGCTATAAACATCGATATCCCACACCAAATTCTTGAAAACATTACACAGGGCAAGAACAGTTGCAGTCTCTTCATACTTAACGTGTACAGTTCTCCCCGCTCACACACACACACTCGTTTCATCGCCTTCTAATAGAATTCGGACGCCTTGGGCTCACCCTTCTCGTGTGCGGTGACTTCAACGCTCCGCATACAGTTTGGGGGTACCGCAAGTCTCAAGCCAAGGGAACTCGACTGTGAGATGACATATGTAACTTGAGATACGCCTTACGTACTCACCCAGGGCACCCAACACGTTTGGGTAACAGCGTCACACGTGACACGTGCCCTCACCTTACTTTTTCCAAAAATACAGCACTAGTGACTGCACATGGTCCTCTCGATGAACATCGAGGCAGCAACCATTACATCGTGGCCACTACTCTACCACTGCAAAGTGCAGACTGTCCCGAGCGGAAAGTGCGCATCACTGACTGGACACGGTTCAGGGAGCGCCGACAGAATCCTCCTGAAGGCCTAGGATACGAGCAATGGCTCGAGTCCCTTTCGGCTGACCTAGATGCGTGTACGCGCACACTGGTTACCACAACTGCAACCCCGGACGTGGACCCGCACCTACTGCATCTGTGGGAAGCACGTAGGGGGCTCACGCGGCGCTGGAAACGCCAACGCCTCGATCGCAAGCTTCGCCTGCGTATCGCCCAAATTTAGCAGGAGGCACAAGAATATGCTGAGACACTCGTCCGAAACAACTGGCGATGTTTTTGCGAGCATCTTTCAGGCACCCTAGGCACCGCGAAAACATGGCCGATACTCTGCGCACTCATAGATCCCTATACTACAAGGACGAAACATTTCATCGCCTATACAGCTTAATACATAAGTACCGAGACGATCCGTCGGCTCTTCTCAAAGAGCTAGAAAAACGATTCGTCCCTACCGGCACACCTCCACAGTATCCGAATTACCCGCACGCAGAAGAATCTAATGAGGAACTCGACGAGGACACTACAATCGAGGTTCGCGTGGTACTTCAAGATCTCCGTCGAAACTCGGCCCCAGGCGCAGATCGTATCAGATTTTCCACCCTTCGAAACCTGAGTGATTCAGACCTCCATCATCTAACAAACCTATTCAATGATCATTGGCGTCAGGGCACGCTCCCACAGGCATGGCGTCATGCTAACATTTCGCTAATACCCAAACCAGGCAAGCCCGTAGCCATAGCAAATTTACGGCTGATATCCCTTACTTCATGCATCGGAAAGTTAATGGAACACGTGCTTTTGCGGCGACTGCAGCCTTTTCTCAAACGAGAGTCCTTCTCTCACTCACAGTTCGGATTCCGGGCACATCTCTCCACGCAGGAGGTGCTTCTACAGCTCAAGGAAGAGGTTATCGGCCCCCCGTCCCGTGCCCAGACGAGGGCCATCCTCGCCATTGATCTAAAAGGAGCATTTGATAACGTGGCACACGATTTGATTCTTCGAAGTCTTGCAGAATCACATTGCGGCAGTGCATGTATAACTACATTCGCTCTTTTCTGCGGGACAGAACAGCCACCATTGGAAAGGGACCACATCGGTCGGATACGATTCGCCTCACAGGTCCCGGCACCCCACAGGGATCAGTTTTGTCCCCCACTCTATTTAACATCGCCCTCGCAAGACTACCTCAGCAGCTCGACCAGATCCCTGATGTTGCACATGCGATTTACACAGACGACATCACGATCAAGACGTACGCGAGGGTCAGACGAGGGCCATTATGGATCGACTGCAGCAGCCCGTCGACATCGTCACCGCTTACGCACGACAGGGCAGCTTGTCATGCGCCTCACAAAAGTCCGAGCTTGTTCTCATGCGCGCACGTAGCATTACCCCTCCACCCGAAATCACGGTGCACGTGGATGGCGTTCCTGTCCCCCAGGTAGACCGTGCTCGCATTCTTGGACTACACGTTCAGGCGAACGGGAAGGCTAACTACACTCTATCTCTCTTGTCCCGGCAGACCGAACAGACTTTGGCCATGATTCGGCGCGTCTCCAACAGGCGCTCAGGTCTACAGGAACGGTACCTACTGCACCTGGTGGAGGCCTGCGTGAGCAGTCGCATTACTTACCACCTTCCCTTACACAGACTTACGAAGTCGGAGCAGATACGGGTCGACCCAATGCTGCGAAAGGCGACCAAGCTCGCCCACGATCTCCCACACTACACCGCCACGAAAGTGTGCTAGCCCTAGGGGCGCATACCACTCTCGGTGAGTTATTGGAAGCTAGGTGGGCCAGTCAAAGACAACGTCTTTTGCACACACCCACTGGGCGGCACCAGTTCTAGAGATTTCAACATCCAGTTTTGCACAATGATGAAGATATCGCCATCACTATGTCGACTTGGGTTCATACAGCCTTAAAGGTGCACCCACTACCACGAAACATGCATCCTGAGCATGACGCGGGACGTCCGGCGCGCCCATGTACGGTACCTGGTGCGCATGCTCGGTGACATCCCTGAGACAAATACCCTATACACGGATGCTGCTCCGTGCCACAACGGGTATTCTGCGGTAGTGCTGGCTGGCGCTGAAACATTTATTACGGGCCCCTCCTTGCGGGGTTCTACACCTGGACACGGAGAAGTCCTCGGAGTAGCGCTTGCTGTGCGACACGCTCTCCAGATTCCTGCGACACGCTCTCCAGAATCCTAACCGATTCTCAGCAAGCATGCCACGCGTTTTTGACGGGACGCGGCTTCTCCAAGGCGGCTCTCCACATCCTACACCAGTCACCAAACACAGACACATCTACCCCACAACGCATCCACTTGTTCTGGACTCCTGGCCATGCCTCACTGCCGGATAATGACCGCGCACAAGCGGTCGCTCGAGAAATTACCCTCCGAGTTGCCCGGCATAACGAGGATCGGAGTCCAGATCAGGCGGGCTCCCCACTCACATACAGAGACGTATTAAAATACTATACACGAGCTAGACATACCATGGGTCCGCCGCCGCTGTCGTTCTCGCGAGAGGAAGAGGTGGCACTCCGGCAACTCCAAACAAACACATTTCTCAATCTCCTCTCCCTACGTAAAGTTTACCCTGACCGCTACGCAGACTCTTGCCCGGGCTGTAGAAGCTCCCCCACGGCGTGCCATGTCACGGTGGCGTGCACCGCAAAATTATTCCCTCCACTGCCAGTCATCTTGCACCCCTTCCGCACCAAAGAGCTGTGGACGGATGCCCTCCGCGACGCGCCTCCTGAGGTCCACCGAGCCCTAGTTCAACGAGCCCGTGCTGTCGCTGATATCAATCTAGGGACCCCGGACCAGGGGTCATTCCGACACTGTTACTACCTTTCTTTTTGTAATTAAATTTTTACACTTTCTCTTAATATTTGCTACTGCTATGTATTAATTTGGTTGCTGCTAGGTATTAAAGTGGTTTAACTTAACTACGCATGTAGGGAAGCTATTCTCGAGCAAACATTTTCAGAGGTACTTTCCCTTTCGCGACATTTCGTGTAACTAGCGCTGGACGCGTCGGCGCCTACGAGCGACAGCGTTCCTGGCACGCCGCAAACGCAGGAAGGCGGGCAGGAGCCGTGTCTATGTCGAGCGAAGCGAGCGCGCACCTGCGCCGGCGGTTACTAGGCAACGCGAGGGGACGTCATCGCTACTGCTTCGGCGCATGCGCGGCTAGGCAACGGCGTGGCGTTGGCAGCAGCTCTGCACGTTGCCTGATGGTGCTGCTACAATATCTTTATCTCTCTCATTTTCTCTTACCCTCTCCTGAGTATTGCGCACGAGGCGCGCATGCACTCCTTCTCTCTCCTTGCGTCCCATGCCAAGGCAACATGTGCACGGACGGAGTGGAGGCGAGGCACATGCCGCTCCGCGAGATGGTTGCTTGGCTACGCAGTGATGTCATAGCTCGGCGCGGTTTTGCGACAGCAGGCGCCACATTTAATTGCGAAACGGCTTATGGCGCGGGCTTTGTCCGTCCCTCCATCCATCCGCCGTGCGGCGTCCACACCCGTACTACGCATGCACATCCTCCTCGCCCTCCTCTCCTTCTCTCATCTCCTCTCCTCTCCGCCGTGCCGCGTCCACACCCGCACTGCACATTCGCATCCCCCTCCCTTTCCTCTCCTTGTCTCCTCTCCTCTCGGCATTCCTCCTCTCCTCTCCGCAACGAATGGCAACAGTTGCGGCTCCGCGGGCGATAATGCGAAACAGCTCAGGTTAAAGGCGCGACGGTAGGCGCTGCATACTCCGCTGGGGGGCGCCACTGTAGCTCGCGGTATCATGACGCACGCGCGCTCTCCGCTCCTCTCATTCTCCTCCCGCAACGCCGCGATGACTGCCACGGACAGCGCCAGGGTCAACGTCAGCGCCGTGGACAGCGCCGCGGAGAAGAGGGCTCGAGCCGCTGCCACGAAACGGCGACAGGCCGATCCCGAACTTCGGGCTCGCGAAGCCGAAAGGAAACCTCAACCTAACGGAAACGACGAACTGAAAACTAATGGGAACTTGAGTCGACCCCATGGCTGCTTCGCATACAACTCAGGGTTCCCCTACGGGAAGATGGTGTAATTTTTTACGGTTAGCTAGAACAGCTTCGCTGTTAAAAGGTTCATCACCACTCGGCGTAAATTAGAATACCGAAACCCTGCTCCTCAGTCCAGCAGGTGCTCTCGATGCCTTTCAAGCAGAGGCCTTGTCGAACGTTTTCTGTAGTTTTAAACTTCACGCTTATGATTGGGAGACACTAACACACAGCGAAGCTCCGCAGAAAATTTGTTTACATGAACACACGTCGAAAATTGTAGAGATAGCACATTTATTACCGCTTTCGCTGAAGCTTCTGCTGCAGCTGAATCCGCTAGATGCACTCTTAGCGTTGACTTTAAGCTGTTGCAGCGTTGCGGGATCCTCACAAAATTCACTTTAGTTGTATTGCTTGCCTATTACAATCACCATTACTCTGCGGAAACTTTGCTTATAGCGGTATAAGTATTCGGTCTCCTGCAACGTGTGATATTTTCGTAGAAAATGAATTTCGTTCCAACTGAATGATCTGTCGTAATTAAAAAGGAAGCTTGGAGACCACAAATAATAAACATTGGAGCTGAATAATGTCATTTTTTTAAAGAATAACGTAACACATGGACTCGTGTGACATATTTTCAGGGGCAGATATTATTGGCTTCTTATTTGACTTGCCATCATTCCCAGCGCCTGTCACTGCCGTTATACAGGGTGTTTCACTTAACTTTAGCCAAACCTTTACAAATAAGCAAGTGCCACGTACCTGGACAGAACTAAGCTAATTTTATTTGCGGTCGCTTGGAGATACTCAGATTATTTTTTGCATTCTACTTAATTAGACAATTAGTCCTAAATAATTAATGAACTTATAAATCATTATAGTTAGATGAAATGTTTCAATGAGACTATTGTAGAGCAAACGTGAGGAACTCCCGGTACAACTTCCTGTTCATCAATACGTGCTACATAAAAGCGTTTTTCCGAGCGTGAAATGTGCCCGCGAATACACGCAAAGCTGTCGTGCGACTAACCGTTGGAGGCGTGTATTCGCGGGCATCTTTCACACTCGCAAAAACAGTTTTATGTAGCGTGTATTGATTAACAGAAAGCTGTATCGGGAGTTTCTCATGTTGCTCTACAATTTTCTCATTGACGCTTTTCGTCTAACTATAACAATTGGGCAGTTAATTGATTAATTAGGAATAATTATCTAATTAGTTGGAATGCAAAAGGTAATCTAAGTGTCTCCAAGCGACGGCAAACAACGTTACCTTGGTTATGTCCAAGTACGTGGTGTTTGTATATTTTTAAACTTTGGCTAAAGTTAAGTAAAGCGCCCGGTATACTGTGTGTAAATACGCGTTAAAAAGGAGGAGGTAGAAAAACGTCAAGTTCTTTCCATCTCGGCACTCTTGCTGTCTGTCTTTTTTCTTGCGCGCATTTTACTATGCTTTGTACTCAACTTGCGCTTTGTCCTAACTAGTAACGTCCTTGGATTTACCAAAATATTGGCGCCAATTCCTTTAACACAGACTTTTCAAATTGGTGTGACTACAAGCATTTCCATGATAACGATGACCACTATACCAAATGGCCAACTTATCAAGTAATTACCGCAGTGCCGTAACTAACGCGTAGCCCCTCTTCAAGTGCATTGCCACTTTTGCATAGTGACTAGGAGTATACAACAAAAAACTGTCAGCCCTTCCACTGGGGTGGAGATGGAAGACCAGCGAAGCTGTACTATGGTTGGAATTATGTATTTGCATTTATGACTATTAAGATGTGATGGTGTAATTGGTTACTTTAACTGTTAAAAATGAGAAATATATATGATCCGGTGGTTCTCATTTATTTAGTGACCACAGGGACCATGGCCTTATGGTCGCTACGGTACACCGCCAAAGGGTGTACGGCAAATGTTGGCACGTTCTTCATAAACAAGTCACCAACGCTGCGCGCGCGTTCGGTGCGAACGCGGGCAAAACGCCGCCGCCATCGACAACAGTTGTGCGCGTTGTTTGTGTGACCGTCCATACCCGCTGTCAAAGCGCTGGCTACGTGACGAACGGCTAAACGCCGTTGTCGACACTGTTAGAGGAGAGGCAGGCGAGAGCCCAGAGAGAGTCGGCGGCAGAAGCCGGCAGGGCTGCGCGCATGCGCCGCATTGGGAGAGTAGTAGTAGTGATTTTATTGAAGAAGAAAGTGATGCTTATTTCTGCTGCCCAATAGGGAGCACGGCGCAGCGTCAGAATTGGGAGAGCGGGCACGCACACGCAAAGTCTAGGGTGCCTTGATGCCCTCCCCGCCCACCACTCCCCTTCCACTGGGAGGTCGCGTTTATTCTCCGCCGTGCGTTCGCTCCCCGTGAAAGCACGCCTCCCTCGCCCTCGCTCGCTTTCACTCGCACATACAGCATACGGCCAATGAGAGTTATTTTTTCCATTGCCGAACGCTACGACGAAACGTGACCGCTTAACAGCTTCGCTCTAAAAATTTCAGATCCAGTTTGCACCCTGAACGCATGTGAGCCACCCATACTACTAGAGCACTACAACAACCAGTAGCAGCAATAAACCATCTATTACTGAAATATGTAAATATATACTTTTTATTTACTGACTCCCAGTAATTGTGTGTGTGCATCTCACACGGGAAAAACGATTTGCTTAAACAATTTACTCAACATATACAACAATACCTCCATCGAGAGGTGGACATTATGTGGCTATTCCGTTATACGGCGATATTAGGGAGAGATGACAGCACTAGGCCCTAAACATCCCTCGCAACTAGCACATTTACATACCAGGATGAGCGCAGGCTGTTCCGGTCAAGCTTCACCGAGACGTTCAATACCAGGAATTAGGGACATTTCGTACAGTTTCCTTTTTGCGCCACCACGCGGCGTATCGACCTTAAAGAATTCGAAATTCCCGCTATGACGTATGCTATGACGCACAACTAAAGAAAGCGCAATAAAAAGAAACACACCCTGAAGCTGTCGCTTCACCTCGGTGCTTGGAAACGAGCGCACTCGTGTATCAGCGTTATCTCGAAGACGGCCAGCTACTTGCTCTATACTGACAAGGAATCGACGGTTTTGCTAGACACCTGGCCAGAAAGCACGTCCACATTCGGGAGACATGTCTGGCCGAGATAAAGGCTCCCGCGAAGCTTCCGTTTAATATATATTTTTGTCCTTGAGCAGACTTTTTATTTGTGCACCACTGTGGCCACGCTCTTGCATATACGTCAGGGTTATGTTTCATGGGTTTCCTATAGAACTGGCGTGATCCATTGTTTAAGAGGAAGCTTTAGCTCAGGCCTATCTTCGATGCCGGATTCTCAAATACACGTAAAATGCAGGAATGCTTTCATGAGAAAACCGCTGAACCGATTTGAATGAAATGTGTTGCATTAAGAGGGAAAGTTCAGAGACTACAGCAAATATAATTTTCGTTTATATAGTGTAATGTTTTCAAAGAATAGCAGGATGCTCGTAAATCTGAAAAAAATAGAAGCATGAAGTTTCCAAATCCGCAACTCAGCCATTAAAAACAAATATGGCATTTCTCTAAACTGCACCCGTTGGAGCATCAAAAGGGAAAATTTTTTTTCTATACCTTAAAACCTACGTGAATTTGTTGTAATGTTTGGAAGGGTTTTGCAAATGCAACATTCACGACATAGTGGTATATTTCAGGATGGTGTATAATATATGATTGCTATCCGCTTTGGATGTATTATTAGGTGCAGTTACAGAATTCCGATATAATTTTTAGCTGCTGAGGTACATAGCTCTATATGTCAAGTTTTCTTTTTCGAAATTAGGCAATTCTTTAAAATTTTACGTTAAAAAAGTAGACAGCCTATAACAAAATATCTCTTTCTGCAATCACTACATTATAACTTTTTCTCTAAATTCACCATAACTCATCAGATTTGGTGCATCGGTTGCTCTGAGAAACTATTGCCGATTTCCCATGTATTTCGATAGGAACCCCCAAGGTCAACGTTCTCCCTAAGTTCGAGCTTAAATAATATACTTGTTGGCAAGATACGTTTGTAAACGTGTGATCGTGGCCTAATGAGCTAGAGCACCGGCGTACTGAGCTCAACGGCGTAGGGTTTGTTTGTAAAGCGTCTTGGGAAGGAATAGGAGAAAAGAAAGAGAGAAGGCTGGTATGTTATTCAGAAGCGTGTCTGGTTGGCTAAAAATTACTAAATGCTTTGGTCGTCATACCACTTCAGGTTCCATCAGCATATTTCTATTTCATTCCGGTAGTATTGTGCAATTATTGTCAATCAATCGAGATTAGAACACCAGCGTCGTTGCATTGTATTCCGTCGCAATTATTTATCGCCATCACTTCAGAATCATCTCATCGTCGTCATGCCGTCGTCCTCATATGCCTTCGTCGTTCTATCGACATCATTCCTTCTTCGTAATTAAATCGTCGTCACTGCATGCACCGTCGGCCTGCGGTTCTTGTTCTACCATCGTGAGGTAACATTGGCTAGTGATGATCATAACAAAGCGGGTCAATCAGGGGGACGGTGCATGGCCGCATATAGCCGAATCACTTGAAACATCAGGGGAAACACTACGGATTCTAAATTAAGGTGTCTTAGCTAACACGGTGTGTCGCTTCTAGCTCGCTAGATTGTGTGAATGATCGCATTAACTTCGATAGTCATCTTAACATGGGTTCTGCAGGAATTCTTTCGTCTTCGCGACACTAACGAACTCCTGTCCACATTGTTCCCAGCCTATTAACACCTCGAATTCCTAGAGGCGATCGTGCTCAGGCAAGTGACGGACGACCCGAAGTTTGATGGAGGTAGCGGTATGATTTCGACAGCGGCGCCGCCTATCGACAAGGGCAAACACATTTGGATGGGTGGGAATAGCGGCGAAAGGCACACTTCAAGAGTTGCTAGGCACCAAAGATTCGAATCAACCTGACAAAGAGTTAGAAATATATATGCATTGCAGTCGCGCTAAAGAAATGGAAATGGAAATGGAAATGTGTGATTCGCTGCAAAAACATTCATTAGACTGTTTCAGGTATCCGAGCTATCCTTAACGGTAATCAATGAGATGAGTTTCGATAGAGCTCGTTACATTTTTCAAAAGCGGAAGACGTGCCTAGAGGCAGAGTCGGCTGCAATATTTTGTTGCTGCACAAAATATCTAGATTTTCGGCGCGATCATTTTAAAGGAAAAAAATTAAATAAGTTTTCAAGAATTACTTAGAGTACCCCGAGAAAATTGTAGCAAATAAATTCTGAAAAGTTCATTTGCAGCTTTTTTGTATCTTAAGGCACAGGGCAACTTCCTACTCGTTTCCATTAATTTTCTTCGTTATATTTTCAAGCGAGTTGAATATTCTGCCATAGGTTAATTCACAATTAGCCCAACTAATTAAACTGAGACTTTCAATTGCATATTGTTCTTAGACAAATGCTTTAAGTCTACGCGGATGCTGCAAAATTTCTCAACATTGGGGCGGGGAATATGAAAAACAAAATAGAAATGCAGAGCATTTTAGTACCTCAGTAAATTTTTATTTTCAATGCTATTTCCACTCGTTAAGTGGCTCGACCCTCGTGTTCGCCGCCTTGTATATGTTTTTGTAGCACTAGGCGCGTTGTCTGCGAATTTACGTGAATAAGCAAGCAGATCATACTTTAATCTGGGCAGAGGACAAAAACAAGGAAAGCCTACGTTGTAGATGCACTGTACTGAAACACAATCAGACAGAGTCTAAATTTGCATATATTTCTAAACAAGGATGCCTAAATTGTCGATTAAACCATTGACATAATTATAATGAAGCCGAATAAAGCAATAAAAATGGCATGTTCCGTGTGAAAATATGATCAGCGTTAGCCTTGTGGCTCAACAATTTCTGTTTAATGAAAAAAAAGCTTCTAGTGGCCGTGTATTATCATATTCCTGAAAGTCAGTAACCAGCGTATGTATATTTACATTCGCGCCAAAATATTGGCTCGAGTTCCATCACTGTATCCGAATGACTATATGACATTCAAAAGTGAGAATAAATGGCGGGCCGCGGCGTGTGCGGTAGTGTTCAACTATGCCTTCGCAATATTATGTTGCCACACTCTTTAAAGCAGGAGCATGGTGATCAACCAATGTGCTTTTCTACAACTTCATCCCTAAATGTAAGCCGGGGTTCTGCCACTCCCGGTGGTTGTTAGTCTGATCCCTCTCCATTTCCTTAACTGTCGATTGTATGGTTTGTTGTCATAGCAAATATTCACATAATAATCTGTGCGTGTTCGGCTAGTAATGAAATGTTTATTTCTCTCGCAGTTAAATTATCAAGTAACCAGCAAGATGGGATGCTGGGCAAAAACATGCTTTGATGCAGCTTGAAGACCACCCGGCGGCCGTTGATCACATGACAGTATCTTCACAATAATCGAGAACTCGAGCTCGCTTCGTATAGGCAAAAAGCCTAATGGGTCGAACAGAACCGGGCCGGCCAAAGTATGGTACTTCGGGCTCGGGTCAGGCCCTGACTTGAAATACCGGCCCGTGCAGTGCTCTACTTCAGATAGGCTGATCAGCAGATTCCCATACCGTCACGTAGTAGTGACGCAGAAGTGAGCAGTCGTAAAACTGTGCATGACGAAACTGATTCTTTATTGGGCGAACATGGGCCCACAAAAGCAAGCTACACTTGAAGCAGAACGAAAGCTGCGAATACAGTCGGCGATCATCGAAGTCTGGTCAGCGGCGAAACGCGTCGGCTTTTATACACGAGTCATTGAAGTCCCTAGAATAATCCCTGGTACCCGCATGTCGTCCAGAAAGTTCCGATACTTCGCGTCGCTCATACAATCGGATTACATGAGCGTCGGTGACAAGAGACAACGGATAGAAGCATCGATAACGTTCGAGAAACTTCCGATACATGCAGGCGCGTCCTGTGCCTAGCGATAACGTTTAACATTTGTTAGCCGGTGGAAAGCGGTCACCGGTGAAAGATAAACATGTATACGTGTCAATACCCTCCCCTTAAAAAGCATCGTCCCGATGTTACAAACAAGAAAGCGAAAACAAAACCACGCGTACAGAGACAGAGAAAAAAACAACAAACAATAACAAAGTACCAAAGTACCAAAGTTCTTTAGCGGGCGTAGAAAGGCTAAAGACACACCACGTGGATTTCTTCAGGTCATGCCCGGCGCCGCTGTGATTGCGAAATGCCGTCTGGCACGACCTCAGTCCAGTGCGCCAATACATCGGATTATCTTGTATAGTCCGAAATAGCGACGTAACAGTTTCTCGTTAAGTGCTCGTCGACGTATCGGAGTCCAGACCCAAACAACGTCGCCGGGCTGGTAGGCGACGTAGCGTCGTCGAAGATTGTAGTGTCGGCTGTCGGTCCCCTGCTGGTTCTAGATGCACAGGCGGGCGAGCTGTCGACCTTCTTCGGCCTGCTGCAAATAGCTGGCAACGTCGAGATTTTCTTCGTCGGTGACGCCCGGTAACATGGCATCAAGCGTTGTTGCCGGGTTCCTTCCGTAGACCAGGTTGAACGGCGCCACGTGCTTCGTTTCTTGCACGGCCGTGTTGTATGCGAAGGTCACGTGCGGAAGGATGGCATCCCACGTCTTGTGTTCGACGTCGACGCACATTGCCAGCATGTCGGCGATGGTCTTATTCAGGCGCTCGGTGAGGTTGTAGAAGGGACGTGACGGCGGCTGTACGAGCCGTGCCGTCGTCCCTACTCAGAAGGGCGAAGGCGGCGAGCCGAGCGACGGGGCTGCGACGACCAGCGTGGCTGGCTTTTCGAACTACACTGCGCGTGCCGAGCTTGCGCCCCGAGCACGCGCTGCGCTTCTTTATTTTTCTTTCTTTACAGGGCCGACCATAGTGCTCCGCGCTGCGGCGTTGGTGGGCGCTACAGGGCCCCCCGCCCAGACGGAACGGCGATACATTAAATGCCAGCAAAAAGCTTCAAAATGGTCCGGGGTCAGTCCAAGTAGCGAGTCCGTTGGAGGCGAATGGAACTGGCAAGTCCGTCCGGTGGACGAGGCTGCGAGTGGCGTTGCGGACGCACGGTACACAGAAGGCCGGCACGGAGAGGGTGAAGGCAGACGCCTCTGCAGCAGTTCACGCAGACCTGGCGGAACGAACGGGAACCGCGCGCAGTCATTGGTGGGCACGACAAGCCGCTAGCGCGGTCGTCACGCGCTCGCAGATGCGTCAGCTCTGGTGGGTGTGGCTTAAGCACGCGCTTGTCAGGGTTTGCCCTACCCATCGTAGAGGTCGCAAGCTGCAAACATCTGCGCGCGACACCGCCCGAGTCAATAGAAGAGGGTCCGGGACGCGCGGGCCGGAGTCTCAGTCTTGCCACGGTCAACGGCCTTGGACGGGATTGGCGCTCGTGACAGCCAGGAAGGCGTCGTCGGACGACGCTCGATGATGGCACCGGTGCGGGTAGTCGAAAATCTGGGACAGCCGGAGCAGAAGCAGCCGAGTCATGTTGCCTGCTGGAGATATCCAACGCGGGCACGACGCGAAGGACAGGATGAGACGGTGGACGCGAGACTGCATCGCGGCTCGCGTCGCGGGATGATGGTGTCAGTCTAGCTGCCCTATCCTCGTCGCGCGACGATTGTGCACAGCCCCCAACGTCTGACTTGGCAGCGTGGTCGCCAGAAGGGCCCAATGGCAAGTTGGTCGAATGAGAGGACGGGCAGCGCAGGGCAGGGCCGAAGGTTACAGCTGCTGCGTCGCTCTCGATGGCTTGTAGGTACCGCGGTGTATCGACAGTTGCCAAGGTCGGAGGCAGCGGAGACGGCACGGGGCAGGGCTCTTGCGTTGACCTGGAGGCTCGCTCAGCCGGCAGCGTAGGAAACTCGGGTGAAGCGTTGGTCGGGGACCGAATAGCAGGAGCGACGTCGTTGGCGCCAGACCCGATGGCGTGAGGCACAGGAGCCGGCGTAGGGTCAGTGATGGCACCACTGTCGCGTATCATCGTTGGAGGCGAGCAAGGCGATGACGTGGCCGGTATCGCGGTCGTGTCGATACCCTTGGTGACGCCATTATGCGCGTACGCGTACGTAAGAGACCCCTGGAGAGAGCCGGAGGCCGGGGACTGTGCGGTAGCGCATCGGGTTGTCGCCAAGACGGTATCGGGGCAAGTCGAGGGAGGAAGGCTTGCCTGGTGGTGGCTTCCGGGCACAGGTTGAGATGCGGGTAGCGCTGGCGGTGGGAATGCAGGCAGCGATTCGCGCACCGTGCGGTCAGCCACTGGAAGTGGGTGGTAGGCAGCGCCGAAGAAGTCGAGCACGCGCTGCCGCAGTTCGTCGTACGGGCGCGGGCCAGGCGGTGGAACGCCGAGGTGGAGCTGGAGAGCAAGCGGCAGTACGTCGAGGAGTACCGCGTGCTTGAACTCCTGGATCCAGATGTGGTTAAGCTCCAGAGCGGCCTCGAACTGAGCGAACCATGCGCCGACGTAGCTGCAAGAGAACGGCGGCAGTGGTGGGTCGAACTGCGGCTCCGGCCAGCGAGCCATGGCAGCGTGTCGCTCGGTGGAACGCGCGTTCTCCCGGGTCACCAATGTAGAAGGGACGTGACGGCGGCTGTACGAGCCGTGCCGTCGTCCCTACTCAGAAGGGCGAAGGCGGCGAGCCGAGCGACGGGGCTGCGACGACCAGCGTGGCTGGCTTTTCGAACTACACTGCGCGTGCCGAGCTTGCGCCCCGAGCACGCGCTGCGCTTCTTTATTTTTCTTTCTTTACAGCGCCGACCATAGTGCTCCGCGCTGCGGCGTTGGTGGGCGCTACAAGGTCATTCGTCTGCGGGTGGTAGGCGGTGGTCCGGCGATGACTTGTGTGGCTGTATCGCAGGATGGCTTGAGTTAGTTCTGCCGAAAAGGCCGTAGCTCTGTCGGTGATGAGGACTTCTGCGGCACCGTGACGCAGGAGGGTGTTCTCAACGAAGAATCTGGCTATCTCGGCGGCGCGGCCTTTGGGCTAAGGCTTTTGTTTTGGCGTAGCGGGTGAGGTAGTCCGTAGCTACGACGATCCATTTATTCCCTGACGTCGACGTCGGAAAAGGCCCCAGTAAGTCCATCCCGATCAGCTGGAACGGTCGACGAGGTAGCCCGATCGGCTGTGGAAATCCGGCTGGCCTTGACGGCCATAATTTGCCTCGCTGACAGTCTCGGCATGTCCTTACGTAATGGGCGACGTCGGCAGAGAGGCGAGGCCAGTAATATTTTTCTTGTATCCTCGCGAGCGTGCGGGAAAAACCGAGGTGTCCAGCCGTTGGGTCGTCATAGAGAGCTTGCAGAACCTCTGGACGCAATGCTGAGGGTACCACGGGTACCACGAGGAGGTAGTTGGTTCGAAGAGGCGAGAAGTTCGTCTTTAAGAGAATGTCGTTTTGCAAGAAAAACGACGCCAATCCTCGCCTGATCACCTTGGGCACAATGACGGCCTTGCCTTCCAGGTAGTCTACAAAGCTCCTTAGTTCCGGTCAGCTCACTGTTGTTGGGTCCCAAGAAAGTGTCGTCATCCTGGTCGTCCTGTGGCGGCGGTTCGACGGGGGCGCGAGACAAGTAGACAAGGACTGATGGGTCCCGACAAAGTGTCGTCATCCTGGTCGTCCTGTGGCGGTGGTTCGACGGGGGCACGAGACAAGCAGTCGGCGTTAGAGTGCTTTCGCCCTGACTTGTAAACGACGGTGATGTCGAATGCTTGAAGTCTCAGACTCCATCGTGCGAGGCGACCTGAAGGATCCTTCAAGTCAGCTAGCCAACACAAGGCGTGGTGGTCGCTCACAACTTTGAAGGGCCTGCCTTAGAGGTAGGGGCGAAACTTTGAAGTAGCCCAGATGATGGTGAGGCACTCCTTTTCGGTTGTGGAATAATTTGTTTCCGCCTTCGAGAGCGACCAGCTAGCGTAACTTTGAACCCTTTCTAGTCCATCAGTCCTCTCCACAAGCACGGCGCTGAGTCCTATACGCTGGTTGCATCGGTGTGCACTTCGGTATCGGCGTTTTCGTAGAAATGTGCAAGTATTGGCGGCGATTGCAGGCGTCGCTTCAGTTCTTCAAATGCTTCGACTTGCGGCATCTCCCACTTGAACTCCACGTCGACCTTCGTGAGGTACGTCAGTGGCTCAGCAATCCGTGAAAAATCCTTAACGAAGCGCCTGTAATAGGCGCGCAGTCCAAGGAATCTACGGACTGCCTTCTTGTCGGTGGGCGGAGGGAAGTCAGCGATGGCCGCAGTTTTCTGTGGGTCAGGGTACACTCCAGACTTGTTGATGACGTGGCCCAAAAACAAGAGCTCCTCGTATGCAAAGCGGCACTTTTCTGGCTTTAACGTGAGTCCGGAGGTCTTGATTACTTGAAGAACTGTTTGAAGGCGCCGGAGGTGTTCCTAGAAGCTTGAGGAAAACACAACGACGTCGTCCAAATAGACGAGGCAAGTCTGCCACTTCAAGCCTGCCGGTACATTATCCATGATGCGTTGGAAAGTCGCAGGTGCCGAGCAAAGACCAAACGGCATGACCTTGAACTAGAACAGTCCATCTGGTGTTAAAAAGGCAGTCTTCTCCCGGTCCCTCTCGTCGACTTCGACTTGCCAGTGGCCGGTTTTGAGGTCCATTGACGAAAAACTTTGCGTTGTAGAGTCGATCCAAGGCGTCGTCAATACGTGGGAGAGGGTATACGTCCTTCTTCGTGATTTTATTGAGGTGACGATAATCGACGCAGAAACTTAGCGTTAAATCCTTTTTCTTTACTAACACCACGGGGGACGCCCACGGACTCTTGGACGGCTAGATGATGTCGTCCCGTAGCATTTCGTCGACTTGTTGCCTTATGGCCTCGCGTTCGCGCGCCGGAACTCGGTACGGGCTCTGACGGAGTGGGCGGATATATTCGTCGGTTATGATGCGCTGCTTAGCGACATGGGGTTTGTCGAACTTTTGACGACGACGAGAAGCAGTCCTTGTATTGCACGAGCAGAGCTTTTAGCTGTTCTTTCTTATGATTGGGAGGGTTCTGATTGACGTAGAAAGTTGGTTCAGGTACTACAGTCGTCGTTGCAGGTGTACTAGAATCAGTGAAGGCGTTAAGCACTGCTGGCTTGTACTATTTCGTCGATGTAGGCGACCATGGTACCTTTGTTAATGTGCTTGTATTCGTGGCTGAAGTTCGTAAGCATCACTCTTGCTTTCCCTTCACGTAACTCAGGTATGCCTCTAGCAACACAAATTTCACGGTCATGCAGTAAGTGATGATCGCCCTCGATGACGCCCTCCATGTCTGCAGGAACTTCGGTACCGACGGAAATCCTTACGCTGGAGCGAGGCGGAACGGTAACTTGTTCTTCTAGCACATTAAGGCATGATAACTGATGTTTGTATCCGGTGGTATCGCATTGTGTGTTGAAAGCGTTATCCACTTGGACCTGAAGTCAATGACTGCACCGTGTTGGTTTAGAAAGTCCATGCCTAGGATAACATCCCTGGAGCCGTGCTGCGGGAGTAAGAAGCTCGCCGGATAAGTGCGGTTGTTTATCGTGACTCGCGCTGTGCAGATTCCAGCCGGCGTTATTAGGTGTCCTCCCGCTGTCCGGATATCGGGTACTTGCCAGGCCGTTTTCACCTTCTTCTACTTCGCGGCGAACTCGCCACTGCAGACGGAATAGTCTGCTCCAGTGTCGACCAGAGCGGTGACAATATGATCATCGAATCGCACGTTGGTAGACCATCGTCTGGCGTTATGGTTAAGTCGTGGCGACGGATCACGGCTGCGTTGGCTTGCTCCACTGCTGCTACGTCGCGTTGGTAGGTCTACTTTCGGCGGCGAAGTGTTGTCGTCAAGGCTCTTGCCAGGCGCTATGCTGATACCTGGTCATGATGATTCGCGAATCTAGTTCATCGGCGGTGGAGTATATTCAGCATTGCGTCGTACAGCAACCGCGCCTCCATCGGTTGCTGCCTTTAGTTTCCCGGGTAAGGGCTGGGAGATCGGCCCCGGGTTGGGCCGGCATACAGCCGGCGATGCGGCGAGATGTAGCGGCCAGGTGACGGCGAGCCTGAGGGTCGTCGTGGTTGCCACTGGGCTCTGGCGAGGTAGTCGGCGATGTCACGTGGCCGCTCGCCAAGCTGTGGACGTGGCGCGTTGACGGCGAACCCTTGCAGGCCCGCAAAAGCAAGCTACGCTCGAAGCACAACGAAAGCGGCGAACACAGATGGCGAACGGCGAAATCTGATCAGCGGCGAAACGCGTCGGGTTTTATACATGAGTCATGGAAGGTGCCAGAATAATCCTTGGTACCAGTTAAGTTTGTTCTTTGTCCTTGAAGTCGATGAAAGTCTCTTCAAGGTGTTTATCGGCGTTGATGAAGCAGGAGGCAGGTTGGAGGTAACAAAACTTGAAGATATATTGCAACGAAAATATTTACACAGTCAAATGCAGAGTTAGCAAAACAACACTGATGCAAAAGACACAAGTAAACAGAGCCTTACTCTTCGACTTTTTCTTAAGTTAGAGCCTTGGCCAACTGTCACTACATACGACCAACCGAGTCTCACTGTTCTACCACTAAGTGGTTACCGCCCAGACTAGCGTTGCAGTCGTACGGAGTCTTACTGATCTATTAGGTTTAGTGATTACAGCCTAGACTGAGGAACAAGCACCTCGTCTCGATTGTTATAGATGAAATAGACAAAGAAAAAGGGCGGTAGGACCGTTGGCCCATCCCACGGAAGCAGTTGCCAATGAGAGCTGAAAGTTTGTTAAGCCACAACCCAAAGTGATGGGCTTACAATTAAAAGTAAATCTATTGGAAAACAACCCTGTTTTCCTTGTTTCCGCAACTCCGTTTCCCCCTGCTATTTCCACGTGGTCAGTGACGGCCTCAGCAAACACGCCAGGCAAGCACGATTTATTGCTAGGCCATCTCAAACCTCAGTGGCGTTTCTAGCCAGCAGGGGGCTCAGGGGCTGGTGTCACAACACTGCGTACCGCAGTCCCCCCCCCCCTCCCCCCCTCAAGGGTTTTCCGCGTGGAAAAATAATGACCGTTGGCGGCATTCGGACCGGGTGTTTTCCAGACGACGTTCGTCGAACGCGATCCTCGCACGCGCACTGCGCCTCTATGGCACGCACTGCAAGCTGACACTGGACACCACGCGGGCTTTTCTCAGCGCTCAAAAGAAGATACACGTGGTTGCCGCCCGGACGCGTAGGGGAGTGCACCCCCGCTCCGTACGCACAGCACATGGTCAACAATGCTAGGCCATAAACCGCGGCGCCGTCACTAGCCCGCAGGGGACTCGGAGGCCGGCGGCACAACACCGCGTACAGCCGTTCCACTCAAGGTTTGTCCGCGTTGACCTATTATGACCATCGGCGGAATGTCAACCCAGTGTGCGCAAGACCGCGTTCTCCGAATCCGTTCTCCGCATCCGCACCGCGCCGCCCCGGCGCGCGCCGCGGCTCTTCACCCGCCACCACGCGGGCCGTTCGACCCCTCAAAAACAGAAAAGGTTGCTGCCCGGACGCGCTGGGGAGTGACCGCCTCCCTATTCATAAAACACGTGGGCATGTTGCGGCACTGCGACAATGTATACAAAACAATCATGCAGCCCTACACCGCCCATTCTGTATGTTCGATAGAAGCGCGGCCTAACAGTACCCGCGTGTCTTCCAAAAAGTTCTAGATAATTCGCATCGCTCATACAATCAGATTACATGAGCGTCGGTGACAAGAGACAACGGATAGAAGCATCGATAACGTTCGAGAGACTTCCGATACATGCAGGCGCGTCCTGTGCCTAGCGATTACGTCTAACGTTTGTTAGCCGGTGAAAAGCGGTAACCGGTGAAAGATAAACATGTATACGTGTCAATATGATTATGAAAGATTGAGTAAAGCAGCTTAAGACGTAACCTGCTTCCCTGTTCAAGCAAAAGGATCCAGTCGTTATTTTTTCCTCTTACACTTAGAAAGCGGTTGTATATCCCCAGGTCGAACAGTGTCGCGACGGATTGGACTTTTTCTAGAGCATTATTATGCAAAAAAGTTTATTGTTGGGCTTTACGTGCCAAAACCACGATCTGATTATGAGGCACGCTGGGGTGGGGAACTCCGGATTAATTTAGTCCACGTGGGTTTCTGTAACGTTCACCCAATGCTGCATTGATATGCACATCAGAAACCGCATTCAACACAGGGCATGCCTACACCAACATTGGTAAAACTTGTTTTTTACGCTACTCTTTTACGTTAATACTTATGTGTTTTAAACTTAGTTGCAAGAAGTGAAGGGCATTCCCTGCATTTCTAACTACGGTATTAACATGTTATGACCAAGAGCCATCCTCGATCTGACAGCATAAGACCTAAATATTTCACTGGTGAATTATTATTTTTTATTTCAACTGGCCACTTAACAAATAGTTATATGTGATTTTGTAACATTTTTGTAGTGAAGCTAATGTCTACATAATTATTTCTGTTTAGGTACATGCTATTAGTGACACACCCTTTTTATACTCGCTTCAAGTCGGCCGCCAATGAAAACAATTACTCATTAGGTGCCCTTGCACACAGTACACAATCATCCACAAAAATTGTACCCCGGTTCGATAATATCACACATATTGCTAATAAATAACCTTGCACTCGGCCGCGCAACGCTTGAAACAGCGAAGCTGTGTGATCGTAGCCCAGCTTTTCCCGGAAGTGCACGCGAACTTTTCATCTTATCACTCATGTAGATGATAATTTCTTTTCGTGCGTCTCGGATTTACGGCCGACACTGCGCGTTGCACAGCGCAGCTTGCAACACCGACACCGCGTTCCAATGCCGACATCGCGTTCCAGGAGACCCGCTCCGTGAATGTGTCGCTCTCTCTCTCTCTCTCTCATAGCACGCAAAACCTCTTCACCTCGCAGAGCACGAGCGTACAAACGCGCCAGCTGTGGACGAATACGACGACGCTCGAACGCAATGCAGCCGTCGTGCAGCACGAACATGCGGCACGCGCCGTCGGTGCTGCCAGATTGCACTCCGGCGATGATGGCCTGCAAGGACTCGTCGCGATGTTATTCAGCGCGCATGCCGCACATGTCAGTGAAAGCCAACACGCAGGTCTCCGGATCATGTGC
Organism: Dermacentor silvarum; assembly: GCF_013339745.2. Lineage (NCBI taxonomy): Eukaryota > Metazoa > Arthropoda > Arachnida > Ixodida > Ixodidae > Dermacentor > Dermacentor silvarum. The sequence continues at coordinate 126,538,052 of NC_051155.1, forward strand.
AACAGGATCAGGAGGATACACGGGATGACGAGAGAGGCAATCAGCGTCCTTGTGCAGACGTCCAGACTTGTAGATGACAATCAAAGAAAGTTCCTGGAGCCGCAAAGCCCAGCGACCCAGCCGTCGTGTCGGGTCCCGGAGGGAAGACAGCCAGCAGAGGGCATGGTGGTCTGTAATGACCGACAACGTGCGGCCGTACAAATATGGCCGGAACTTGGCGACAGGCCACACTAAAGCCAAGCACTCACGCTCGGTGATGGAGTAATTCCTCTCAGAAGGTGAGAGCAGGCGGCTGGCGTAAGCTATTACGCACTCGGTACCATTCTGCTGCTGGGCGAGAACAGCACCGATGCCGTGGCCACTGGCGTCAGTGTGGACTTCGGTCGGTGCAGATAGATCAATGTGGGCAAGTATGGGAGGGGTGGTCAGAAAGCCAATGAGAGCGGCGAACGCGTGAGCCTGCTCCAGGCCCCATGAGAAAGCCGTGTTCTGCTTTAGAAGATCTGTCAAAGGGCGAGCAACGTCGGCGAAGTTTTTGACGAAACGGTGAAAGTAAGAACACAGGCCGAGGAAGCAGCGCACGCCAGAAGCAGAACGAGGACACAGAGAAACTGCGAACGGCGCGAACTTTATCAGGATCTGGTTGTACACCGGTTGCGTTAACGAGATGTCCCAACACGGTAATCTGACGACGCCCGAATTGACATTTCGTAGAGTGCAGCTGAAGGCCGGCTTTTCGGAAGACCGCAAGAATTGCAGCGAGTCACGTAAGGTGGCTGCTGAACGTGGAAGAAAAAATGTCACAGTTTCGCCCTAAGGGCGAAGCAATGAATGCGATAGCAACACAGCAATGTCAAACGAAGTAAGGTGAGCGGCTTTGGTAGCAATATGAATTGTAGTAAACATGAGCTGATTAAGTAAGCAGGTGTGCTGCGGCGTAAGTAGACCGACATGAAGAGAGACTCGATGACCACGAAAAGGCGCGTGTGAAACGGTGGTGTTGATGAGAAGCGCTTCCCGTGAGCAGCGCGTGCGAAGGGACACACCTGTAGCGCTGCACTGCCAATCCGGGCAGCATTGCATGTGTAGCGTGTGTTGGAAAATGTGGCCCGACTATTACTAACTGAATGAACAAGCGTGGTGTGAGCGCGCACAAACAAACACGAATAGATCACACTGAATGACTGCAGACAACGACTGTCAAAACGCTGGCAGCAAGCATACGCCGCAGCGGGCGAAGGTACGTGCGGTCTATCGCTTCAACGGAAACTGAGCGGCGAATGCACAGCGCATAAAGGTCAGAGCCATGTGGAGATAAGAGACGGTGCGGACAAGCGACGAGGGCGGTTGCTGGCAGAGTAGAAGTGCGCCACCCCCCCCCCCCCCGCTCCCTCCGGCGCTGGCTTTCATCAACAGAAATCTGCCAGTAGCCGGATCGAAGATCAATGGACGAGAAGTATGTAGCTCTGTGCAAGCAGTTCCAAGGCGTCATCGATTCGTGGTAATGGGTAGACGTCCTTTCGCGTGATCTTGTTTAAATGGCGATAGTCGACGCAAAAACGCCAGGTACCATCCTTTTTCTTCACGAGGACGACTGGCAAAGCACAAGGGCTAGCTGATGGTTCGATGACCCTTTTGCGGAGCATTTTGTCCACTTCTGATTGGATTATTCTACGTTTAGCATGTGATACATGATAGGGACGCCGACGAATAGGATTCATGTCTCCAGTGTTTATACGGTGGTGAACAACAGATGTTTGGCCGAAATGGCGGTCGCCAAAATCAAAGATGTCGCTGTACGATTCGAGCAGGAGACGGAGGTCCTTGGCCTGAGCAGAGGTTAGGTCAGTTGCAATCATTTTGGCGAAGTCATCCATGAAAGAATCAGACCTGTGAGCTGCAATTGGTGCTAATAATCCACTCTCGGCATCCATACTCTCAATATCAAATTCGGACGTACTAGAAACGCTGGCCAAGAACATGCCGGCCGGAACCACTTGAGGGCACAGGCTGAAGTTCAGAAGCCGGAGAACGACGTCATTATTCGTAACCGTGATCAGCGTATGAGGAACAGCAACGTTTCGGTTCAAAAGCCCGTCGACGATGGGGCGAAGCACATATTCATCGTCAGGAACCTGTGGCTGTGCGGTCAAAGCGACGTAAGTGACTGCCTCGGGTGACAGACGCACATGTTGAAGCGAGCACAGGCGCGGTGGCGGCGCGGTGCTTGCAGCATCGGCGAGTTGAGGCAGTTCCAACTGAAGGACGCCGGTTGCGCAGTCGATGAGAGTATAATGGTTGGATAAAAAGTCCAACCCAAGGATAACGTTGTGAGGGCAGTTGTCGATCACAGCTAAGAGAACAGATGTAGAGCGACCGGCTATACTTTAACGTACAGTACACAATCCGAGAACAACCAGCACGCCACCGTCGGCCACACGAAGCACTTGTGCAGCTGCTGGGGTGAGGACCTTCTTTAAACGTCTACGTAGGCAAGCACTCATCACAGATATGTGGGCTCCAGTGTCGACGAGTGCTTGGACAGGTACACCGTCTACTTTGACGTCAATTATACTTCTCTTTGTGTGCACAGACAGAGGATTTGCTGCAGTAGTTGTCAATGCAGCACCACCTCAGTTCTTAGTTTTAGGGGCGAAGCTCCTTATAGCGGCACCCATTGGTCCCCGTCGTAGTAGGTAGCCACGTCTAGTTTTATGAATTGCTCAATAGATGGCGTTGTGTGTCCCTATATGTATGTATACCCATCTATACATATATATGTATATGTATAGTATAACCGGAAGCCGACTTCCGCTTCCGTTTCCACTTCCGGTTCCGCTTCCGTTTCCGCTTCCGGAGAACGCTTCCGGCGTTTTAGGGGCGAAGCTCCTTATAGCGGCACCCGTTCGTCCCCGTCGTAGTGTGTAACCAGTCTTAACGCCAGTACCAGAGGTCGGTATAAACTGAACGTATTGTTCAAAACGCCGTTGATTGATGAAATAAACCAACGATACACGCCAGATGTTTTCTAAAGCGAAACGAAAAGACGCCAGATGTTTCTAAAGCAAAACGAAAAGACGCCAGCTGCTTAACAAAAGACGCCAGGGGTTTGTAGTTGACGATGTTCGTTGCCGTCGGTGTGTGCTCGTATGGATAAGGATCCTTATCCATACGAGCACACACCGACCTACCGAAGACGCGGCAGAAAAGGAATATCGTCAGAACCTCAAGCAAAGCTACGAAGAAATGCATGCCACTTTGGAAAGGGGATCCTTTCTCTCGATCGAAGAGTTCCTTGCCACATTTAACGTCAACTCGGACGCACAGTACATGGAGATTCTACGAGCGGGGTTTACGCGCCCTTGCGTCCTACACCGGCGCACCCACACACACAACGAAAAGACGCCAGCTGCTTAACGAAAGACTGCATCCATGACTCGGTACGACCTGCCGGTGGTGTTGCAGTTTACGTAAAGCAAGCCGAAGAGTCCCGGATTATTGAACTAGCACTCTTCACGGAGAGCGACGATGGAGAAAGTGCTGCAATCGACTTTGGTGGCATCACCGTCTTGACAATGTACCTGGCACCAAATGTTTCCATCGAAGACGTCAAATGGATCATCGATCGAGACATGCGTATATACGACAAGTCGAAACCTTTCATGCTCGTCGGTGACTTCAACGTTGACATTACAGACCCCAACAAACATTGCTTGATGCATCACATGTCAGAAAAGTACGGACTCAAATGCATCTCCTTTGAAAACCCCAACCCAACCACCATCAGAGGCACCTGCATCGACATCGTGTTTGTCAACTTTCATCTGCAACCAGTGCAAGAACCACTTAGCTTACATTTCACCGACCCCAAAGCGGTCATAATGAAAGGACAACGGAAACCAGCAATAAAAGTTTGATAAAACATTTAATCAATCGTTTCACGTCAATTTTATCGGGCGAATTAACGGAAGAACTTTCGCGGTTTTACCGATGATTACTTCCAGGATCTTCGCCCAATCTCATCATCATTCACCTCGTGGATCTGCTGTAATTTTTTTCGAAGGAATGCGGTCGAACGCCACAGGTGTAGAAAGGCGACGTGGCTGCGGCGAACGGGAAGATGAGCAACGTGTTTGTGGTGAACGAGACTGGTGTCCGCGAGGCGATGGTGAGCGACTGTACCACGTGTTCATGGCAGAGTTGTCGGCACTGTTAGACTCGGCAGAGGGCGAAACACGGCGGGAATTTCCATCAAAACGGTTCAGGTTGGTCGGCGTGCGAGGTGTTGAGGGCCACGAGCTGCGACAGTATCGGGCGACATGAACAATACGGTGACAGGTGAAACATATCCGCTGGTCGTTCGCAGTTCTCCACTCAGTCGGGTTGCGATAACGCGGAGAGAAGCGTCGCGGTGGATCAAACAGAGTAGAAGGGCGTTCGTTGGCTCTGGGTTTGGCGACAGCACAGACAGAATGTAAACCAATGCTTTCAAGTTCCGGGCGAACGATGGCTTGAGCGAGAGGAACTGAAAGAGGGGTAGCGTCAGGGCGACGCGAACAGAAAGCTGCGGGCGCCATCGCTTCCAGTTCACGTGGAACGATTCGCACCATGTCCTCTGATGGCGACGCATGCTGCCGTGTGGGCTGATCTTCACACGTCGACGTTGCGGCAGTATTGGCGAGTCTGGCGAATGGTTGCAGGACGCGAAGGCTTTTGGCCTGCTCGAATTGTCGGCACTCTTTAATGATAGCATCAACTGAAGAACAGCCTTTGCACATGAGCAGATTAAAAGCGTCGTCAGCGATTCCCTTCAGCACGTGCCCGACCTTCTCAGCTTCAGTCATGTCGCGATCGGCTTTACGACAAAGCGCCAGCACGTCCTGGATATACGAAACATAGGACTCTGTGGGGGATTGGGCACGGGAGGTGAGTTCCTGCTTTGCGGCAATCTTACGGCCGGCTGGTTGGCCAAACAACTATTTTAGCTTCTCTTTGCATTGGTGCCAGCTGGTCAGCTTCTCTTCGTGGTTTTCGTACCAGACCTTTGCCGTGCCTCTTAGGTACAACAACACATTAGCTAGCATAAGCGTAGGGTCCCATCTGTTGACTCCACTCACGCGTTCGTACATGGCCAGGCACTCTTCAACGTCGGCGTCGTCGGTCCCACAGAAAGTTCCGGGATCCTTGCCATGTACAACCACAGCCGATGGGGACGACGACGTAGCTGGCGACGGTGCCGTTGACGTTGGAGGCGGCAACGACGTTGATCCCGCGTGCTCACCGTCAGTCATGGTGGGGATGGTGATGCGACGCCTACTGCGGAGCTCCGTTTCCAGCCTTGGTACCCCGCACCTCTCACCAATGTGTTACGGGGATGTTGGGAGTATATACTGGATGTATTTATAATATATGCGCAAGTAGGGTTAGTGTGGTCAAGATAGCTGACCAGCAACAACACGCAGCAGCCAGTGTCTCTCGATCTTCTTCTTTTCTTTCCTCCTATCCTTCCGTTACAATATGATTCGCATAAATGCATGTTCTGGCAGCGTGGCTGTATAGCCTAGTGGTTACGACGCTCGCTTTGGGACCGGATGTACGCGGGCTCGAAACCTACCTCTGCAAGAAAGCTTCGCTGTTAAAAAAAACGAAGAAATTTGGCAGACACATTTCAAACTGTTTACGTGTGGGTATGCGAAAGCGATATATTCCCTTTGGTGCAGTGTTGTACGGAACGGCGTTCCAGGAACTAGTTCCTTTTGGGAGGAACGGAGGAATGCCACCATTGCTTTAAGGGTGGGTGGAACTGTAACGGTAATTTGTTATTTTTACGAAGGAATGGCAGAGGGAACGGCGTTCCTTCTGTAAACGTTCCACGGCATTAAACAGGCGCACCGACGCACGCACGTATGCAGCACATCATGCAGGGCGCAAAGAACTACCGCTTGTCTGTCACGTGACTACTGTGCATTTTCTTTCGCGAATTCTGCATTATATTTTTTATGACTAGGCTTCAAGATTGTCACGTGACGCTCCCTTCTGTAGTTTCTTTCCGCTATGGCGGCCTGTCGGACACTAATATCGATATGTAACTCTTGCCGAGTTCAAACAAGGGTCTTTACTAAATTGAGAATATATATTCTGGACATTTCTTTTTCTGCTCATACTGCAATATTGAATCAGCATTAATTAGACGCCTAAGTGTTGTTCCTGTTGATGCGGTTTCTTGTGCAAACATTTAAGTATATCCTCCTGAGACCCCTTGTACAATACGTTGCACATTGCCTTCCACTTGTTTTCGAAATTCACTCGGAAGTGATTACGCAAAATATTCATTCTGGGCTTGAAGTACAATGCATGTGTAACTACTGTAAAGAAGTGGTTTACTCATATTCTTGGCATCCGCTTTCGAGACATTTGACAATAAATTGGTCTAGATCTCTGTGTCATCCCACACGGCCGAAAGACGTCGAGGCGTATTCCGAGAAGTCACCGAGATTTCATGAAAATATTAGACGCGGCAGCAATATGGCAATGTACTACACGTAGTTCCATCTTCATCTCAGCGTTTAAACAATGAAATGCAGTTTTTACCGCAGCTAACATGAGGAGAAGATAGAGATAGTCATTTTTTCACGTACACGGAGACGGAGCTTTTGGCATCTATCAGATACCGGCTCAGCCGGGTCGGGAGAACGTGTCGATAAGCTTGCCCACACAGGATGTAAGGGATCTGGGACGGAGATCATCGGGTCAAAGTGGTTTGCCTCATTTGGCAATGAAAACTACCTTAGCCTCCTTTACTTGGGGTTGGGAGGGCGCCGCGCACCCAGCATTCATTGAAGTAGTCGGTTAGGGCTGTGATGGAGGGGGAATCGAGGTTGCGTAGTGCCTTGTTGTGCACTCCATCGGGACCGGGAGCTGAGGACGTATTCAGGCGCTGAAGTTCTGCCCTCACTTTTGCCTCTCTGATGGTTTTGTGGAGGAGGTCGTTGGAGGAGCCTGTATAGTGGGTGGTCTCCGGGGGGATATGCGGGGAAGTGTAGACCACGAAGTGTCTGGAGGAGTTTCTGCGGGGAGGCTTCGGATGCGTCTATGAGCTTCGTCATGATCTGTTTCTGGTGTGTTTTGGACTGAGTCGAATCAATGAGATGGCGGAATAGGTTCCATGTCTGGGGCAAGCTCATGTTGTGCTCCAGCCTGTTACAGAGGGATCCCCAATTTTGGCGAGAGAGAGTCGCAGCATGCGTCTCAGTCTCCTTGTTGGGCTGGGTCAGCCGGCCTCTGAATGTTGTATTCCAGCGCTGGCACTGCCACCTCCGCTCGAGTCCCGCCTTAGCTTTTCAGAGCTGCAGGAGATGGGAATCCATCGCGTCCTCTGGGAGAGGGCGAGTCCCGGCGCGGACGTCGCACTAGAGCTGGTCGCACCAAGCAGCTATGTCCGAGATGGTGTGAGAGTGCGGGCTGCTCGGAAAATGCGTAACGAGTCCCACTTCGTGATGGCAGCACCACGAGCGGGTCTGCGTGCTGGGCGTGCTTGTAGGAGAATCTCAATAATGTAGTGATCACTACCCAGATTCTCCCGGGTGTTACACCACCTGCTTGAGTTAAGCGGTGGGTAAATGTCAGGTAGGGAGTCTACTGTGTGAGGTAGGGGGTCTACTACTAATGTGAGGTAGGGGGTCTACTTGTTCACAGCCGGAGCAGCGGCGTTGCTTGGGAGCCGGGCACATATCCGCGTGGTGGCCTAGTGCGCCGCGGTTAGGGCAGTGCTCGATATTCTTTTTGGGGAGGGAGCACCTATAGAGTACGGAGGAGAGGTAGATGTGCTTGGGCACCCAGTCTTGTTCGAAAAGGATGATGATGGACTCCGTGTAGCCTATGCGTATAAAGTCGAGGATGGGAGGGTTCTGCTCGCGATTGAGACGATCCTGAATGTCTTCGTAAGAGTGGGCGAGAGGGACCCTGTGAACCCCACTGCGGGCGCAGTCTTACGGGGCCGCTTGGTAGGAGTAGTCGTAGGCAGTGTCTTTGATGAGTACGGACTTGATGGCGAGGTAGTGGTGTCGGCGTTGCGGGTCGGGAGTGTTGATGAGGACAACGTGTTGGAGGGTGTTGATGATTACGGTGCCTGGCTTGGCCTCTTGGTGTCCGAGGCGGGCTGCTTGCAGAATTGCATCGCGAAGCGCAACACTGTTCACGGTCCGAAGGTTGAGGCCGCCACGGCGACGGAGGATGATTTTATGATCGTCGATGGGTAGCTTGGGGTGGCGTAGGGCAGAGAGTTGGGGCGGCCAGTGCTGGTGCCTCACCAGAGCTTGAGGCGTAGATGGCTGCATGCATTTCTCGGCAGCGGCGAAAGTCGGAGTAGTGGTGGGGCGGGAGTTGCGAGTCGAGCTAGGATAAGTTTATCCGGTCGTAGGGGACAAAGTCGGGTCTCCTCCGCGCCCCGGAGGCCCGGTTTCGATTCCCGCCCAGATCAAAATTTACCTATTTTTTTATTTCAAAGAGATTAGTTTACTTTGTTTACATGAACCTGCCTGCTAAATTTGTCATCAATTCGAGCATTTCTTACGCGTTTTTACTCTTTGCCGTCGGCCATTTTTGGTAGCGTCGCCGACTACAACTATGGGTTTTCGCGTAATGGGGCATATAATGCTTTCGCATTAAAAAAAAATGAAAAGGAATCGGTCCCCACACGGAGCCTTGCGGCACACCAGACGTAGGAGCAACATCATCTGAGCAACTCCCATTCAAAACAGCTCTTCTACGTGCTTACTTAACACGCAGTTACAGCCTGTATATTCATAAAAGTATTCACGTGTTCATAGTACGGCTAATCTTACATGGCATATCGAGATTAGTAACAATGCGGATCGAACGTTGGGTTATTGGCTCCTTTACACTTATAATGCCACCATCCTTTCTCATGTTACTACTATAGAAAACACTAATAGGACAAATTTTGAGTATACATCCAATGTGTGAAATTCCATCGTATTTATATGTTCAACTTATGATCGAAAAGCTACTCTAACCCCAAATAAAACTAAACTTGAATTTGTAACCCGTAAACTGATACACTCGAACCCGGATATATCGAATCTGAAGGGGATCACAAAAAGTTCGTTATGTATATAATATAATAGGCCCTCAGGTAAACGGTGGCTTACCGATTAGTGCATCCGAGAGCCGCTAACTTACGGCACGCAACTCGGGGAAAAAAAAGCAAGCACTTTTTATTTACCCGCACAAAAAATTGCTGGTTCACTTTCAACTTCATTGAAAAGTTCAAGCTGATTCTTTTCTTTACACTTGTAGGGGCCATCGCTTGCGGGAAATAAACTCATGGATAGGCCTCAACCCACACGACGACGCCTCGAAAATCGGATAGAAGGAATGTTGACGTCCGAGGTAGCATGAGGGCTAGCCGAACAGGCTGACAGGGCTCAACTGACTGCACTAACTCTTCTCCACCTCCAGGTGCCAGAATACCTCAAAGTGTACAAATAAATGCACTATGAGGTTTTCTGCGTGACACCGCGTTCGATATATCGAATGTGCTGGTGAACGAGCATTCTTTATACGCGTGCACCAACCCGATACATTTGCATGAAATTTTCAAGGGTATTTTACAGCTGTTCGATGTACAGAATAATTCGTTATAAGTTGGCTTGATATATCCGCGGACGACTGTATCTCCGTCACCACATATATGGCATCGTATTGATCAGCTGTACAAAATACGTATCAGATGTAGTCACATTAACTTCCTTCAGCTCTTTCTGGCCTCGAACAGCCCTTGAATGGTATCGCCTCCCCAAAGAAATCCTAAAGAGTACTAATAAACGCAAGTTTCATGCAACATCAACTAGCGTACGTTGTGTAATCTGAATTTGTTAATTACTTACTATGTTCCTTTTAAATTCTTTGTAAGGTCAGGTAATATGGTATAATTGTAAAGCTGCCTTCGTCGTGCACACTGAAGTTTTTCCACGTACCACCAGCTAAAATTATATGATTGGAAAGTTATTTTTTAATAATTGCATTATTTGTTTAGCCTGCTCAACCCACTTCCTTCCGTAATGCCTTCGAGTGCTGACGACACAAAAAATATACTATTAAACTGTAAAAAATATTTCTTGGGTGAGGGGTGGTCACCTCCGGCAATGTTGATCCTCATAATCACACTATAATTATGTCCATGGCAGGACGAAGGCCTCGCCCAGCGATCTCCAATGACCCCTATCCAGCGATGTATAAAATATTTGCATTATTTAAAGCTCCATAGTTTAACACTACATAGCCAAACTCAGTTATTCTTCTGAAATGACTAGTCAGCTGTTCCTCTTAGCCGCTTATTCTGTGTTTCGCTTAATCTGTGTTTACCAACTGAACAGCATATTTCTACCCTGGAACAGATAGGAAATTGAAATAAATCACATGCATCAAAGTTTGCAGTGCGAGTATTATGAAGTATAGTTTCAGTTTTATTTCTTTCAATTTATGATATATGATAGTTGATGTTATGACTTCAATTTCCTGTTTTATGTTTAGGCGGTGGTACCTAGGTGACATGAACGCCCGAGAAAGATGGACTTGTACAGTCACTTTCTTTTGGAAGCGCTGATAACGTTGCAATTTAAACCACAATAGAACTTCGTACATGGTATTTTTCCTAGCTGCTTAACAGAAGGCTATTCAGTCTTGATATTATTAAACTTATTACTTTTTAGGAGAGACACTCTCCAATGACTTCAATATGTTATGGCGTCTCTGTTGGCACGACGTTTATTCGGCCCGAGTACTCGGCAGCGAACCAGCAAAAGCACACACCCGATGATGATGATCACACATAACTGAAGATGAGGATCGCGCAACGTAGGATGATGATGATAATATACAGATGAAGAAGACGTGCGTAATAAACGCCCACACTAATTTCCCCCCCACGTGGAAGCGGCCATCCTGGCCGCAAGTCAAGGCGACGAAGACCGCCGCGTGAACGGTTTCATGCGGGAGACATGAACGACCTCGGTGCTGCGACAACGGCGGTCTGTGGCGGCGACAACAGGAGTCACGCGATAATTGACGGGTGATGTCTGCTCCAGGACGATGTAGGGCCCGATGAAACGCGGCTGTAACTTGTCGCGCAAACCAGTCGTGCGAAGGGGCGTCAATAGAAGTATTTCGTCACCAGGTCGGAAGGACACAACGCGATGGAGGGTGTCATAAATGATCTTCCGGTCGTGTTGCCTGGCCGCCGTGTTGACGCGAGCACGCTGGCGACACTGGGCGAGTCGTGAAAGGAATTCTTCGCTAGGCGATGCAGATGGATTGACAGCAGCATCGAAGAAAGAAACGTCTAGAAGGGAAGTAGGCGACCGTCCGTAAACTAAGTAAAATGGCGAGTAGCCGGTGGTACGCTGAACGGCCGTGTTGTAGGCGAAAGTGACGAAAGGTAGAATTTTGTCCCAATTCTTGTGATCAGGCTGAATATATACGGCGATCATGTCGGCAAGCGTGCGATGAAATCGCTCTGTCAAGCCGTTAGTCTGTGGATGGTAACTAGACGCTGTTTTGTGGGTGGTACCAGAGGCGCGCAGGACTTCGTTTAAAAGTTGCGAGAGAAAGACCTTTCCACGGTCGCTGAGCAGTACTCGAGGAGCACCATGGCGCAGAATTATAGCTTGAAGGACGAAGTCGGCAACCTCCGAAGCTGAGCCAGTGATCACTGATGTTGTCTCAGCGTAGCGCGTCAGGTGGTCGATGGCGGTCACTATCCACCGATTTCTAGCTGCAGTAACAGGAAGGGGCCCGTAAAGGTCGATACCAACAACCTCAAATGGTGCGTCAGGACACGGAATAGGCAGTAATTCGCCGGCAGGAGCAGAGGTTGGGAGTTTGCGACGCTGACACGGAGAACAGGAACCGACGTATCTCGCCACACTAGTAGAAAGGCCAGGCCAATAGTAACGGCTTCGAATGCGATCGTAGGTTTTGTGGAAACCGAGATGGCCAGCAGTCATGTCATCGTGGAATGCTCTGAGGACATGAGCTCGAAGAGAGCGTGGGAGAACGGGCACCCAGCGTTGACCGTCAAGGTGGTAAATGCGCCGATACAGCACGTGATTGTTCAGCTTGAATTGTGCGAGTTGGCGTCGAAGCCGCGCGTTAGGTGGGCGAGAAGCGCCAGAGAGGTGGTCTATCATACGCCGACAATATGGGTCAGCCCTTTGGCGAAATGCAAATGTTTGATCGTCGTCCGGAGAAAGGCGGTCTATGGTGGCTAGAGAGGAAACCGGCGCAGAAGTGACATCCGAAGAGCTGCTTTGCGACGCAGTTGCCGAAGTGTCAAGTGGGTGCGCAGGAAGCGGGCAACGAGAAAGAGCGTCAGCATCTTGGTGTTTTTTGCCTGACTTATGAATAATGTCAAAGTCATATTCTTGCAGGCGGAGAACCCAGCGACCCAGCCGTCCAGTCAAGTTCTTGAGAGTGGAGAGCCAGCATAATGCGTGGTGGTCCGTAACAATTGTAAAATGACGCCCGTGCAAATAGGGACGAAACTTCTGTACGGACCAAACAATCGCCAGGCACTCCTGCTCAGTTATTGTATAGTTCTTCTCGGCATCGGTGAGTACGCGGCTGGCGTATGCAACGACTCGCTCGTGCGAAGAGTTGTTGCGTTGCAGAAGAATGGCACCGATGCCGTGGCCGCTAGCGTCTGTGTGCAAGAGAGTCGGTGCAGTCTCATCAAAATGGCAAAGCACAGGTTCAGACGTGAGGGCGCCCTTCAACATGCCAAAGGCTGCTTCACAATCTTGAGACCAGTGAAAGGGTACACCGGAAGCAAGTAGTTTGTGTAGTGGCGCAGCGACGGAGGCAAAGTTCCGTATAAAGCGACGTAAATAAGAAGCGAGGCCAAGGAAGCTTCGCAAGTCTTTAGGCTTTTCTGGGCGAGGGAAGCGAAGGACGGCAGCAATCTTGTCAGGGTCAGGACGTATGCCCTCCTTGCTCACGACATGCCCCAGGACCTTAATAGATCTGCTGGCGAAATGGCATTTCTTCGTGTTGAGCTGAAGACCAGCGTCGGCAAGGCACGTCAGAACTTCATCTAAGCGTTGCAGGTGCTGAGGAAACGTGGATGAAAAGACGACAATGTCATCCAGGTAGCAGAGGCAAGTTTTCCATTTCAGGCCACGCAGCACGGTATCAATGATGCGTTCAAAAGTCGCAGGTGCATTGCATAGCCCGAAAGGCATGACGTTGAATTCGTAAAGTCCATCAGGGGTGGCAAACGCTGTTTTTTCTTTATCGTCTTCGTGCATGGGAATTTGCCAATAGCCAGAACGCAGATCGAGGCTCGAAAAGTATTCTGCACCTTGTAGTGAATCAAGGGCGTCGTCAATGCGAGGCATATAGGGTATACGTCCTTTCGAGTGATCTTATTGAGGGCCCGGTAATCGACGCAAAAACGCACGGAACCGTCTTTTTTTCGCACCAAAACAACCGGAGATGACCAAGGGCTAGCTGAGGGCCGGATGACCTTCTGTTGTAACATGTCCGCGACATTTTCTTCTATGATTTTCCGCTCGGCTAGGGACACGCGGTACGGGCGTCGGCGCACTATCGACGCTTCGTCTGTCTGAATGCGATGCGCTGCAGCTGTGGTTTGGCCCAGAGTCGACGAATGGACATCAAATAAATTTGCGTGTTTGTTCAACAAAGCAAGCAGCTGCTGCATATGTGAAGGTGGCAAGTCACTGCTGATGGCTGCAGTAAGGGCGGAGGGAGAAGCAGTAGCACAAGTAGAAGGGTCTTTGGAAGACATAGTCGTAAGGGGCACGACGCATACAGGCCCTGGGTCGGCCGCGCAAGCCACTGTGGTGCTTTGCGGAAGGAGAATTTTCTCCGATGTCGCGTTCGTGGCGGTGACAAGCGCCGAGCCATTGTAAAATCGAACCACACCTGGCGCAAAAGCGATGCCTTTATGAAGGCAACGGGAAGAGGGCAAGACCAAGACATCACCATGGTCGATATCGGTCGACATAATGGTAATAATGCGCTGTCGGCCGGGAGGCAGTTCGGTATCTTCCGCAGCGAGCAGGCGCAACGGCGTGTACCTGTCTTCCCCAAGTAAGTAGTCAGTGTCCGTAAGATGGACGACACGTTGGCCACAACAAATAGCCGCGGAAACTGAAGAGAGAAAATCCCACCCTAAAATAAGTTGATGAGCGCACGGGGACAGCACAGCTAATTGTATATGGTGCAGGATATCATCGATCAAAACACGGGCAGTGCAAAGAGCGGAAGGTCGAACAGGGTCTCCTTGGGCTGCAACTAGCGTCGGTCCAACGTATGGCGTCGTGACTTTTCTGAGACGGGAACATAAATCAGCGTGAATAACAGAAATTGTCGCACCTGTGTCCACCAAAGCATCGACGGGCACTCCTTGGACAAACACCGAGAGCATATTGGACGGGCGCGCTGGAGGAATATCAGTCCTGGTGTCGTATGCAGTTTGTCCTCCAAAAACTGCATCGCTTAGTTTTCCGGACGAATGTTAGAGTTGAGGGAGACGGGCCGTAGTGGAGACGTGGAGCGGCGGAACGGCGAAGCGGAGCGGCGTCTGGCTGAACGGTAAGTGCTTCGGTCTTCAGTCGATGCGGGCGGAGAAGTAGAGAGGAGCGGAGGCGAAAAGAAACGCCGGCGTTGGGAAGAGACTCCACCGGAAAAGTTGCGTTCGGAGATGTCGTATCCCCGACGCTCGTCCTGCTGGCGCTTGCGGCAGAAACGTGAAATATGGCCGCGATAGCCGCAGTAATATCACGTGGGACGTGACGGACGCCATGGCGGATAGTACAGGGGGCTAGGTGATCCGGGAGTCAGTGCAGTCAAATGGGCTGATGAAAGCTCGGGCGGCATCGTCGAAATGTTTACTGGAGGCGCGGCAGCAACCGACGCGTACGTGCGCAGCGGCACCGTGGAGTTGACGTTGCCTGGAGGCGTGGCAGCAACTTCCGCGTACGTTGGCAGGGGACGAGAGACGGAGGATTGCACGTGCGTGGAGCAGGTCAAGGACGCCAGTTCATCCCTGATGATGTCACGCAAGGCTGCGCTAGAAGGCGCGCTGGGGCACACGGATGGTGACGACAAGCCCATTGACTGTAATTCTTCGCGTATCATTGCTCGTATCACGACACGCAGATGTGGGTCCGCCGTAGAAGAATAGTCACCAACGTCCGGCTGAAGGCGAACAGACTCGAGTTCGTCCAGGCGCTGACACGTTGTAACAACGTCAGCGATTGTAGCGGGGTTCTTAATGGCAAGGGCATTGAAGGCGACTGATCTAATGCCTTTCAGAATGTGGCGCACTTTGTCTGACTCTAGCATAGATGAACTCATACGGCGGCAAAGCGCAAGAACATCCTCTATGTATGATGTGTAAGACTCGCCTGGCTGTTGTTGGCGAGTATCGAGGGTTTTCTTTGCGATGGTAGAACGAACGGCCGGTGTACCAAATACTTGGCGCAGCCGCTGCTTGAAGGCAGCCCAGTCAGTAAAGTCGATCTCGTGGTTGAAGAGCCATGTCTTCGCCACACCCGTCAGGTAGAAGGAGACGTGGCGGAGCTTGTTAAGGTCGTCCCAACGATTAGCGGAACTGACTCGCTCGTAGTCGTCGAGCCAGTCCTCCACATCTTCTTCACGAAGACCAGCGAAGAGATGGGGGTCACGCTGGTGGCTGCTGAGGATGTAAGGGGTGGCTGGTGGTGTCAGAACGGTAGCGGTAGAAGTGGAAGGTGAGCGTCTTCAGACATGCTAGCGGACAGTGGGCCCAAGCGGCGGCCTGAACGTAGCTCCAGGGGGTAGACTGAGCGGGCAGAGGACTGAGGATCGAAGAGCAACTCCACCACTTATGGCGTCTCTGTTGGCACGACGTTTATTCGGCCCGAGTACTCGGCAGCGAACCAGCAAAAGCACACACCCGATGATGATGATCACACATAACTGAAGATGAGGATCGCGCAACGTAGGATGATGATGATAATATACAGATGAAGAAGACGTGCGTAATAAACGCCCACAATATAAACAATAAACGGCTCTGTAATTTCCACCGTGACTTTAGGTAGGTACATTGGCGCACTTCATGTCAGCCTACTAATCCCAGTCAGCCTACTAACATATACCGCCCTACTAATCACATCTACCATGGCCTCGGCTACCTCCAAAGAAGCAATTGCTTACCTATTTTGTTACTTGAAACTCGGTAAGCTTAAGACAGGCCAAAATTCGAATAGGAATACGTAGTATGGAATTTGTATGGAGCCTACCGGGATATAGAACGTATACGTTACACTCGAGTCTGTCCAGAATCGGACAGTAACATTCATTTACTTTGACTATTCATTTATCATCAGTGTTAATAAACAAAACGCATGCTGTGCCGATCTTTCCCTCCACCTCACCCCAAATTCAGTTGGGCGCAGGCTACCACCCTGCGTCTGCTACAAACAAATACATACCCTTAACCCGTCCGCCTCCACTCTATATTCCCTGAAGTTTACACCCCCAACTGCCGGTGCTGTGGCACTCACCCAGCTACGCTTCCGCATATGCTGTGGGAGTGCCCAGCACAGTACACTCACATTCACACCACGACCCTCTCGTCGAGCTTGTGTGAGGCTCTGCGGAGCTCCGCCCTCGACGACCAAACCTAGGCGAGCCAGCACGCCCGTGAGGCGGCGGCGAGGCAAGTCTCGACGTCCCCTCATCGCTATGTTGGCGTCGTGAAGTCGCCTGAGTTTCCACAAGTTCTACAATTGTACGCTCCAATATTCCATCATCAAGAGTTCGCGGTTGTCATCACGAATAAGCTAAAAAGCAACCTCGCCTTCAGACGTATAGTCAGCGTCAAAAGCTTTCGTACCCCGGAAGGTGAAAAAATATTTATATTTCTACGCCTTAGTCACGCATCGTAGTCTTCAGATTTACAGCGTATACTGGTCTAGAGTAAACAAAACAAAAGTTTTGCATAGTTTTACTGGCTGCGGGCGTAGCTGCGTTGAAAATGAAGTTATTCGCAGAACCTCGGCCGTGTAAACTTTTGGCGGCGACTCTGCGATTGAACACCTGCATTTTAATTATTCTGCACACAATATTTTTTATTGAATGGCCTTCCAGCCAATGTCATGCAGTGCTTACACCTGGTTAATCTTCAGGACAGCCATCTCAGACATGACGTATTAAGTAGAAGAGCTGAACTATTATGTAGTACTTCATTATTATCACCAATCAGGTGTAATAAATATGTAAACATACAAAGGATAATAACATTGCCTATGAAATTTTACTAAAATCTCAGGACTACTTCAAAACTTCGCATGTTCTTCTTGTGTACGTCCCTATACTTTCTAGGAAACTGAAAGGGAGAAATTCAAGGGTGAAATTGACATCTCTTGTGGCACCATGGCAGAAAAGGGAATGTGTGGCTTGTGGGCTCATATGAAAGGATCAGCTGCGATTGTGCTACTCACGCACAAGGAACGACACTTTGGTATTTTATTTACAGGCAGTAAAGTGATAAATGGGGTCAGTGGACGCTGGCGTGATCATGACAATACCACCGTACCGATATGGGCCATAAACGATTCTAATTGGCGAACATTTCTGCAAACTCTCACGGTCCTTTCTCATGTTTCTTCAATTGTTCAAACACGTTAAATTTAGGGTGGGAGAATATTCTTACAGAATTACTGAAGAATTGTACCAGTAATTATATCATGGTGCTGCGATCTGATTCAGCAATAGAGTTAGTTAAGAACAGAACAGCAGTATGCCATAGCAACTTTGGTGATTCTAGCCGAAAACAATGTCTTCTTGCAACACTTTGTGGGGATAACTCAAAAAGGGTGTGGTCTGTTGTTATAATCGTTCTCTATTTTTACACGACAAACTACATTAACACGTCCCGGTGTCTTTTCGCATAATTTCCAATACTCCTCTGTGTACGTCGTGGTAAAAGGATATGAAGACCTTTAGTATTTCTGGAATTTCGTAAAGGTATATGGGAATGGCTCAAATTAACAGACACGTACGTGCGCTGCATATTAAGGATAGAATGTTTATGTTTCGAGGTATCGGTTTGTACTAAGCAAAAAAGCTTGTGAAATAATTCGGACAGCCTTCATTTCCACTGAAGATCCGGTACGCAAAAATTCTGCTTTGATATAATGCAAATATACTCAGTCAAATAGCTTCTGTATTCCTTTGTAAGAATACTACGTCTGGGGCTCGCGCGCAGCCAAGTTTTCTACTTCTGTGTCTTTTAATTGCACACACTGGACACTGTTTATGTTTGTGGTACGTTTCAAGCTGCACAGGAATCGCACAAACACGCCGTTTCCATGACATAACTGACGACGCAAAAATATTTCTTAGTAATGTCTTCATAAATGTTTGCCTTAAGAAAGAAATGAACTTTCAAAACACGTAACCTGGGTTTATTGTCTGAAATACATTACACCTAAAGTGCAAAAGAAGTTTGGAAGCACGTTCGCATGTTCACGAAACCAGCCAGCAATTTTTTTAGGAAGACGTTGGTACAGTAGAAAGAAACGAAACAAGAACCGTAACTAAATGACCTGCATTTGGGAATATGCCATCTGGCGAGAAACCGCCAAACTAAGCAGCGACAAAGCGATAACAAAAAATAGCGGCGCCGCTGGCTTCGAACATGCGAACTCAGAATCGTGGTATCAGCGATCCTAATCTGTGGTCACGCAGAACGCTCGGCTATCCGTTTGACGTGCTACTGGAGGCAAAAACTAGGTTTTTATACGTACCACGATAAGTTCTGCGACCTTGTTATGAAAACTGCGATTTTGGAACGACTTTATTGCCATTTCAAGAGCTGCTGCTGCAACTAGCTGACAGCTGAGTCATTGAAGTTGATAAATCCCTGGTAATACGTCGATCGATGCAATAGGCTCTTCGCAAATTGCTTTTTACTGTCCAAAAAAGCCTTCAAAATTTGGCCTTTTCCATAGACTCCCATACTTCGAACTTCGCCCGCAATTTGGAACGGGTTTTCCGTCGTAAGTAATGGTACCGCTTGCATGAGATGTCGGGCTAAGCTCCTAGAGCCTATTTCCACGGTAATATTTTGAAATATTGCTTCTATGATTAGTTATTTGGGAAAAACGACGCTCTCCCATAGAAAATGCGCATGTTTTCAGAGGTGGCCGCTAGAGGCGCTGTTCGGCGATGTCCCAGATTCCTGGTATTGACATGACGAAAAACCCCAGCTTCGGAATAGTTCAAACTCGAGCTAGTTGTAGCCTGAATGGACCTTCACACATGTTTACCCCTTAATTTCCTCTCTGTGGCGATTATATTACTGCACTTAACATCTAATGACTAATGATATCCATAGCTATCGACATCCTCTTTCCTTCCGCCCATCCCCTCAGCAGATGAGAGCCCAACATCTCTACACAACTGGAAGTTGTAATGAACTTCACTGGCCTGGCATCAAGCAATGCCGCGTGCAACGTCCTAGACTAATGATATGGATTAATCTACCTTTATTCTTGTCCTGTGTTTGCCTCTCTTAGTTATACAAATGAATCTGGGAATGGTTCACTCACTCTGGTGTTGCTCGCTCCAAGTGCACAACAAACGCACGATGAGAAATAGCACCACAAGCCCTAAAACGCACACGAGCTTTTTAAGGTTCCCAATGGTCGCATCTCTTCGAATCAGCATACTTTCGAGAAGGTGCAACACGTCAGAAACACCAAGCCAGTGCACAAACTTCCTCCCGCAACTTCTCGTGTATGACCAGATAGTTGATAAGGCTGGCTGCGTTTCGCCAGCGCAGAAACACTTTTGATGCTAGTCCTCACACTGCGATTCTTAGCCCAGTAATCCACGTATGGCGCATGTGAAACTGGAATGTTTACCCAGCGGGAATTTGCGTGCGCTAACAATGATATTGACGTTGTTAAACTTTATCACACTCCTGCGCGCCACGGAAAGAGTTTAACATTTCAAACGAAACGTCATTTGCCCTTCTGCTTTCGGGTGCCGCGCTCCCAGCCTGAGAGCCGACATCAATCACGTGATTGCCATGTCTCTAATTCAGAAATGCATCTCAAGTTGAAGCTCATGCTTGACTTGATATAAATGATGCCTGACATGCAGTGCATGTCCACGACGCTCATTGCGTTTATTTAGGCGCGTTAACGATAGGCGTTATTGAAATATTCAAGCATGGGTTTCAGGTTAAGGTAGCGGCTCCACTCCAGCGGCCCGCGCTCGGAATTTTAGCCATTCTTTGCGGACGTATTGTGCTTCCTACGTTCATTGGACGAATGTGGACTTTATTGCATTAGACCGCTTATTGTCTGCTGTTTCCAATGACATCTCGTATTATCACCTAGCCTGAATCGTTAACTGACGGCAATCAATAATGTGTGAACAAAAAATGGCGTTCTTGCTGTACTATCCTTCGTTGTACTGCGTTTCCGGCCAAACTGTTAAACATGACAAAATGAAATTTGCTGTGCCTTTAAATTAAATGTTATACAAAGTTTAGGAGAAATTGCCTGTAAAGCAATTAGAAATATATGGAGGCGTCAATAAAATGGGCAAAGCTGTAAAAGTTGATGAATTAAATATTTTTTTCCTTTTAAAACTCAGGACAACAATATTTAGTGGTTTTTTAGGCTACCATGTACTTATCATCTGTGCGAAGTTGTTTTGTGTTCTGATGAACAGTTCATGAGTTATTATCACTTCAAATTAGCAATTCATGACTCTACTTGGTCACGCATTACCGAAGAAGGGACAAAACTATTCAAGCTGGAAGTGTGAAATTTTCAATAGTCAAGCATAAGCCCTTCTCTCAGATTAAATAGAGAGATAATTGTCTTATGTCAATTATGGAATCTGCAGGGGAGCAGTGTATTTAGCAAATTTTTCTGCTGGCCAGGTTCGTGCAAATTAACATTCTTTTTCATGTACACGCTTATTCACACATCGTTGCACATTACTAGAGCCATACAGCGTCTTGTAATTACTAGTACTCACGAGTTTTATTAAGCAGTGCTTGAAACAGAAGGTTTTTTATACATAATGAATCTCACAAGCGATTTTTGATGAGACGCCTCCATTTTCCTGGGGGGGGGGGGGGGAGGGGCTGGGGCCCCACCAGCCTTCCGAAACCTACCCATATATATATGGGTAGGGTATATGCATGGGTATGTAATATATATATATATATATATATATATATATATATATATATTGTAGTGAGAAATACGGGCACCAGCAGAAGACGAAGAATAAGACGTTTGTTGTTGGTGGGGAAAAAGGACGGTAGCATTAGATTTTGCGTTGATTATAGGCGCCTTAACAAGATCATAGGAAAAGATGTTTATCCGCTGCCGAGAATCGACGACGCCCTCGACTGCTTGCAAGGAGCTGAGTTCTTCTCCTCTTTGGACCTTCGATCTGGGTACTGGCAGGTCCCTATGAATGAACCTGACCGTCCCAAGACTGCGTTTGTAACCCCAGATGGTTTATATGAGTTTAACGTGATGCCATTTGGCCTTTGTAATGCGCCTGCCACCTTCGAACGTCTCATGGACAACATTTTAGAGGCCTCAAATGGCACACGTGTCTGTCGTAGTCTTTTCGAAGAACTTTGCCTCCCATTTGAGTCGCCTCGCAAGCGTGCTCACTTGCCTTTCAGACGCTGGATTGCAGCTTAAGTTGAAGAAGTGCCACTTTGCCGCCCGCCGACTTACCATCTTAGGCCATGTTGTCAGCAAGGACGGTGTCCTTCCCGACCCTGCAAAGCTTCGCGCCGTCGCCGAGTTCCCCCGGCCATCTACGTTGAAAGAACTCCGCAGCTTTATCGGCCTGTGCTCGTACTTTCGCCGATTCGTGCGTAATTTCGCGTCCATAATCGCCCCCTTAACGCAGCTGCTTGCCGACAGCAAAGGCATCTCGGCATGGTCTACAGCTTGCGAAGACGCGTTCGCCACATTACGCCGTCTTTTGATATCCCCACCTATCCTACGCCACTTTGACCCAGACGCTCCCACAGAAATCCACACGGACGCTAGTGGAGTAGGCCTCGGCGCTATTCTTGCTCAGCGTAAGTCTGGCTTCGAAGAGTACGTCGTCTCTTACGCCAGCACCACTCTCACCAAAGCGGAAACGAACTATTCAGTCACCGAAAAAGAATTCCTTGCAATCGTTTGGGCAATCGCCAAATTTCGACCTTACGTATATGGCCGTCCGTTTGACGTCGTGACTGATCACCACGCCCTGTGCTGGTTGTCGTCGTTAAAGGACCCCTCTGGTCGTCTACCTCGTTGGGCGCTTCATCTACAGGACTATGACATCCGTGTTGTCTACCGGTCCGGCCGTAACCATTCGGATGCCAACGCTCTTTCGCGCTCGCCACTGCCCGATGAGGATGGTGCTGCGTCTGTCTCCAGCTACGATTCTTCGTCTCTTACATACACCGACATGCCAGCTGAATAACGCCGCGATACTTGGATAGCCTCTCTTCTGGAGTATTTATCTCAGCCGTCACCACACACCACCGACCGCTCGCTTCGGCGCGCTGCTCGTCACTTTGCCATCCGTGATGGGCTTCTGTACCACCGCGACTACCTCTCTGACGCCCGTAAATGGTTGCTAGTGATTCCTCGCATTTTACGTTCCGACATATGTGCGTCTTTTGATGCGGATCCGCAATGCGCCCATTCCGGTGTACTAAAGACGTATGCACGCCTCCGGCTACGATACTACTGGCGCGGAATGCACCGCTTCGTTCGCCAGTACGTCCACTCGTGCTCCAAGTGCCAACACCGCCACAGCCCACCTAACAAGATTACAGGGCCGCTCCAACCATTGCCTTGTCTCTACCGGCCTTTCGACCGTATCGGCATTGCTTTGTACGGCCCTCTACCGTACACCCCAGATGGAAACCGCTGGGTTATCGTCGCCGTGGACCATCTCACGCGCTACGCCGAAACTTCAGCGCTTCCGGCGGCCTCAGCACGTGAAGTCGGCTTGTTCATCCTTCGCAACCTTGTTCTTCGACATGGTGCGCCTCGCGAGTTAGCGAGTGACCGTGGTCGTTCATTCCTCTCCGAAGCTGTAGAGGCCCTCCTCCGGGAATGCAACATTGTCCATAGAACAACAAGCGCATATCATACGCAAACGAATGGTATGACTGAACGCTTTAATCGTACTCTCGGTGACATGCTCGCCATGTACGTTTCCACTAACCACACTAACTGGGACCGCATCCTTCCCTTTGTTACGTATGCTTACAATAGCGCCACTCAGTCTACCACGGGATTCTCTCCCTTCTTTCTTCTTTATGGTCGCGAACCTTCCTCGTTTATGGACACGATTCTTTTGTATCGCCCCGACGCTTCAGAATCTACTCCTCTATCCGAAGCTGCCACTTATGCCGATGAAGGAAGAAGACGAAGTTCCGGCAGAACGCGCTCATTCATACGGGCTCCGCCGACTATCAACATTTTAGCCGAAAGCTCGTCAAGTGCACCTGCCTCGAGTATCCCATCGGATTCCACTCGACCAAAGCTGCGTTTCAAGACCAAGTTCAAGTCCGTGAGTGATTATTTCGTCATCCCGCGCGACTTTGAAAATTCGAAGCGGCGGAAGCCCCGTTAGGCCTTGATAGGCTTAGCGCGTGAGCGACCGCCTCCCCACTTGCTAATACCCGGATCGCCCCTACCGAGCGTAGGAGATGACTTCATCAGAAGATATGGATCTCCAAATAACCCCCCCCCCCCCCGCATCCGAATAACAACGCGGACGAAAACGGGGACACAAGACGGATTTCCGAAGCGGGGACTAGCAAAAGCCAGGGGATCGCCGCCCACAACCAGGTGACGGACGGCTGGCAGTTAGTTCTATCGCGGTGACAGCGAGAGGCTGCCAAGCACAATGACAAGGAAAATGCTTCCAACAATAATAACATTAATGGAGGGCCATCAGCTGGCGGCGCGAAAGGAGACGGGCAAAACAGCGAAACGGGCATTGGTCGTCGCAACATGCGCCCGGCGAGGGGGAAGCCTCTACCACCATTACCGAAGAATGACATCAAAATAATACTGAAATCCCACAAAGGACTAATGCTCAAGGAATACCTGAAAACAGAAATACCACAAGCGATTATTCGCTCTACCGGGTCGATAATCCCAGGAAGCGGGCCGAACCAACGAAAAATTACCGGAGAGGACTTCATACTGCGAATCCGAGAGGGGACGAATATCATCATCGTCTCCACACCCTCACTGGAAGTGGCGGACGTCATTCGTCGAATAACATGCATGGAGCTGCGAGGCAAACAACACCCCTTCAACGTGTACGTAGCGGATCCAGATGATAGCTACAAAGGGGCGGTGCACAGATTTCCAGCACACACCGAATCAGCAGATCTCCAGCAACACCTGCGAGTAAGGACCCATGGAGTGACCATCGAAAGGGCCCGAATGCTTGGAAGTTCAAACACCGCTCTCCTCACCTTCTCGGGCGGCACGCGCCCCAAATGCGTGTACTTCATGGGAGCAGAAATGCGGTGTACGGAGTACAGGCCGACAGTCCAAATGTGCCTCGAGTGCATGCAAGAGGGACACCGCTCGGACGTGTGTCCGAACCCCAAGAACATATGCCGGGGCTGCGGACTCGAAAATCCACCCCCACAAGGACACGAATGTGAAGTTAAGTGCGCCGTGTGCAGGGCGGCGGGGCACGAGACCCGTCGGTGCCCGAACAAACTGATTGCCGCCAAGCGCGGGAAGACGACTCGCCAGTCTCGATCGCGGGAGCGGTCGGATGAGAGGACCAAATACACACAGGAGCGCTGGTTCGAGTCGACGGAGGAGGAGGACCTCTATCGACGCCGATCGAGATCCAGATCGCCACAAGGAGGCACAGTGAAGAGCAGTAACCCTTCGAGGGACCCCTCAAGCTCCAGGGCTTCGCAGCGGTCGAATTCGCCACTGCCTAAAAAACAACAGGTGAGCTGGGCGAGGGTTGTTTCTCCCACTGCTCCGAAACAAAACACTGGCGAAAATGATAAACGCATTCAGCAATTGGAAAAGGAAAACGCGCGCCTTAGAGAACAGCTCTTAGAAGAAGAACGCAAACGAAAATCACTAGAGAAGCAGATGTCAGAGTTAGAGGCGCGACTAAATAACAAAAAGAACAGCTGGAAACGCCACGTCAGACTAAAGAAATAGTCGAAACGAACGCGGCGACAGACATAACCTCGGGCTCCACGCCGTCTCCGACAACTTCAATCGCAAATAACTAGCAGACAACAACAGTGCAAATCCAAACAATGATAACGGAAAACCTAAAAATATTCATGCACGAAATGATGACGTTAGTCAATCAAAAACTAATGGAATTTCAGCAGCTATTCACGAACGATTTTGAAAAACATAAGGTATTTGTGGCAGAACAACTTAAGGCAGCCACGAAGGCTGTTCCGACCAAAAAACGCGCAACTGCGATTGGGGCGGGTTCCGCAAAAGCTAAAATAAGCCACTGCATAACAGAATCTGATAGCTCGGACGCGGAAACGTCGCGGGCATAAAACAAGATTGGGCAACATGGCTAATCAAACAAAGAAACCACAACGAATAACAAATTCAGAACAATTGGAGATCTGGCAATGGAACGGCCGCTCCTTCTCCAGGAAAGCGCCAGCGCTCCGACAGTTTATCAAGAACGTCGAAATCGCTCCGGACGTGATATGTCTGCCGGAGGTCGGAGACAAGCCGGCCAAAATGCAGGGATACTACACCCTGAGCGATCCCCAAAATTCGAAGGTCGCCACGCTGGTGAGCAAGTCTATAAACGCTCAATTATTAACACTTCCACAAATTGAGGGAGATACTCATTCCATAGCTATCAGTGTGATGCCAAAGAAACGAAGTAAAGCACACACAATAATCACAAACTTGTACAGTCCTCCCAAAAGCAAAGGGGACGATCTACCACAAATTCTCTCGGCAACAAAAGATTTAACAGGCACCAGGGATAAGGCGGTGATAGTGGGGGACTTTGACGCGCCCCATATACTATGGGGATACGCGAAAACATCGCCCAAAGGGTTCCTACTCGAGCGTACCACCACAGCCTTGTGCTTACGGGCAATCAATAAAATTGGCAAACCGACGCGCACGGGTAACAGCGTCAGCAGAGACACAGCCCCCGACCGTGCATATACAATTAATGTCAGAGACGTACAATGGGTTTCCCTCGACGAAAACCTGGGAAGCGATCATGACATAATCAGAATAGCGCTCTCCACACCCAACATACGGAGAACAATAGGAACCACCAAGCTAACCGATTGGCCTCGTTATAGAAAACTCCAGAGGGCACAGGAGGATTCAGATACCGCCCCGACTAACATGCGGGAATGGACTAAATTCCTTCAACAAGTGCACGGGGACACCACGAAAGCCATAGAGCGTACAGCGGAGGCGCCGGTTATAGACTCTCACCTAGTCAGCTTACGGGAAGAGAGGCGGAAACTCGTGAAGAGGTGGAAAAGACAGCGCCTAAACAAACACCTAAGACAACGCATCGCTCTATTGGCAGAGCAAGCCCAACGCCACGCCAACGAGCTAGCTAAAAACGAGTGGGCGACCTTCTGCGGAAACCTATCTGGGACACTGGGAACGACCAGTACGTGGCGAATACTCCGGAGTATGCTAGACCCAATGAGCACACGTACTGAGAATAACAAGAAGCTCCAAATTATAGCAGACAATTTCGAGGGTACAGATCAAGAACTAGTCGACGTCCTTCAGAACAAATACATAGGACCCTCACCCGCGGCGGGATCACCCTACACGGCGAGACCATACGCGGGAGAGGCCAACCCTAAATTAGACGAAGAAATAACGTACGCGGAAGTGTACGAAGCGGCGCAAGCCGCAGTTAAAAACTCGGCACCGGGCTCAGACACAATCACAAATTCAATGTTTCGAAACATGGATTCGGTGGCCCTAGCGAAAATAACAAAGACTTTCAATAGCGAGTACTGGGCCAAGGGAGATTTGCCCCAAAAATGGAAATTGGATAAAATAATCATGATCTCCAAACCGAAAAAGAATCCCTCGATCGATACCCTCCGGCCGGTATCACTCACGTCCTGCCTCGGTAAGCTCTATGAGAGGGTGATCCACAGCAGACTACAGCAGGCGCGTAGCCAGGGGGGGGGGGGGGGGGCTGATGGGGCTTCAGCCGCCCCCCGCCCCCCCGAAATTTTTTCGTGCGGGCATGCACCACCGACCAAAACTACCACCGACGCCGGCAATCATTCTGGATTTTGTCTACAATGTCTTTTTCACGCTCGAAAAGACATTTCGGCGCGAACATTGCGAACTGGGGCTGGATTTCGTGACAACGCGCTTGCACCTGGAGTCACGTAACGCAAGGAGCCCCATCCGAGCGCAAACTTTCAACCGCTTTTCGATAGCGAGCGGGCGCGTTGCGGCATCTCGCAGCGGCCGCGGAATATACGGAGTGCATGGATTTCAATTACGAAACTTTATGGGTATAAAGTTCTCATAAACTTTTGACGCGAAAGGTGCGCTGACATTTCCAAAGGCATGCTTTAAAAGATTTTCAATTCTAGAACTTTATAGGGTTAATGTTCCTATAAACTTGGGCCAACATGCGCGCACTGGAACGCTCGTGTCCAAGCCGTTCCATAAATGGAAGCGCGCGCTCGCAATCTCCCACACACACGAAAATACTACATATCACCGTGACTGTCAGCTAGCAGCTGATAATTTTCTCCAAACATTTTCAGGAAGCGTGCCCAATGTGATTGATCAGCTGGACCAGAGCAGGCAAAGTAAAATATGAGAAAACAGAAGAAAGTAAATGGCCTATTATTGAGATTTTTTTTCTTTTTTTGCGGGCGACAAGGTCTGGCTCTCCGTGGCCACAGGGACAGGGGCCCTATGGATTTAAGCAGTGCCCCTGCTGAAAATACAGGCATTTTCAGAGTGCTTCTTCGCATGCGAGGTGATTGTGGAGATACATATCTGAAGAACCATTTGGAAAGTTGCCCCAGTAATGCCTTGTATTTAAGCCCAGACGCACAAAACCAAATTATAAAAATTTGTGGTGACATTATCAAAGAAAGCTTAGATCCAAAAGCAGGCTGCTTCTCCATACTTCCTGACGAAACGCGGCATCACTGGAATCGAACAGCCTACTGGTTCTGCAAGGTACCTAAACAAGTATGCCATCGACATCAAGGGAGTGTTTTAGGTTTTAGCACCGGAATAGATGCCCATATCTCATTGCGACAGCAGGTTCTATGTAAATGTGTAAATACTGTTGCAGCTTCTAGTCACCCTTCCAGTGACCACTGCCAGCGCAGAGAGAATATTTTTTTAACAAGAGTTTACTAAAAAACTACTTGCGCTCTACAATGTCTGCGGAACGCATGGTTAGGCTGGCGCTTCTATACAGCCACAGAGACGTCGGCATCAACGTGTCCGAAGTCATTGACCACTTCGCTCAACTTTCCCGTCGAGAGAAGTTTGTCCTTTAGATAGCGAAGCAGCAAAAATCAATGCAAGTAAAAAGCACTGTTGCTTCATGTCCATAAGTTCTTAATTATGAAAACGTATGACCGTTCATTCGCTTTTAAAACCGCAGAAATTTTCGTAGTTTATTCTATCAGTTAGCATCATGATAACAATTATCACGCGAATACAAAAATTACGAGAATACCGATAACCAATTTTGACCGACCTTGCTCATTGAAAGCCCGGCCCATGGCACGCGGCGTTCGCCAAAAACACACTCGGATATTGGGTAGGTCAACCTACCGCATCATCTGTGGCCTTCGTTTGTCCTTTTCTTTCATTTTCAGCTACCTGCTTTTATTTCTTTTTTGAAACGAAGGAATATCCTCCTTTAATTTTGGGTGCAGAATAATTGTTGGCGTTGTGCAGGCAGTTAAATTACACATTTTCGTACTGATCTATGCATTATTCCTCTATTATTCTACCCACATGGCGCTGTCGCGACCGCTGCATGGCCCAAGTACATATCACGATTTCTGCGATCATAGTTATGTTCTTGCCTAGATCATCTGTCTTTCTGTGCGCAAAGTTTACTATCTGTGACTGAGCAACATGTTTATTTGTCTTCTTTGACGCATTATATACAATGACGTTTGCTTAAATGCGTAGATTTATTGGAGACTCATACGTATTTTTAAATATCTTATTGCGAGGTATTGTGTATACAAGCAGCGAACTTTGTTTCCAGCGACTCTTTTTTTCGCCCTTTAGCGAGTTGTATCTTCGCATTTGTATATTCCATTCTATCTTCGCAATTTCTAATATATAATTCGCAGAACTCCCACATTTTATTTGTACTAACTGCTGCGAGTATTATCTCGGTGTAATTACAATACATGACGAGTTACAGCTGCTCCTGTGCAATCGATTGCAACGAGGGATAGCGTCATTGAGGTTTCTTCCTGGCCGTTGCATATGTAGAAAAATCTAAACAAGGTTATTGAATGACAAAGATTCATCAAAATATTTGTCCTCAACTTATTCATTTCATGGCCTTTACGTTTTTAATATAAGCTGCATGCACTGCTTTGCTGGTTTCGAACTGATATTGACCCTTTTCGCGGCGATCCCGTGGGCGCTGCCATATTTGATCACGTGGTGACGCGTCCATTGCTTGCCTTAACTGCCTCCACTGCCTCCTTGTTTACAATGGAAGTGTATGACGCCGGCGCGGCTTAGAAAACCTCTGTTTTCGGAGATATCATAAATGGTGACTAGATTGACGACACGAAGGTTTGATCACAGCTTCAGAGAACACGCAAAAGCGCTTTCGGAGCTGATTAAGCTATGTCCAAATGGCATAAGCAGCGTATATGGTGCTTGTTTTAAAAGCGGGGCTAAATATGTATACCAAGCTGTCCGATTATGAATTCAGTCAGGATGAGTGTGTTTTGCTCTTTGTTCTTTATTCGGCAAATATTTTGAAGCAGTGGCTTGTCAGTTTCTGACTCAGTGAAGTTCCTCGGTGCGGCCACTATCTGATTATTTTCGGCCTAATCGCTCGCGGGTGTGCTCAGTTACGAATTCGATAGATTTGTTCTTGCTGCGCACAAGGCTTGAAACGTAGCTGTTTTGTGCATTGTAATACCTTGTAGCAAATATATATTACAGCTAGTAACTTGCTTACTCTTGTGGACCATCACGAAACATTCAGCTTCGACCATTGGTGCGCCATAGGTGTAGTCCGTCATTTATTGTGTGTATACAGTGCGCATATATTCAAGTGTGAGTCCATTCACTTATTCTTGATACGTCGCCGATAGAGTGGGCGTAAGTTTTCCTGCCATTTGGACAGATGTGTATAGATAACGTGCGCGAAACTTATTATGACAGGAAGCGGCGCTTCTCCCTTTGTCATTGTTTAACGAGTGGTACTCATTCTTGCCGACGTTCTGGGGATGAAGCCCTTTCTTTGAAGGTTATAGCGATACAAGGCTGGCGGATGAGCAAATTTCTGCATACTCGAGGAAAGCCGTACATCACGAAGTGCCGGTAACACGTTCGGACAGTTGCAGCAGCGGTCCGCGAACTTCGCCACACAGATTCATTCTATTCCTTAACATGCCAGTGACTATCTTTGCAGCCAACTACTGCACACGTCTTCAATCCACATTATTCAATCTAGCATGATTGGAGCACAGTGTGTTAGCGAAAACTCAGTTGCATTTCCGTCAGCTGATCGCACATGAGCAAGGTAGAAGCGGTAATGGTTTCGTATTCGTGCGCGGTCGCTGAGGAGAGGTATGGCGCACCGCCGTGAGCGCCATCTCGTTTCTCTAAAACAAACTGCTCCGCGAAAAGGGTCAATAGTTCTAAAGTTCATGTGACGTTTATATTACTTATTAATTAGACAAAAAAACGCGGAAGCATTGATATCAGTTATTTCTGCCACAATTTTTGGGGCATACGAATTTATTCTTTTATGACAACATACATATTTTAATGGACAGTGCATAGCGCTCAATAATTCGTTTGCAGCATCTAATATACAATGGAATTGGCAATGCAGTTATTATTCATGCATTTGATCCCTCGACAAATTCTATAAGGAGGAGGCCGCGCTGCAACCTGAGCCCCACCCCCCCCCCCCCGAACAAAATTTCTGGCTACGCCACTGGACTACAGCGATACCTGGAAGAGCGGAGCTGGTTCCCAGACTCCATGATAGGATTTCGCACAGGTTTATCGTGTCAAGACGCGTTCCTCCTACTAAGGGACGAGATTCTAACCAATATGCCGTACGGTGACGAGAGACTAGTCCTAGCACTAGACCTCAAAGGAGTCTTCGACAGTGTCTCTCACGGCGCAATACTCGAGGAACTCGAACGCTCGGGTTATGGTGAGCGCACCTACAATTACATAAGGGCATTTCTTTCCAACCGCGAGGCCAGCATCAGTATTGGCCAAATCACATTGCAGATATTTAAAATGCCGAGCAAAGGAACCCCTCAAGCAGCGATAATATCTCCTCTGCTCTTCAACATGGCGATGTCTCGCCTCGCGCGCGATCTCGATCGGATACCCGACCTAGGTTACACGCTTTACGCTGACGATATCACGCTGTGGGCGAGCAGAGGTTCCCTAGGGGATAAAGAATACACGCTCCAAACCGCGGTATTAGCGGTGGAGAAATTTTCCCGAACGAGCGGTCTGAAGTGCGCGCCCGAAAAATCCGAGGTCATCCGGATACACGCGAAGGGCTACAAATCCAGAGGGTCGATTAACATTGTGGTTGAGGGTCAAATGGTCCGAGAGGTACCTACGATGCGAGTCCTGGGTTTGTGGCTTCAGAGCGACGGGAGAGCAGCACAGACGCTCAAAACCATCAAATCCGCAACCCACAACATAGCCCAAATGATACGTCGAGTGACGTATAGAAAGGCGGGAATGCGAGAAATCGATACCCTAAGGCTCGTACAGGCCTTAGTGATTAGTCGAATCACATATGGCTTGCACTACCAAATCCTGAACAGGGAAGAGGAGAGGTAGGCCAACACGATATTTCGAACAGCCTTCAAGGCGGCTCTGGGACTGCCTAAATCTACCTCCACGGAGCGCATGCTAGCATTGGGAGTACACAATATCTTCGACGAACTGAGGCAGGCCATTCTGATGCGACAGAGGGAGCGCCTCAGCTTCACAAAAACTGGTAGGGCAATATTGGCACGACTTAATATCCCAGCATACCCGATTTATCTCACCGAAGAGGCCGTACCTCTACCTCCTTCGGTGAGATCCAAAATTACAGTAGCTCCAATTCCCAAGAATATGCATCCCGAGTACAACAAGGAAAGGCGCAAAGCACGCGCTCAACATATTCAATCGATGTACTCCAATAACGCTAGGTACAATACGTACTACACGGACGCAGCTGCGTATGCAGAGGCTACCGGGCAGCGCTACCAAAGGAGGTATGCCCTGGCAGTCGTGAACGCGATCAGCCAGCAGCAAATTACCGCGTCGACCACGGCGGGCTCCCCCACCTCGGCCGGAATGTTAGCAGTGGCGATCGCGCTCGCTCACGCGGAGCGTTCGGAAAGGGACTCGGTCGTGGTCACTGACTCCCGGGAGACATGTTGCATGTTTCTTATGGGGCACGTGACTGCGGCTAGCCTCGCGATAATCCCCAAATCGTTCAACCACCGCCATCGCCTACTCTGGTGCCCGGGACATGCGGGGGTACAGGGGAACGAACAGGCTAACGCTTTAGCTCGAGCGTCTACTAACCGAGCGATGGCGTCCTCTTCGAACCCCAACCCCTCAAACTATCCCTCACAAAATCCCATCAATTTAAATGTAAAAGACATCCTTGCTCATCAGCGCGGAGTCCGCAGAAAATACTCGCCGCCTCACCCACAACTTAGCGGAGAAGAGGCCGTCGATTAGCGCAAAATACAAACCGGGGTATTCCTCCATCTAAAACTGCTAAATGCCATGTATCCCACCCGCTATAGGGCCACGTGCCCTTGGTGCGGTGGCATACCTACACTAATACATGTGACCTGGGAGTGTAGTAAGCACCCTCATAGGCCCACTAATAATATGTCAATGGAGCAGTGGGAGGCACAGCTCGCCCGTTGCGACTTGGCAGGACAAAAGTCCGTAATTAGCCAGGTCAGGCAGGCGGCAGAGGCCAGTGGGGCCCTGGACTGAGGGGCTCCGACCACCGCTATACTTAAAATATTTTCCAGCCAAATAAAGTTTCTATATATATATATATATGCCGAAGAATGTCGTCAGATTGCCCGCTCACTTACCGCGCAAGATCAGGCCAGCCATAACCATAGTCGCGACGCAGGCTTGTGTTTTACATCATATTCACCTGGAACGCTGGTATGGCTCCGCGTTCCCTCCTCTACTCCCGGCCTTTCAACAAAGTTCAGCTCAAAGTACGCCGGCCCTTACCGGGTTCTCCGACAGACATCCCCGGTCAACTACATCATTGAGCCTATTCACCCATCTACGGACCAACGGCGTCGCGGACGCGAAACTGTTCATATCGATAGACTGAAGCCGCACTACGACCCACCAGTGCTACCTGTTCCATAGATCGCCAGGATGGTTCCTTTTTCGCCGGGGAGTGATTGTAGTGAGAAATACGGGCACCAGCAGAAGACAAAGAATAAGACGTTTGTTGTTGGTGCTCGGGCTCGCTCCGCTTGGCCGTTGCCTGTTTCGGCGCATTCATAAAAACACCGAGCGTATCTACTATTAAACGCGTACTGTCACTATATATGCAATTTACAAATTGTATAGTGGCGGATATATATATATATATATATATATATATATATATATAGGTCTTAAGATATTAACCTATGGCCCATGTGGCAATTTACAAATTCTAGCCATAAATTATATATATATATATATATATATATATATATATATATATATATATATATTGTAGTCGGGAATATGCATGTAGGCGCCGTGGGCATTGTCATCGCTTCGGCGCGAGACCCGAGCTCGAGCTTCGGATGCCAACAGCTAGGACTGGGCCTAAAAAGCAACTTGCGATCCCTCGAACGAGTTTCAATAAATCCCCCTTTCATTTGGTGGAGGTGCGGGGTAACCTCGAAAACTGGAACTCCGAAGCCGGACGCTACCCACTGCTACGACCATGCCTGACGACACCGCCCAGGAAGATACACCTCAGCCTCCAGCGGTCATCGTTTCTGGTGTGTTGCGCCAGCGTGATCCTGCCTTCTTTAGCGGCACCGATGATCATGACGTAGAGGATTGGTTGTCATCGTACGAGCTGGTAAGCCGGCATAATAAATGGGACGACGCCACCAAGTTGCACAACGTGTTGTTTTACCTTACCGGTGTCGCGAACCTCTGGTTCCGAAACCACGAACACGATTTCACCACATGGACTGCATTCAAGACCAGTTTTGCAGAAGTGTTCGGGCGCCCCGCTGTGCGCAAGCTTCGCGCTGAAGAACGCCTACGTGGGCGCGCACAACATCATGGTGAAACGTTCACCAGCTATATCGAAGATGTTATTGACCTGTGTAGGCGGGTGAATTCTTATGAAAGGCATTGATGAGGACGCCTTTCAAATTTTGTTAGTGAAGGATCCACGTACCGTGGCCGACGTCATCAATTTGTGCCAAAGTTTTACGAGCTACGGAAACAACGCATCTTAGCTCGAAGCCCACCACCCACGGAAGATTCGCTAGCAGCATTGGTTATTGGCGACAACCAGACAACTTTTCTGACGCAGATAAAAGAATTTGTAGCGGGAGGAGGTTGCGCGACAGCTGTCCATTTTGCCGACCCCTGAGAAGACTTCTCACTCTTTGGCTCCAGCGATCTGGCAGATCATTCAAGAGCAAGTGACCGAAGCTGTTCCATCTCCGTCTCAGCCGGCTCCCGTGGCCGCACCTCTGACGTATGCCGAGGCGGCTGCACGAGCTCCTCGCCTACCGGTGTTCTCTCCTACGCCTTCAGCGCCTCGCCCGCCGCTGTTCTCTCCTGCGCCTTTGCCTCGGCAGCCGGCGGCTCACTTCTTCGGTGCACAACAGCAGGGTACAAATCCTTGGCGCACTGCTGATAACCGCCCCATATGCTACGCCTGCGGCACCCCGGGAGATGTAGCGTGCTTCTGCTGCCGGCTTTTCCCGGCCTTCATGGGCACTACGCGAGCCCCCAGCTACGGATTCCGACCATTTCAGTATGCCACAACAGCCGCCACCGGAAGTCTACGTTGCTGATGACGTACCAGCTCCGGAGTACCAGCCCTTTGGTGCTCGTCGCTCGCCTTCCCCTCGCCGCCGCTCCCTCTCACCTATGCGTCGTCGGCACAGTGCCAGTACTAAGGCGGAAAACTGATTTCCGCAGTTCCTGAGGCACGAACTGCGTCGTCGTCGGAAAATCGAAGTCCTCGCTTCTCCCCCGCTAACGTTATTGAAGTGTCAGTGGATGGCATCAAATCTTTTGCACTCGTCGATACAGGTGCCGCCATATCCGTTATTAGTGAAAAGCTTTGTCGTTTATTACGGAAGGTGACCATGACGCCTTCGGTACTATCGCTTCGAACAGCCACCGCCCAACAAGTTCAGCCCGCCGCTATGTGCACTGCCAGGGTGCTGATTCGAGACATTTTGTACTCTATTGAATTCTTTGTGCTAACCTGTTGCTCCCACGATGTGATTCTCGGCTGCGATTTTCTGTCGCGCCATCATGCCGTCATTGATTGTGCACGTGCTGAGGTTCAGTTCTCCGTTCTGTGCGATTTGCCATCTCACTACTTGCAAGTTCCTGATGTTAGCAGGATCTGTGTAGCTTCAGATACTGACCTTCCTCCACACAGTGCTGTGTTTGTCCCTCTTTCATGCACATCGCTTGCCGACGCGACGGTGTGTTCACACCCGCTGCCGCCTTCAGTGGCCGCCGCCCTATATCGTTGCCTTTCGCCCTCCTCGCGGTTCACCATGGTGCTGCGGACATGCTGGTTTCAAACCCAAATTCGCACACTTTGGCTTTGCGCTGTGGCGAGACTATTGACACAATCCAGACTGTGGACGCTGACGTTATTGTGTCTTTCCCTGCTGCCGACGACCAGGCTACAACTAACGTAACAGCACCGACGCCCCATGTGCCATCTGACCGGATCTCACCAGATGTTTTTTGTCGACCCGACACAACATGAGCGCCTACTTACGCTTTTAACTGAGTTTCACGTCTATTTTGACTTGAACCAAGCCTCATTAGGCCGCACAAGCACCGTTTCACACCACATTGATACAGGGCGACACGCACCATTACGCCAACGACCGTACCGCGTGTCATCCACCGAGCGTCGTGTCATTACTGAGCAAGTTGTGGACATGCTTGAACGTGGTGTTATCAGACCTTCATGTAGTCCTTGGTCGTCTCCCGTGGTACTAGTTAAGAAAAAATATGGGTCGATTCGTTTCTTGGTGTGGACTATCGTCGCCTTAACAAGATTACAAGAAAAGATGGCTACCCTCTACCGCGTATAGATGACGCCCTCGATTGTCTTCATGGTGCCGAATTCTTTTCTTCTTTGGACTTGCGATCCACCCGATCGCAAGGTAGTTGCACATTTCGCTTACTTCAGTGCATCGAATTACTTTTGTTTATGCTGTTTGTAACATACCGCAGTGCTCTAAGAAACTACTTAGCCATAAACATCCTTGCCTTTTCTTGCTCCTCTGTCTCTACTTCCGGTAAAACACATGCAATAATGCGAAAAGCAGGCGAACACCTTGTTTTATAAGCAGTAGATAACTCATTAAACAAAAGCAGATCAAAATTGTGCAGTGAAGTCAGCCGGTTGCATTCCTTCGTATGAATGATAGTATCTTTTCAAGTGTGGGTGGGTCTTGCATGTCCACAGCTCATAAAGTGTGCAGACTCATCACGAGGCGTAGGTATAGCCCATCAAGATGGAGGCAATGTTGCTAATGAGTCTGCACTTACATGTATTACTGCATAAACTCGTATAACCATATCCCATCATTACTCAATCGAGCTTGCTCAGTCATATTCACCAAAATTCTACTTATCCGAACTTGCTCTGACTCATATTCACCAAAATTGTACTTGGCCGAGCTTGATCTGACTAATATTCACAAAGATTCTACTCAGGCAAGCTTGCACCGAGTCATATTCACCAAAAATCTACTTGCCGAGCTTGCTTTGACTCATATTCACTAAAATTATACTTGGATCAGCTTTCCCCGACTACCACATGACAATATTCACTAAATGTTTACTCAACTGAGCTTGCTCTTACTCGTATTCACCAAAATTCTACTCAGTCAGGCTGAAACAAACTCAGACTCACGGTTAGTTCGAAGTCTTAGTGAGCCGACGTTTGAGTGAGTTCACCGTGCTATGTATACATTACATTATGTGACCTGTGCGGTGAATAAGCAAACATTGTCTATGAGTACGTGTTGCATCGGGTGAAATAAGGACAACTCTAAACACTGCAGTTAGTTTTCTAGAGTTCAACTGACCGTTGCGTGAAAGCTTCGCCTCATGTCGATTCAAGCAAGTGCATTAGATCTGCATCATATTTTTGCCAATCCTGCTGTCTGTCCTAACCATTACTGGGTGGCCACATTTTGTATATTTCAACACAAAGTTTGATAAATGACTGTAGTGCAATATATTAAAAAAAGATGCTTGCATCACTGCACGTATAACAATCAGAACATGACACAAACACATGCACATAAGATGCACACAAATGATAAATACATAAACAGATGGAATCAGCTAGCCACCACCTATTGAAAAAAAAAGAAAAAGCACAGGACTTCGTATAACCATTCCCCTTGCCAGGTACATGGGCTATAGGAGAAACACACGTGCAACCTAGCAGTTACCTCGAGGTAGCAGCTATGGACGCTTTTGCATTCGCAGCTGGCGATTCAACCACTGAAGTGTGTTTAGTGTGCACTTGTACTTAGGCACACTTTTTATTGTCTGTATCTCAAAAATTTAATGTGGCTCCTCAAAATTTTGAGAATGTTTGGATTCTGAGGCTTGCAAAGGTAAATATTTTAATTCCATTTTCGTTCAAGGTGAAGGCTCATACAAAAGATTAGAGATATTGTTAGTGCCCCTCACTTTCTCTCAGAACATAAGTGGTCTGTTATTGAGATTCTAGCAGCTTTTCAACAGCAAGAAAGGGAATCAGCTTCCCCTGTTTTCGGCATTGGGTTAATGTAGGCAATTAAGGGAGGCATAAAGTTTTGCTAATACAATAGGTTCGGGAATACCAGATTAGACTGTACCTTGACACTTTCCTTGCAGTTTCATATTTTGGTCAAATAACCCAGTTTGAAATGGCTCCAGTTAGCATGCTCTAACATTGGTCTAATATAGGTTAAGTACATGACTAGCTTAACAGACTGGGATGCTGGCTTTCATTTCCAGGAAAGGAATCACAGCACCTGCTCCAGTTGCATGTGTTTTTGGTTATCAGGGGTATTCAGCCTCACTTTAAGGATAACGTGCTGAAGCAGGTAGAAGCACACGCATGCCATTAGCGGATAGTTTCGATAGCTTCTTACACTTGCCACCATGAATACAAAATTTTAGCGTTTGATTTTGTTATTAAACAAACAAACGTACTCCTAACAAGGTATTTTAATGTTAGCCGTGTGGCTACGCGGCTGCGCTACGTACTGCAGCATATTAACTTAAGCTTCTTGATACAGATTCATAGCACACTAACAGCGCAAGAAACAGGACGAGAAAATAGACGACGCCCATGTCTGCCAGAATGATACGATACTACGTATACAAGCGACTGCAGCTCCTAAAAAAATGTGGTGTCGGCTTTTACGCCTTTCGAAATATTCAGAGAGCACTTGTATGAAAAAGTTGTCGCAGTTTCACCTGAAAGGCGAAGCATCAATTGCGATAGCAAATTTGTAGAGAGCTATACGGAGTAATGATATTAGCTTTATCAGCTGTATAAACTTGGACATGCAGCAGCACCGGCAACACGCAGAACTATTGTCGACGCCGTCGGCGTTTTGCCCGCGTTCGCTCAAAATGCGTGCGGCGTTGGTGACTGTTGCCAGAGCCTCTGATATAAATAGGCCCTTGGTGCCGCAGCTAAACGTCGCCTCCCTTCCCTCCCCCTCCCCCACGGCCTCTCGCGCGTCGGAAGAAGGCGCGTTTGCTCTACATATATGGTGATTGTAAAGGAGGAAAGAGATGCTTACTTCTGCAGCCCTTAAGCGAGCACGGCGCAGAACGCGCGTTTGTTCTCCGCCGTGCGTTCACTCCCCGTGAAAGCGCGCGCCCCTCGCGCCCTTTCACTCGCACATACAGCGTTCGGCGCTCGGCGACGATTTCATCTCCACTGACGTCATACGGAACCTCACGGCGACGGCGACGGCGACGTCGACGGCAGAAATCTGCTTTTGAGTGTCCATATAATTGCTATCGCAATAATAATTACAGCACAGGCGCAGAGACGGACGAGCCAGGCTGGCGCTAAGATAAACGTTCACAACACAAATTCTATTGCACGTTCAGTAATTACACACAGATCATTTGCGGCTTTGTTCAGGAGCAGACGTGAGCTTTTGGGTTGGTGTTTGCTGCTAAGTTTGGTGAAAGAATATTGCTAGGAGCAGGAACCACTAATGCGCAATCACGAGCAATACACACACATCCGTTTTTCAGAAGCTGACGTTAATCACGGGCAGCGCGAGGGTCTCTGCGTTGACATGACGACTCCGCCGAATCCCGAATACTGCATATGCGATGACAACAGCTATAGGGGCTTGTTAATAGGTCCTCTTGTAATTTGTTTAACCGCAGGTAGAACGACACAGGCATAAAACACACACGAGATAGCACACAACGCTGAACGACCACCTGCGAACAGCTGTTTACGTCCGCCATTTCTCCTCGTATTGAACTTCACAAACCGCTGTGGCGCCCTCCAAAACAAACTAAACTTTGAAGCGTTTTTAAAATAGAAAACGCACGTATTATTTGGTCCTAATAAAGAGAGGTCAATTATATTATAACGCGCACGTCTTTTTCATTACATTAAACGAATTTATGCGGCGTGTGCGACAAAATCTGGCAGCAAGCAACCCTGGGCGTCGCATAATCGCATTGTTGACATCGCACCATGTGAAATGGCCGTTGCGAATTTCGCATCTTCGAAAATCGCAGTGCAAAATCGCACCATGTGAAACAGCCTTTACGCGTACAATACCGCCACTCAGGCTACCACGGGATTTTCACCATTTTTTATTCTTTATGGACGTGATCCATAATCTACCCTTGACACCGTACTTCCGTATCACCCGGATGCCTCTGAATTCACCCCGCTTTCAGAAGTTGCTCGACATGCTGAAGAGTGCCGTCAACTGGCTCGCTCATTCACGTCGGATACCCAAGGCATCCAAAAAGACCGCCACGACCACAATCAGCCAACACAGTCCTTCGCCGTGGATTCTCACGTCTGGCTTCGGTTGCCATTCCAATCTCCAGGCCTTAGCCCAAAGCTTGCTCCAAAATATCAGAGTCCGTACCGGATCGTCGAATGTACATCGCCTGTCAACTATGTGGTCGAACCGGTGACACCATCTTCGGACAAGCGCCGCCGTGGCCGCGAGGCGGTTCACATCAGCCGTCTGAAGCCGTACCATGACCCCCTCGTCGTGTCATCACCTTAGGTCGCCAGGATGGCTCACCTTTGCAGCGGGGGCAATTGTAGGGGGGAATATGCATGTAGGCGCCGTGGGCACTGCCATCGCTTCGGCGCGAGACCCGAGCTCGAGCTGCGGATGCCAACAGCTATGACTTGGCCTAAAAAGCAACTTGCAATCCCTCGGACGAGTTTCAATAAATCCCCCTTTCAATATATACATTCACGGCTAGAATTTGTAAATTGCCACATGGGCCATAGGTTAATACGTTAAGACCTAATTGGTGAATTTTTGTTAGTCGATTATGCATTTAAATCTTTTGTGCATGCAATGTCCACCTCTCGAGTAGACCAGCTCATGAACTAGAATTGTGCTATCTGCCACAGGCAACCCTTAATTTTTTTTTGAAAATGTTTGCTGAAAAACCCCGTATTTATGGCCTCTGCATGCAAGAGGCGATGTTTCCATCCCTAATGCGTAAAAGTTGTCAATAATTAGAAGATATTTTCTTCCTTTTTTTGTTGCCAGTCGTTAGCATATCGCACTGGAAAGAGAGTCAATATTGAGAAACATATCACTCATGTGCTTTTCACACGCCGTTGATAGAAGACTCTGCCGAAAGGGTGACTGAAGTTTGCAGATTTTTTTCAGGGTCAAAAAAGCACGCAAAGTAATTTGAAGTGAGGTGAACAAACATCAACACATTCATTCTCAAGGAGCAGGCTATCCATTTAGTTGGCTACCTCCTTCTCTTTAAAAAATATAATAAACTTTGCCCTGTGTATATATTTAAGTATATTGTGTCTGTGCGCGGTGTTCTCAGCGGAAGTTTAAAAAAAATGTTGAATTGAGGAAATACGGATGAGGTAGTCACCGCTGGTGCTTATAATGCGCTTGTCCCTCTATTTGTCAGGAATTGCCGAAATAAAGCGAAAGTATAAATTAAAAGCCATGTACACCCGTGAGCAAAAGTATGCGTACCACAGGGTTGCCGAAAAAACTTAATTTCTTCGTAATTAATAAGCATAAACTGGAATTGACGAGTACGTTGAAAAGTTCGCAATGCCAACCTTGAACTGCAGTCCTCAATTTCAAGTTGCGTTCGCAGGCGGAGGAAAAAATTGGCTTTATCACGCAACCACAGGTCCGTATACTTTTGCTCACGGGTGTACGTCCGCGCCTACAATGATGCCGCAAGCCTTTAGTCGCAACAGAAGTGAAAAGGTAGAGGTAACTCAAAAGAATCTTCAAGTTGTGTGGGTAACAGAGCGCCGGTAGTGACACATTAGGCACGGGGAGGGGAGGGCTAGGCTACGGATCACCGCGGGGGGGGGGGGGGGGGGCACTCTACCCTTACGGGAAAACTCCGGAGGGGGCTAGAGCCCCGGAGCCCCCCTCCCCTGTAGTGGGCGCCTATGGATCTAATAATGTACATATGCGTATAATAACCGACAAACATAGTTACAGTGTCATTGTTTACAAAATAAGCAGTCTATTGTTTTTATTGGATCTTTGTTCTTAAGGTCAGCGCTTTATTACTTGAAAAAACGTTCTGAGGCCTCACTGACATGTCATAAGCAGCAGCCCACTGGTATCGATTGCAGTCCATGCCGTTTATCGATTCAAATTGTACGGCGGTAATATTTGCGAACGGCGTGGTCATTTCCTTTGAGCAGCATCACGCAGGTTCGTTTTAATTAGATATCAGTGATATCTCAGCCAGTTTATGCGTCTAACATTCGATAGCTGCCTCCAAGGGAACATGTTTAAAGACGGTGAACTTTATCATCTGCGGCGTTTCACTGGCATAACGGCTGCGTGCACGGCTTCCGCCATTGATCTGCCGCGTCTGGCCGCGTAATGACGTGTTGCTTGAAAAAAAAAACTGCTAGCCAGCGCGAAAATTCATCACAGGAACCGAGAACAGTCTGCTTGAAGACTACCCACGAAAGCGGATTAACCTTGCAGCCCCTTGGCATGTGAGCCGGTGAGTAAAAAAGCAGTGCTTCGCATTTTAAACTTTGAATTTCTTTGTGTGCGAGGCGGATAAAACAGATTCCTGTAGTCATTTCTTAATTTCACCTTTAATAAATATAAAGGTATTGCCCTTCCAAAGCAACTCAAACGAGGCTCTTGCTACTTTGCCAAGTTGCTAAAA
The DNA here is from genome assembly GCF_013339745.2 of Dermacentor silvarum. Taxonomy (NCBI): domain Eukaryota; kingdom Metazoa; phylum Arthropoda; class Arachnida; order Ixodida; family Ixodidae; genus Dermacentor; species Dermacentor silvarum. Next base: position 126,581,044 of record NC_051155.1, read on the forward strand.
CTGCTAACATGAGTACAGCTGTTTCTGCATAAATGATACACCTCAATAAATTCACTGTGCATTAGTGACAAATGTACTTCCGGTGATACAGTTAGATTAATTGCATTTCACTCATAATAAAATGAATGTGTTTATTACTGGTATCCGGCAGATACAATTGTCATCTAATCGAGGTTTGACTAAGCACCGCCCACAGAAGGACACCACTGAAACAAATGCACACTCAAAACAGTGTTGCGTGTGTGTGTGCTTTTCTGTCATGGAGTGTTGGAGTGTTTTGTGCGCTGTTGTTTCTCATACATGAATAACAAACTCACACACACTTCCACCATAGTAATCCAATTGCAAAACCCAGTATCCAGTGCCCAGTGCCAAGCCTGATTATGGGCCCTGTGTGGCCCGCTGGATGCTGGGACGCTGGCAAGGCGCGGCATACTAGGAGGTGCTGGGTACTGGTGCGAAATGCAGCTCTAGAGCGAGAAATACGTGGTGCCTGGCTACCTTATATACTTTTTCAACTCCTTTCTTTCTCTATCTCTACTTTCATGTCACTTTACCTCCCCCTCCTCTATCTCCCCAGCGGAGGGTAGCAAACTGGATCTTCCCATTTGGTTAACCTCCCTGCCTTTCCCCTTTCTTCCATCTCTCTCTCTCTCCCTCAAATCCAAAAAGGAACAGAGAGCGTTGTAATGCAATAAAAAAGAAGAAAAAAGGTAAAAACAAAAAAAATCCCCTAGGATTCGAATTTCCGACCTCCGAACCCAATCCCAGTATCCTACCACTACGCCACGGCAACTCGTGGTTACCGGGTCATAATTTGCCAGGTCAACACGCAGACACAGTTGCAGTTATGCACAGACGTCTCGCACAGACATGGTAGATGTGCTATCGCCCTGAAACTAAAACTTACGCCTGTATTAGAACGAAAAAGTTGTCCGAATTGCATCGCATGCCTGGAAGCGCTGCAACGCTTATTTTCTTTTGCGATTGCTATTTTAACTCCGAAAAAAGTCTTAAGTGAACCGTCGACCTGGGACGCTGTACGGGCTGTTACTGCCGATTTTGACAGCCTATTCTCGTTCTTCGCGCAAGGGAAATGCAAAATTTTCTTTACTGGACAATGCATTTCAATCTACATGTATGTGTAGTCAAAGGAGTGGTCGGTTAATGCTGGCAGCCTTCGGTGACAGCACATATATGTATGTTTACAACGCGTCATATCGGTGCTGATCGCTTGTTGTGCTGACACTATAGACATGAAAGAATGACCTGTTTGAAAGACCGATTGGAAAGCTGAACTACAGAGTGATTTATTCTCGTTAGACTTGTTGATTCCTCTGCCCAGATGGGCCGATAGAGTGTAGACGGAGTCAGCGGGTACAGGTAGGTCTAACCTTCGGTGGAAGCAAACGATCTCGGCGCAGGCACCTGATGAATACGAAAATGTTTGTATTTGAGCTTCAGAACCTTTAACTATTATTTGTAGTACACTAGGGAAAGTCTAAGTGCAAGAATCGCCCCAGCTTTGTGGTCGGTACGATAATACCAATCAGCGGCACGCTTCGTGAGGTCCGTTTGAACGTGTCTGAACGGCGGCTTGGTTTCGTGTCGACTGCACAACACTGCGACAACTGGCAGTCATCGCTTGCGTACAAACTACTGGAAAACAAGGCATTATCTCCGTTTGCGTAATTTCGTTCACGAATACACCTATCCGCACAGTCAAAAAGAAACACCGCATATCCACGGGGTGAATGATGATGAGTGGGCGAAGCTCCGGAGGGAATCATCGGTAAACCGTGAATCTTCCGTGTAATTCGCCCAGTCTCGACGCACTAAATCGAACGATAGACTTCCACCAATGACACGCGCCATATGTGACGTCATTCCTATTTTATAACAGCGCCCTTCATTATAATTGCACCATCTCCCGCTTAAGGGGACGCTAGCACAAACGCGTTAGAAACGTGCAGTACTCTCTAGTAAGAGGGAGAGGCCACAGCGTCTTACGCAGCCCTTTACAAATGCCGGAACGTGCACCGCGTTTGCCGACGCCATCACATGACTGCTGAGAGAGTATAACCCCCGTATTCATAAACGCTCCTCGACTTGAACTTGACTTGCCACCGCCTTGGGCAGCGCGTTCGAAACGCGTTGAACGCGGTGGCAAGTCAAGTTCAAGTCGAGGAGCGTTTATGAATACGGGGGTAAGGCGGAGAGGCCACAGCGTCTTACACCAGCTTCTTACACGGGCCGTAACGCGCTAGCACAAACGCGTTAGAAACGCGCAGTCTTTCGTTAATGTTGGGTATTTATTGTCATCGTGGTGCGTGTGTCCATGTGCGCTTAGCGCCGAGCGTTCGGAAGCGAGGGGTCCCTGGTTCGATTCCGCGCTACGGACGCAACTTTCGGAATTTTTTTTCATAAAAGTAGACGTGGCTACCTACTACTACGACGACGACTACTACTACTACTACGACATACTACAGAGGAGGGACAGACCCACACCCTAAGGAGCTTCGCCCCTAAAAAGTAGCCGATTCCCGCCGGGATTCCCGCTGCGGGGGAGCTGGATACTCTACCAGTGAGCCACGCAAGCGCTTGCTATCGGGCCGCGGAAAATACTCTTAAGGCAAGCATGCAGGGGGAGACGACTCGAGCCTCCGCCAGCCTGTTGGCGCAATCTAGGTAAAATGCCTACGAACCCAGCGTCCGCATGCGCAGACGACGATATGCCACTCAGACGAGGCACGCAATCAACGTGCTCCCGAGCTGCCGGGCCTCCGCCAGTATGGTGGCACCATCTAGTTAAGGTGCCTGCAACAGACTGCCAGCCAGCGAACAGCGACAGACAGCGAGCAGACTGCCTCGAAGGCCATGTTGTGCGTGGTGTCCAAACTGGAGTTATTCTTGAGCCGCTCCACTAACTTACGCTGTGACTGTGCTGCGTGTGCCGCGCAGTCCTGTGACTTTTCCTTTCGGCTCCAGCCTCCAAGACGCTGCTCATATTTGGACTCATCCCTTTGGACTCTACTGCCTCTGGACGTACAAGTCAACAGTGAACGTGTCACCACTGAAAGTAACATCAGGGGCCAGAATCCTCACAGGGTATGTTTCTGAACACATTAACTAGAACGGTGATTAGTTCATTTATGGGAATATGTTCCGCCATTTTTTTGCTTGCATGTGCGTCATAGTTTTGTCATTTCTCTTTTCAGGAAGACGGACAAAAGAGAGATTATTGGTCTGCAATCTGCCCACGCTAAGCCGCAAGAAGCTCAACTGCCACTATAATGACAACAGGTCCTGTTGAACTACGTGCCTCGCCATGAAATGCTTGGAAGTTTACCAGGTGGAGAGGCGTGAGCGCTATTAGGAAAGCAGCAGTCTACAGTTCTGTATCGTACCGAGTGGGAATAAGAAATCTGACATACAAGCTTAGTTGCTTTTAAGGGCGTTTTGTGACAATCGGAGAAGTAACATGTTGGGAACCAATTTGTTTTTTACAGTCATTATAGTCATCACGACAAGAACAGAAACAATGTAGCAAGCTCCTACTTGCTAATGCACGAACTTTGTCATCTGCGCTTTGCAAATCAGTTTGACGGGCGTTAGTGTACCGCGAGGTATTACATGCTCCCTCACAACGATAATCTGCTACATAAAAATGTAAATAATTTTCAAACGATCAAAAGCGCTGAAGGCAATTTTAATGCAATTTTAAGGAAACGATACTTCATATTGACAGAAACTCTGCCGGTCACTTCTGATTTTCTTTGTTTTATTTATGGTACCCTCAGGGCCACATGGCATTAAAGAGGGGAGTGGTTACGAAATTGAAAAGTAAAACAAACAAGGTCAGTGAGTTCTTGTAACATAATGATTCTCCTGATTATACAACTTAAGCTAATGTTTTGCAAACATGTTTGTTATCTGTGATGGCTACGATACTTAGTGGTTCCATTTCTGAGATGTACGGGGGATGAAAGATTGAATCAAAGACTTCGTGTTACATGAATCAAGTCCTACCTTATTGCGATGATCGACGCAGTTTGAAATACATTGAAACCGCAGTATGAAGTCGTCATGAAGTGTGGTGTGTTGGACAATTTTATGAAATAGCAACAGAGGGCAGAACAAACTTTAGCTAATGTTTTGCGAACAAGTTTGTTATCTGTGATGGCTACGATACTTAGTGGTTCCATTTCTGAGATGTACGGGGATGAAAGATTGAAAGGAAGACTTCGTGTTACACGAATCAAGTCCTACTTATAGCGATGATCGACGCAGTTTAAAATACAGTGAAGCCGCAGTATGAAATCGTCTGAAGTGTGGTGTGATGGAACATTTTATGAAATAGCAACAGAGGGGCGACTTTGCGGCGATTAACTAGTGGAATAAGTGCTAGGTGAGTTTACATTGAGGTTATACTCGCGCTACGGCTATAATTAAAAAGAATGAAACGAGTTGAGTTATTTTGTACTAGTTCAAGTGAAGTAATAGATTAACATGACTGGCATCCCGTATTGCAGATGCATATTCAAGTTACGAGCGAATTGGAGTCTTGTAATGCTGCAGTTCGAAAGCAGACGATGTTTTAGAAAAGTTGCGCCGTAAGTACCCGAGCATGTGATTAGCATTGCTAGTGACGTACTCTATAGTAATGATCCAATTTCAGTTATTTATAATGTGTACACCGATATATCTATATGGCATGATAAAATCTAAGGGAACGTTGTTAACATGACAGGTTCTACGATTAGAATTAGATTTGGATACGCGCATTATTTTACATTTGTTTACTACAAGAGGCTCATGTACAGTTTGCATGAAATCAATAATTAGCCCTGTACGATAAGAGATAGCAAGAGGCAAGTTCACACAACCGGCCAGCCTATTTCACACTTCACAAACTTGAGAAATCATTAAAACAATTTTTCTTTCTCTTCAAACAGCAGGGGACAAACCCGAGCACAGTGTGCTCCCAAAAAGATTTTGAAATGTACTCGCCGAATAAGTTCGGTTTCACATTCAGCGAATCAAGACTAGACGACCAAGAGATACCTCAGCGTGTGAACTTGTCTTCGTCTCGGCCCTCACAAATATGTTTGCTTGGTGAAACGTTGGCTCCAAGCTGAGGCTTCCCTTGGTCACCTCTGTTACTCAACTGAAGTGTTCATCTTTATGCAACCTCTTTGCCTTGTTTGAATACATATGCCGAGCTTCTGTTTCAACATGAAACCTCAAATTGCAGTTTACAAAGATCTGTGAGCATTAATTCGGCTTGCTTATATGTTCATTTAGTGTCCTTGTTTATTCACACAATATTTGCAGAAGTCCTTCTAAGCACTGCTGTCTCCGTAACATTCCTTGGTTTCCCTACCAGTACACCACTTGTGTCAAAGCCTTTACTGCCGCACCTGAACACTAAATGTGCAGCAGACGAATATCAAGAGCTGACAATATGTGATGTAATATTTAACATAACGTCCCCCCCCCCTACACTTCGTGCCTCTCGTCCATGTGTTATGAGGACAATGGGACATAGCAGCTCGAGCTTACCTTGCTGACATTACACTTTTGCCGAGCAATTCTTTATGTTCCTTTCTTTATTCTGAAATTGCCGAACGCAAAGAAAATAAATTGTCAAGCAGCACTGTACGCAACACAAGTACGAGGGCAGCTCAGCCTAGATACCGCTGTCTGAAGCTTCGTTCTCCCTGCTATAGCGGCACGCCAAACGCATTGAGAAAACTTCGCTCAATTTCAACTATGGGTTCCATTAAATAGATGGTTATCTGTGTTTCTGTATGTTGTAAACTCAGTGACGGACAACATTAATGGTGTTTTTCATTGGTCCATTTGGAGCGGCCGCCGAAATCCTGGATCGAGTGCTCGCAATTCATCAACCCTAATCTGCCAGCGGAGAGCGAAAATTCTCCGTGCGGCATCGTGCCGGAAGTGTGCGCGCACACTTCACAAAAATCGACTTCCGCTCTGCATGTTTCCATGGCCACCAAGATCGCCATCCCCAGCGAGCGGAAGTGACGTATGTTTCTCGTCCTATATCCGCCCGAATCCGCGCCTCGACAGCGGAGCAAGTGAGAGCGATCAGGCGTGGAGCGAGTTGATCCGAAACGACCAGCGCAAAGCGCGAACCCGCTCCAGCTGGACCAGTGAAATTCAGATTCGCAGCCGTGGAGCAAAAAATCCTGCTCCAGATCAACCAGTGAAAAACGCCATTAAGTCCACCTGACCTGAACGAAAATTGTGAGCGTGTACTGCTTCATTCACCATTGACAATAAACAACATAAGCTTACTTATTTGAAGTGTTTTATGGCCAGTTGAGGCCTCTCTGTCACCTGGCGACATAATAAAGATATGTGTAGTCATGTTAGAGTACAGTAATGAATACCGCCCCGAAATCGGTAACAAAACGCCCAAAACCAGCGAGCGAGCAGCGCGACGAGCCCCACGAACCGCAACTGTAGCGGCCATATTTCTCACTACGTAATGATGATGATATTCGTTTTGATTTTGCCAGCGCCATCTCTTTTTAGTTCACACCGCCACCGCTACGCTTATTTCCGTTGCATTGTGGAAGGTACAGTTTCTCTTCTCTAAGTTATTATGGTTGTTCTGTGGCTCGGTCCGCACGGCTGCTGAGACTGCAACGGCATATGCGAGGAGGCGCCACTCTGCTTTATCAGCTAGCCGCTGCAACCGCGGCGGCACTGCATGCTCTTGCAGCGTAAACTGCGGCACTGCTGCAGTGCAATAGCAAAAGAAAAACTGTCGTTTCATCCTTGTTTGCTGATGGACAAGAATGCTGGATAATATACCTAAGAAAATGCACAATACTGCTGCTTCCACAATGCTAATGCCACCTCATAAAATTAAGTTATAACTTAGGTCAAACTTTTTATTGGCGGATATGCCTATATATGCAGCTTCAAAACGAGTAAAACCAGTTGATAGCTTCCTCTGTTTCTGTCTACTTCGTTGACCCAGTGTTCGTCCATTTGTTTGCGCAACTATTCCTAACATCGCCACGCACGAACTCACCCAGAATGAAGTTCAAAGCTTCTCTAATTCACGAGCAGGTAAATTCAGGACCAGGTGGCTCACGCAATAGTATGCTGTGTCAAGAATCGAGCAAGGGTGGTGACCGTCATGTGCAGTGCCTCGGGGAAATGCATGCAGCTGTGCGCCAATACCTACCTTCCGGTTCTTGCTCATGATTAATCGCCATTAAATCATAAATCGAAACATTTGTGAGGTAAAATTGCCCCGTACAAGGCACTACTGTTAAGAAAATCACCTCCTGCGCTTGTGGAATGGATGCCGCAGTGCTACAGTCGACCTGCCTAGGGGGGGGGGGGGGGGGGGGAGCTCCTCTTTAAAAAACAGGCAGGCCTCCAGTAGGGTGGAGATGGAAGACCAGCGAAGGTGTGCTATGGTTGGAATTATGTGTTTCCAATTATGACTATTAAGATGTGATGGTGTATTTGGTTATGTGAACTAATTAAGACTAAAAAATATATATGATCCGGTGGTTTTTATTTATTTAGTGACCACAGGGATCATGGCCTTATGGTCGCTACGGTACACCCCTCTAGGGTGTACGGCAAAGGTTGGCACGTTCTTCATAAACATTTCACCAACTCCGCGCGCGTTCAGTGTGAACGCGCGCAAAACGCCGCCGCCGTCGACAACAATTCTGCGCGTTGCTAGTGCTGATACATGTCCAAGTTTATACAGCTCCTCAGAATTTTGAGCATGACAGCCCAAAAACAAATGTCATGAAACAAAACACCGGCAGCGCATGCCTTTTATGTTAAAACTTCTCAGACTGAAATATTAAAAGTGCGAAACAAAAAATGCTCGAGCCAATGACAGTTTTTGTTCTACACGCGGACACAATCATTGGAGACTGAGCCCTTAACAGCTTCCCTGTAAAAAAATAGAAGGGGGGCGGTCCCGCTCCCCCCCCCCCGGCCCCCCTTCACTTTAGGCCCTGCTCACAGTCATTTCATTTCTATAAAAAGCATCGTGCACTCGCCGAACCATAGCCGGGCGTGTCGCGCTTCCGGGTCACAATGAAACCGCGCCATGCGGGTGCTCCATACACAGTGCAGGCCACAGTCAGCATTATCGAGTCGTATGGTACTCCATTGTCGCTGCTAATATTCAGAAATATTATGCCATAAAATGTAGTGGAAAGTCCTTCATTAGAGTTAGCTGAAGCACGATCTGGTTCAAAATGCAGCCAGATCTTTGAAACACTCAGCGCGTGCGCCGCGTGTCATTTTCTCAGCTGTCACAGCTCGCGCTTTGCGGCGCCCTGTCAGACTTGCAATAACTCAGGGACTTTCGCCCGCACATTCCTCGTAGCATTTTACACTACCTAGAAACAGTGCGACGTTCTGGAACCTTCATTATGGCGCAAGTTAATCTCGTTTTAACATTTGTTAGCCGGAGAACAAATACCATCGTCGTTTTAACATACACTATTCAGATAACATAGCCACAGGTAGGTACGAATTTATACCACGTACATAGTTGTACTTGTGGAAAGAGGGCTCGCAAATACCATCAGTTCGACATTAATTATTCTCCTCTTCAGATGATCTGAAAGGTCAGCCTAACTTTTCATCTTTGCTGCTGAGTTCATAACAAACAATAGAAGCTAGCGGCTGCCCTTTCAGCGCACATTCCTTACAATGGAAAACACCCACGCCTTGGTGAACTTCGTTCTCTAACTGCGCAAATTTAAAGCCAAAGCCTACGTTCCTCAATTCCCGCCAAGAAGGAAAAAAAAAACAGCAACAAAAAAAAGCAATAATTATAGGCTGCTCGATCGGGCGATTTTAATCGTCTTCTAAAATCCTCCTAATAGCAGCATTTTCCAGCTTTATATAATTCTTCTCGATGTTGACTTCATCAATCTCGATTTCGGAAGGTGAAGACGAAATACTCATGAATAAAAATGCTTACATCTCTTTTATGCTAGCTGGGCCCAGCTAGCACAAAAGCGATAGCCATCTGCTTCGATACCGATTCGACAAGACGAAATGAACGTCTGAAAGGTTGGGTTGGCCCTCTTTCCAAAATAGTGGCAGTAGCCTCAAGATGGAGCAGTTCCCCTACATACGATCTGGATTAGCGGCCACGTGGTACGTTTGAAGGAGGCTAGCAGTAGACTATTGTTGGTGTTGTGGATTTCGCATTCTTTCATAATCTGAGAAAAACATATTCAGCAAAGATGACTACGATTATTGAATGAGGCTTTGGAGGAGCTGGGCATGCTGCTCCATGTACACTGCCATCATATCTTGTTGGAGCTGGTTGTTAAATATTAGCGGAAGAGGACGACGACGGCGACTAGCGCGCTCAGCGCGAGCGGCTCGCTCGAGATCTTGCGCTTCTGGACTGATTCGAACGGCCAGTATGGACGCGTTGTTACTGTCCTTCGGGCAATAAACTTCCCCTTCCCGCCCTTCTACTGCGAAGACTTCTTTTTTTTACATTTTCTGGTGCCGAAACCCGGGACTCTGTGATCCAAGCGACCCGACAACGAAAGGACTTCGCCGGCAACGAAGATGGAGCGGATCAAGGGCAAGTGAGTGACCCAACGAGCTTTGCACACGCGTCTCCGAAACAAGGCAAGCCAACTCATGGAATCGAGTCAGTTTAGCGCTCCGGCGCTTCGAGAACTGCATGACAGACTGAAGAACTGCAACGACGGAATACGGGTGCTCAACGAACAGTTGGAGGGTTACCTCACGGACGAGCAAGCATCCGAAGACTACATCTCGGTCGCAGATTATGAAGACAACGCGGCAGCAACTTTGTCCCTTGTCTGTCACCACATCGAACAGCTTCAGTCTCAAAAGACCGCGGATCGAGGCCTACCGACATCTAACGACGCCTCAGATTCAGGTACGATCTCAGGACATCGTGTCCTCGGTGATACGTGAGCATCAGTTGTCGGTGCTTCTCGACTTCCGAAGCTCGACTTGGTTCACTTCAATGGAACAGTGCAACAGTGGTAGCCCTTCTGGGACATGTTCAAGCATGCCGTCCCCGAAAATGCCAGTTTAACGAACATCGACCGCTTTCACTACTTGAAAACCCTTTTGGCTGGATCAGCGGCCAAAGCGATCGAGGGAATTCAAGTGACGGACGCATCATAAGCAGATGCCATCGAAATTCTAACGAACCGCTTCGGCAACGTGAGGATCATCGAGCAGAAGTCCATGGAGAATCTTCGAATGCTGAGACCAATGAGGTTTTCTACTGACGTGACCGCAATGAGGAATCTCCTGGATACCGTACATATTAACGTGAGAGGTCTCAAGGCTCTTGGACGATCGGAGCATTTATACGCTGCAATGCTCATCGAGATTCTAACGAAAGCTATCCCTAATGACATCGTGGTGGAACACTACAAGCGACAGAGCTTACTACAAAAGCCCGACGTGATCCAGTCGTAAGAGACGGAGCTGCGCCAGGTATTGGATTATCTCCGACTGGAGGTCGAAGCCCGTGAAAACAGTGGTCACCAGGGTTCCTGCGTGACAGGCGTGACAGGAAGACCTGTGCCACGCCTACCGCCTCCGTGTTACACTACGAATCCAGCAAGACGAAGGGTACTTGTTTTTTCTACCTTTCACCCACCCACGTTACGGAAACGTGCACTTCTACAATAAGCCTGCAGGAGAAGAAAATCCTTTTGGCCAAGTCGGGCAGATGTTTCAAGTGCACGATATCCGGCCACCGCTCGAAAGATTGCCGACGCAACATCCGTTGCGCTACCTGTAAAGGCAAGCACGCAACAGCTGTTTGTGACCCCAACTACGCTAGCAAGAAGAAACCGAATGAACGACAAAGCCCGAGCGTGCATGCTGCCGCACAGGCACCTACAAGCAATTTATTTGAAAATGACGTATTACTGCAGACGTTCGGAGTATGGGCTCTAATTGACTGCAATTCTTGATATATAAGAGGGGTCCTGGACAACGGGAGCCAGACAACGTTTATCAGAGAAGATATATCCAGAAAACTAAGCCTGCCAACACTGAAGAAGGTAGATGTTGAAGTGAAAGCGTTCTTTGGTTCGATCGGTGCGCCAAAAGAACAGCTCAACTTGGTTAAGGTGACTTTGATGAGCCAATTTGACAGCTCCAAGCACGAAGTCGAGGCTTTGGAGGTTGCCTTTATCTGTGATCACTTGCTTGAACCTCCACAGTCACAGTCATTTGTGCAGAAGCTGGCTAATGAAAAGAAGTTTATTGCTGACTTTGTATCGCTTCCTGGCCTAAAAACAGAAGTCGGCATAAGCTTGCTCATTGGAGCCGACCAAATGTGGAAGCTCATGCTAAACGATGTTTGGTCTCACGACGAAGTGACAGGACTTGCTGCGATCAAAACCAAGCTTGGATGGATATTTCAAGCGCCTGTACCATGCGACGGTCGCATTTTTAAAGAAGTCCGCGCGCACGGGCACCTAGCAGACAACCGAAGTGTTGCGGTTCGACGCCTACAAAGTTTATTGCGGCGATTTGGTAGTAACGAGGAGCTTTTTCAGCAGTACGACAAGGCAGTCAGGCAGCATGAACTGGATGATCACGCTGAAAGAATCAACGGAAAAGACGCGGCAGAGAGATGCCACTACATGCCGCACCATGCTGTTATCAGGGAATCATCCTCGACGACACGGCTGAGGGTGGTCTTCGATGCCTCGTCACACACGCATGGAGCAGCGTCTCTGAACGAATTATTAGAAAAAGGACACAATATCAACAACAACATGGTTAAAATGGTTGTGAATTTCAGGCTACACAAGATTGGAATTACTGCAGATGTACAAAAGGCGTTTCTTCAAATCGGCATTCAAGAGCCTGATCGCGAAGCCTTGTGGTTTTTATGGTTTGACAGCACGCCAATGTCAAGTGAACATGTGCCGAAAGTAGTGGAGTATAGGATGACACGAGTGCCATTTGGAACTACAGCAAGTCCATTCCTCTTAACAGCGACGCTCCAGTATCATTTCAAGCACGTCGATCCTGCGCTGAGATCATCTGCCATGCAACTTGCCGAGAATTTCTACGTTGACGATCTTGTCACAGGAGTTCCTTCTTCAAAAGCAGCTTTCTGTCTTTGTGAAGAAGCAAATCTCATCCTGAGCAAAGCGGGCATGAAGCTGCAAAAATGGTCCACCAATGACGATGAGCTAAGAAAGTACATCACTGATAGATTGGACTCTGTCTCCGCAATGGCTCCTACGAAAGTTCTTGGTTTGCTATGGGACACAGCTGCTGACAAGCTTATTCTAAACATGGAATCTCTGTTGCAGATTCTCGAAAAGAAGAACGACACCAAGAGATGGGTCCTTCAGACGACCACACGGATTTTCGATCCATTAAGGTGGCTATCACCGTTCGTCGTTAGGATGAAAGTCCTCTTTCAGAGATTGTGGCAGCACGGCACAACGTGGGAAGAAGTTATGCCTGAGCAACTTAGACATGAATGGGGAACTTGGTCCGATGAGCTGAAATGCTCTCCGGTGTTTTCACTTCCCAGGTGTGAGCTAAACTTATTATTGGACAAGCCTGCAAGCTCCCCGCTTCACGTATTTGCTGATGCCACTTCTGTTGCTTACGGTGCCGTAGCTTATCTGAGAATGGAAGATAAATGCAGCAACGTTGTTGTTCAGTTTCTATTTTCTAAGTGTAGAGTAGCTCCAATCAAACGGATCACGTTACCACGTTTGGAATTGATAGCAGCAGTTCTGGCTTCTAGAGTCCTAAAGTTCTTGCGGAAGGCTCTAGATTCGAGGCAATGGAAAATAGAAGAGCACCTGTGGATGGACTCAACTGTAGCGCTTTGTTGGATACAAAGCACGGCAACCCAGTGGAAGCAATATTTTTATAACAGAGTTAACGAGATACGTCAAGTAACAGATCCAGACCAGTGGCATCACTGTCCGGGAACACAAAACCCGGCTGATCTGCTGACGCGTGGGCTTTCGCTCACAAACCTTCGAAATAGCCAGCTGTGGTGGAAAGGACCTAACTGACTTCGAATTGCGGCAAATGGTTGGCCATCGACATCTGACGCTCAAGATTCTGAACCTGAAGACTAACAAATTTCTTCCGAGTTACAAACAAACGTTCCTGTACTAGTGAGTGTGATAAGAAAACCAATTTTCAGTGCCGAACGATTTAGTTCGTGGTTAAGAATGGTAAGAGTCACAGCATTGGTAAAACGCTTCGTGGACAACTGTAGATCGCCAACGTCGCATACAGAACGATCACTTACAGCTACTGAAGTTCAAGAAGCTGAGAACATCTGGTTCAAGCAATTGCAGACAGATACCTATGCCAAAGACAGCCCAACATGAAGTGGGACAAGACCTCGACACGACGTTGCCCATAAGAGACCTGCATCCCTTTATCGACGAAAAGGGCGTCATGAGGATTAGAACTCGCCTTCAGAACGCCGATGTCACATGTAATGAAAAGACGCCTGTGCTGCTGCCGTACAACCACCCGGTCACGCGACTCGACATTTTCCAAGCTCACATAACTGTGCTCCACGGCGGGGTCGGTGACACATTGAAAGAACTCCGCGCCGGTTCTGGGTGCCCAGAGTGCAACAAGCAGTGAAGAGAGTGCTCCCAAAATGTGTGATTTGTGCTCGTTTCCGACTCAAGGCTGCGAATGCACCGGCAGCCCCTCTTCCCAGTGATCGTGTGTGCAATTCGCGCCCCTTTGAGGTTACGGGAGTTGACTTTGCAGGGCCAGTTTTTGTGAAAGATTGTAGTGGCGTTAAAGTGTACATAGTGCTGTTCACGTGTGCAGCAGTTAGAGAAATTCACCTTGAGCATGTGGTTGGACTTTCTACAAATGCTTTCCTCATGGCCTTCAAAATATTTTCTGCAAGACGTGGAACACCGGGAATAGTTTACTGAGACAACGCTACTACATTTAAGAAAGCTGCCCGTGAGCTAGCTAGCATGCACCAGTTGTTGAGGAAAGAGGAAGTCAGCCAGTATTGCTCTACCCACGGCATACCTTGGAAATTTATTGCAGGGCGAGCTCCTTGGTGGGGTGGTTTTTGGAAGCGGTTAGTTAGGATTGTGAAGATATGCCTTCGCAAGTCATTGGGAAGGGCATCGTTGACCTAGAACAACTGAGCACTTTGCTGACTGAAACAGAAGCCGTTGTGAATTCCAGACCCATAACTTTCATTTACTCTTCTCCTAAAGAGCCAGACATTCTAACCCCGTCTCATGTTTTGTTAGGCAGCCGTCTCTTGTCTAATCCTAAAGCGTCGAATGAACAGTGAGGGAGAAAGAAAGACTGAGCTGCGCTGTTTGTGAGTCCACAGGCAGCTAATTATGTAACAACTGGGGAAGCGATGGCTTCGTGAATATCTACTGACACTTCGAAGCGTTCACTTGAGGAAAGCATCAAAAGCTTATAGCATCAATAAAGGTGATGTTGTGATTATTCACGAAGACAAAGCTCCTAGGATTTTCTGGAAGACTGGGGTAGTAAGTGACTGCATCCGAAGTAAAGATGGCAACGTCCGTGCACGTAAAGTTAATATACCCAGTGGCTCACAGATGATCCGACCTGTGCAGAAATTGTACCCTTTAGAACTCGCCACCTCAGGCCCCGGAGTATGTTAAATATTAGCGGAAGAGGACGACGACGGCGACTAGCGCGCTCAGCGCGAGCGGCTCGCTCGACATCTAGTTTCTGGACTGATTCGAACGGCCAGTATGGACGCGTTGTTACTCTCCTTCGGGCAATAAACTTCCCCTTCCCGCCCTTCTACTGCGAAGACTCCTTTGTTTTACACTGGTATTGATTTGTTTTACACAGTGCGATTTGCTGTGCTCGTGTGGTTTGCTACTGCAGCAACCTCACCAACCTCGACAAGTTTCGCGCCATTTAGATTCCAACACTATGTCTTATCTGCTTGTCTGATCGTGATAACGCTTACAGTGCATTAAACAAAGGGTGCATCGCGAAGGGCAACTGATTACATATCTTTACCACAATTCTTCGCTTTATGTTTTCATGAGGCTGCGCAGACTTACACGCTTTTTCTTAATAAAATTCTATCTGCAGCGAATTTTTTCAGCGAAAGTGTCAAATGGTTCACTGAGCGAAAAAAAATTACTTCATTTCCCGCTAAAGGGAAGGGCAAAATCAACCCCAATGAGCTGGCCCACGACCAGGCGCGAGGGCTCGTCAACCGCGCCGGTCTGAGAGGCCCGCTTTCGAAGGGCATAGACCGGATCACGGACCCGCTGCTTAATTTCCACGACATCACGGCTAACTACCAGCTGGGAGGCAGGCAGTTCTCGGCTCCTCACCCGAAGCTCGGCAGACCCCAGGCCTCGGTGTTGAGAATGCTGCAGAGGGGTTTATTTCCGTCTCGATCCAGTCTGAGTCACTACGCTCCGGGTGTGGATCCCCGCTGGCCCGACTGCGGCGAGGAAAGGTCCACCTTTAACCACATGCTGTGGCAATGTTCTGCATTGCACCACACGCCTTTCAACAGACAAGAACACTGGGAAGAAGCCATCAAGAGTGACGACCTTCAAGTCCTGCTTTGGTATGTCCAAAGGACCTGCGA
Source organism: Dermacentor silvarum (assembly GCF_013339745.2). Lineage (NCBI taxonomy): Eukaryota > Metazoa > Arthropoda > Arachnida > Ixodida > Ixodidae > Dermacentor > Dermacentor silvarum. The sequence goes on from NC_051155.1 coordinate 126,596,699, forward strand.
AAGGGCTCAAGATCACGGTCTTCAACCCCCGGTGCAGGTGCGGCCCGCGACTACGACAAAGTAGTCCCTTAGGACAAAATAAAGTTTCTTGTCGGTCTGTCTGTCCCGCTAACGGGAACCATGTGTGGATGCGAAGCAGCGGGGAGATGGTTAGCTTGTGCGGGAGATGGTTTCGTGGAAGCGGCCCGAGCGCTCATCGCGATGGTGCACAGGAGAGAGAATGAGGCACGCGCGCACCGTCATTTTCATACCGCGGAACTACCGTGGCGCCCTCAGCGGAGTATGCAGCTGTCGCACCACCTATCGTGCGCGCCGCTCAGGATTCATACAGGAGAGAAAGTGGGAGCGTAGGAGAGGAGAGAGAGGGGGAGGGGACGCGCATGCGCTGTGGGGGTGTGGGACGCAGGCGCCGCTCCGTAGAGGATTCCTAGAGGAAAGAAAGGGGTGAGCGTAAGAGAGGAGAGAGAGAGGGGAGGGGACGCGCATGCACTGTGGAGGTGTGGGACGCCGCGGGAGGGACGGACAAAGCCCCCGCCATAAGCTGCTTCGCATCTAAATGTCGACGCCGTCTGTAGCAGCCGCAAAACGGCGCCTAACTCCCCATTGGCTGCGATGCCATGTCACGAGCGCACCTCGCCCGCTCGTAACGCTGGCTTGGGCCTCGACGGAGCAGAGCTGGCGAAAGAAAACACCGGCTACCGCGGTATTGCGTGAGGCGAGAGGGCATCGGCATGACACAACGTACCCTCGTTCTTACTCTCGGAAGCATGGGCTGTCCGCGCATTCCTTGTCCCCGCAAGCTGTCCCAAATTCGCTCAATCCGCCTACCATTCGGCACTCCCCCTTGGTGCTCCGCTCCGCCTTGCGGATGGTTTTTCGATCGTCTGGACGAACGTTCGCAAATTTGCCATCTGCATGCCTGCTCGTCTGTCATTGGCTCGTCCGAGGCCGGCGGCGTATAACGTCTTCACGGCAAATATGGTGCTTGCTCGAAGGGAAGCGAAACGGGGATGCGAAGTCTAAGGTACAGCCGTGGCAGAAACAGTCTAATTTGTAGTTGTGATATTTACTATAGATATAGAGCACCCACGATGTATAGTCGTCGAAGGCAGCTAGCCGGTGTGCCCTTCCTGCCCTCAGGAGTGCGTGCGATCGCCGACAGAAACCAACGGAGGGCAGGAAATGTAGTGTGTTTACGCGAGCGTCAGAAGGAATATTTCAGCCATCGACTTCGTGTTCTTTACAACGAAGCTGTTTACGCGGACCCTGTGCCGTCGTTGTCGGAGTTCGCTAGAAAGGGGCCCACGTGACCTAGCGGGAGAGGAGAGGAAAAGAAAAGTTCAACAGGGAGAAGGTATTGGAGTGGCCCATTTCCCCCTGTGAGACTGTTGTACAAATGCAGCGCTTGTGACGCGTGTCTGTGTATCTTCTGTGTAATTGTGCCTTTGCGCAACAATATGTCGTTCAGCAAACAGCAACTTGCCAACACCAAGTCCATCTGACAATGCTGCGAGAGGGTTTAGATGAAAAGGATAATGTGAGAGACGTTGACGTAACTCGCGCCGTCCAATACTCGCGTTGGAGGGGGGGGGGCGTGAGGCACGCCAACCAATGGCGGTGTAACGAAAAAAGTTGTCGCAGTCTCACCTGAAAGGCGAAGCATCAATTGCGATAGCAAACTTGTAGAGAGCTATACGGAGTAATGATATTAGCTTTATCAGCTGTATAAACTTCGACATGCAGCAGCATCGGCAACACGCAGAACTGTTGTCGACGCCATCGGCGTTTTGCCCGCGTTCGCTCAAAATGCGTGCAGCGTTGGTGACTGTTGCCGGAGCCTCTGATATAAATAGGCACTGCGTGCCACAGCTAAACGTCGCCTCCCTTCCCTCCCCCTCCCCCACGGCCTCTCGCTCGTCGGAAGAAGGCGCGTTTGCTCTACATACATGGTGATTGTGAAGGAGAACAGAGACGCCTACTTCTGCAGCCCTTAAGCGAGCACGGCGCAGAACGCGCGTTTGTTCTCCGCCGTGCGTTCAGTCCCCGTGAAAGACGCGCCCCTCGCGCCCTTTCACTCGCACATACAGCGTTCGGCGCGCGGCGGCAATTTCTTCTCCAAATGACGTCATACGGAACCTCACGGCGACGGCGACGGCGACGCCGACGGCAGAAATCTGCTTTTGAGTGTCCATATAATTGCTATCGCAATAAAAAGGAGGTCAACGGAGGAGTGGGGGTGAGAGGAGTTTGCGTTAGCATTGGTTGTGCATACGGAGCTTTGGTCAAGGACTCTTGTCGGGGAATGTCGTAGGAAAAAGCATGAGGAACCCTCTAGGAACACCATCGCCCGTGGACGCCGACGCATCCCGTCCCCCACAACGGGCTAGGAACGCCGTCGCCCTTGGATGCCGACGCGTCCGATGTCCCGCAACTTTGGCTCCAAGCTGAGGCTTCACTAGGTCACCTCTGTTACTCAACTGAAGTGTTCATCTCCTTGCAACCTCTTTGCTTTGTTTGAATACATATACCGAGATTCTGTTTCAACATGAAACCGCAAATTGCATGTTCCAAGGATCTGTGAGCATTAATTTGGCTTACCTATATGTTAATTTAGTGTCTTTGTTTATTCACACAATATTTGAAGAAGTCATTGTAAGCACTGCTGTCACCGTAACATTCCTTGGTTTCCCTATGAGTAATCCACTTGTGTCAAAGCCTTTACTGCCGCACCAGAACAATAAATGTGCAGCAGAAGAATATCAAGAGCAGAAAATATGTGATGTAAAATTTAACCTAACGTCCCCCCCCCCCCTACTACACTTCGTGCCTCTCGCCAATGTGTTATGAGGAAAATGGGACATTCCACCTCGAGCTTACCTTGCTGACATTACGTTTTTGCCGAGCAATTCTTAATGTTCCTTTCTTTAATCTAGCTGATATCGCCGAACGCAAAGAAAATAAAACGTCAAGCAGCACTATACGCAAAACAAGTACGAGCGTAGCTCTGCATAAATATCTCCCTGCTTTAGCGGCACGCCCAACACGATACGGAAACATCGCTCGATTTCAGCTATGGGTTCCATTAAATAGATGGTTATCTATGTTTATGTATGTTGTAAACCCAGTGACGGACAACATTAGGTCCACCTGACCTGTACGGAAATTTTCAGCATGCACTGCTCACATTGTGAGCATGTACTGCTTCATTCACCATTTATAATGAACAATGTAAGCTTACTTGTTTGCAGTGTTTTATTGCCAGTTGAGGCCTCTCGGTCACCTGGCGACATAATAGAGATATCTGTAGTCATGTTAGAGTACAGTACACGAACACCGCCGTAAAAGCGGTAACATAACGCCCAAAACCAGAGAGCGAGCAGCGCGACGAGCCCCACGAACCGCAACTGCCGAAACCGTAGCGGCCATATTGCACACTACGTAATGATGATGATATTAGTTTTAATTTTGCCAGCGCCATCTCTTGGTCGCATGGTTTAGTTCGCCACGCCAATGATACGCTTATTTCCGTTGCATTGTGGAAGGTACAGTTTCCCTTCTCTAAGTTATTATGGTTGCTCTGTGGCTCGGTCCGCACGTCTGCTGAGACTGCGGCGGCGTATGCGAGTAGGCGCCACTCTGCTTTATCAGCTAGCCGCTGCAACCGCGGTGGCGTAAACTGCGGCGCTGCTGCAGTGCAATAGCAAAGTAAAAACTGTCGTTTCGTCCTCGTTAACTGATGGACAGGAATGCTGAATAATATACCGAAGAAAATGCACAATACTGCTGCTTCCACAATGCTAACGTCACCTCATAAAATTAAGTTATAACTTAGGTCAAACATTTTATTGGCTGATGTTCCTATATATGCACCTTCAAAACGAATAAAATCAGTTTATTGCTGGCGCTCTTTCCATCTACTTCGTTTTCCCAGTGTTCGTCCTTTTGTTTGCGCCAGTATTGCTAACATAGCCAAGCACCAACTCACCCTGAAAGAAGTTCTAAAGCTTCTCTAATTCACGAGCAGGTAACTTCAACAGGTGGCTCACGAAATAGTATGCTGTGCCAAGAACCTGAGTCGAGCAAGGGTGGTGACCGTCATGTGCAGTGCCTCGGGGAAGTGCATGCAGCCGTACGCCAATACGTGCTTTTCCTGTTCTTGCTCGTGATTAAAGCATTTAACGAGAAATTTGAGCGTTAAAATGGCCCCGCACAGGGCACTCCTGGTACGAAATTCACTTCCTGCGCTTGTGGAATGGATTCCCCAGTGCTACGGGTGACCTGCTAGGGGGGGGGGGGGGGGCGCTCCCCTTTAAAAAACGGTCAGCCCTTCCACTGGGGTGGAAATGGAAGACCAGCGAAGCTTTACTATGGTGGGAATTATGTATTTCCAATTATGACTATTAAGACGTGATGGTGTATTTGGATATATGAACTAATAAAGACTAAAAAATATATATGTTCCGGTGGTTTTTATTTATTTAGTGACCACAGGGACCATGACCTTATGGTCGCTACGGTACACCGCTCTAGGGTGTACGGCAAAGGTTGGCACGTTCTTCATAAACATTTCACCGACACCGCGGGCGTTCGGTGCGAACGCGGGCAAATCGCCACCGCCGTCGACAACAGTTCTACGCGTTGCTGGTGCTGATACATGTCCAAGTTTATACAGCTCCTCGGAATTTTGAGAATGACAGCCCAAAAACAAATGTCATGAAACAAAACACCGGCAGTGCATGCCTTTTATGTTAAAGCTTCTCAGACTAAAATATTAAAAGTGCGAAACAAAAAATGCTCGAGCCAATGACAGTTTTTGCTCTACACGCGGACACGACCATCGGAGACTGAGCCCTTAAGAGGTTCGCTGTAAAAAAATGGAGAGGGGCGGTCCCCTCCGGCCCCCCTTGACTTTAAGCCCTGCTCGCAGTCATTGCATCTCTACAAAAAGTGTCGTGCACTCGCCGAACCACAGCCGGGTGTGTCGCGCTTCCGGGTGACAGTGAACCCGCGTCATGCGGGTGCTCCATACACAGTGCAGGACACAGTCAGCATTATCGAGTCGTATGGTACTCCATTGTCGCTGCTAATGTTCAGAAATATTATGCCATAAAATGTAGTGGAAAGTCCTTCATTAGCGTTAGCTGAAGCACGATCTGGTTCCAAATGCAGCCAGCTCCCTGAAACACTCGGCGCGTGCGCCGCGTGCCACTTTCTCGTCTTCTTTCCTCGGGACAGCTCGCGCTTTGCGGCGCCGTGTCAGACTTGCATACTCAGGGACTTTCGCCAGCACATTCCTCGTAGCATTTTACACTACCTAGAAACAGTGCGACGTTCTGGAAACTTCATTATCGCGCAAGTTAATCTTGTTTTAACATTCGTTAGCCGGAGCACAAATGCCATCGTCGTTTTAACATACAAAATTCTGATAACATAGCTACAGGTAGGTACGATTTTATAACACGTACATAGTTGAACTCGTGGAAAGAGCTAGGACTCGCCAATACCATCAGTTCGTCATTAATTATTCGCCTCTTCAGACGATCTGAAAGGTCAGCCTAACTTTTCGTCTTTGCTGCTGAGTTCATAACGAACAATAGGAGCTACCGGCTGCCCCTTCAGCGCACATTCCCCACAATGGAAAACACCTGCGCCTTGGTTAACTGCGTTCTCTAACAGCGCTAAGACGGCGGCGGCGTATGCCGCCGCCGTACGCCATACGGCGTATGGCGTATACCGCCGTATGCCGCCTTCAGCCAAAACCTACGTTCGTCAATTCCAGCCAAGAAGGAAAAACATAACAAAACAGCAACAAAAAAGCAGTAATTATACGCCGCTAGATCGGGTAATTTTAATCGTCGTCTAAAATCCTCCTAATAGCTGCATTTTCCAGCTTGATAGAATTCTTCTCGATGTTGACTTCATCAATCTCGATTTTGGAAGGTCAAGACGAAATATCCATGAATAAGAATGATTATATCTCTTTTGTGCTAGCTGGGCCCAGCTAGCACAACAGCGATAGAAATCTGCTTCCATACCGATTCGACACGACGAAATGAACGTCTGAAAGATGCATAAAGAAATCCATGCAGTCGGTTTAGAAGGTGATAAACTGCCGCATATCGTTGCTAATTTCCGGCGGATAGGACTATGTCAAGAAGTTCTAGAATTCTGATTAAAGTAGGTTAGAAAAAACCTGTCTTGAAGGAGGTTTCTGTAAGACCATTTTAGGCTTTTAAAAATACGGATATAATCATTCTAAAATGCGTGTTTTGATAGCCGCTTGCTTTTTTGTTTCCTTCCCCCCTCCCCTTCCGTTCTTTACCCTCTTCCCTGCGACGTTTCGACAGCCGGTGGTCGGCAGGTTTGTTCTGGTGCAATATACGAAACGCATACAGCAACAAGATTTTTTGTATTATGAGAAGGACGACCACTAAACAAGAACAGTAGTAATGTGGGATTGTTGGCACATTTTGCATGTGATGTTCACAGCCTACTAAAGTAATTCCCAAATCCACGTCACCTGGTGGATATTACATGCTAGCTGAACGTACAGAAAGCCAGACAATCAGCATGAACATCTGTTTTTGATAAGGCACTTGCAAACCATATTTGCAATTTACTGAACAGTATAAAATCAAAGTGCTCAGCACTGAATCAAAATGCAGAAATTGTTCACAAGTAGTATGAAACGCTTCAATAAGCAACTTTAAAATGCGTAAATATAGATTCCCTAAAGAAAAAGTACACACACGTTGGTTGTAGGAATAAGCTGACATTTCGAACACAAGAATCGCAATAATAATCTTGCATAGAACAGTTTAAATCAGGTACTCGTATGAGCAAGAATAGTTCCACAAACTAAATGTTGGCAAGGAGCAGCCACATACAAGCAATAAAACTAAAGGTCACCAACAAGCAATGAACGCATCAATAAGTTACGCAAAGTAATAAATTACTAAAGTACTATATGTCTCGTGCGAAAAAAATCAGAAGTCGCCTTCAGTTTAGTGGGGAGACACAAGTGAAAACATGTACATTTGACGAGTAATTACAAAGAAATAACACGGAACGGAATTGGACCTAGCTGCAGAACGAACGAAGTGAAGAAGACAGGCAGACCTCGTCTCTTCGGTAGCACTGTTCAATTCCCTTACAAGGACGCACCAACTAGACCAGTTCAGCACATTGTTGAAACAATAACTTCAAAAATTAAAGCTTATTTACAACTAAAAACAGAAATGCATGTTGCATGTTCTACAACAAAAAGGCTAGGCATGATGAGTCAAATTTCCATGATCGCGCACTTTAAAAAAAACAAGATGAGGTTAACAGTTGTCTTTGTTTCTAGATGCAGCTTCACCAAGAAAGAAAAAAAAGTCTAGTAATCGTGCCTTCACTAGTCCTGAGACGTGTCCAGGCTCACAAATAGTCAACAACATTCACTGCAATCAGCACACGACAGCTTTCTCAGCTTAACAGTAGTCCTCAGTCTCATTTTATTACGATAGCAATTATATGAACACTTCAACCGCATTTCTGCCGTCGGCGTCGCCGTCTCCGTCGCCGTCGCCGTGAGGTTCCGTATAGATTCCAAGGGCGATAAAATCGTCGCCGCGCGCCGTATGCGCGAGCAAAAGCGCGCGGGGGACGCGCGCTATCGCGGAGAGCGAACGCACGGCGGAAAGCAAACGCGACCGTCACGAGAAAGGCCGTGGGGGTATGGGAGGGAGGGAGGCGGGGCGGCGCTGTGCTCCGGCACCAAAGGCGTATCTTGCCACTCAATCTCCCACGCCAAAGCAAGAAATCGGGAAGGCAGCGCGGGAAGGAGGGGGGGGGGGGCAGCTTCTCGTCGGCCAACAACTTCTCCTCTGCACAACTCCTCAGCACTTTGCCCTACGTTGGCGGTCGCCCGCACCGTATCTTATCTCCACACGGCTCTGACCTTTGTATGCGCTGTGCATTCGCGGCTCAGTTTCCGTTGAAGCGATAGACCGCGCGACCTCCGCCCCGGCGGCTCCGCTTGCTGCCCGCGTTTTGACAGTCGTTCTCTGCGGTCATTCAGTGTGATCTGTTTGCTTGTGCGCGCGCTGACACCACTATTGTTAATTCATTTAGTAAGCGAATGTGTCCACGTTTATGCAGCCGATAAAACCACTATCCCTACTCCGAGTAGCTCTCTGCTAATTTGCTATCGAAATCGATGGTTCGCCTTTCGGGCGAAACTGCAACACTTTTTTATGTGGAAGCACACTTTACTTAGAAAAGGCCACAATGTAGTTTTCTCAGTCACTTGAGGCACGGTACACAGAAGTTGAAGCTCTGCCCACTTGAGTTTCATGCACTGTAGTCTTCGCTGCATGCAGATGGTGACTTCAACATCAAACAAACAAAAAATACACCACCCCCCTCCACGCACAAGCAGATCTAGGTGCACACGATGGTAGAGTAAAGAGTATGCAAAGCGAAAAAGGCTAGACTTCTTCCGATGTTTTCGATGCGCAAATTCTTGTGGGCTCCTTGTGTACGAAGACAGGCTGCTGGGCCTGTCCTTCAGTAAGTCATCTTACTGTAAAAACAGTAGGCATGAGGAAAGCACATGTTAATTGTACCAAACTTTCTTACTGAACGCTTCGGTTTGTCAATAAGCACTGCAATAATATACTGGTTCCAGCGTGCAATTTTCACGCATTCCACTTTTATTAACATGGTTCTAACGTTGACAGGTCACAAGTGAAATTCTGTTGTCTGTTTTTCTTGAAGAGATATTTTAAATCTAACTGAAGGTGTTACACGTACAAATGACCAACCAGTGTAAGTGTCGCCTATTTTGCAAGTTTTCAGGAGGCCGTTGACATGACTAGTTGGTGATTGGTAAATGACAGCAGCTTCCTCAAAATATGCAAAGTAGTTACCACTTAGCATTCAAAGAAAGGAATACAGAATTTATTTCAGGTAAACAGGCCACTCATAGGCATGTAATATTTTAATGTTACTGTAACTGCTTGAAACAGCTTTCTTGCAAATAGTTGCGATTCCTCAAGATTGCACTCGTCCGCTGTAATTCTTTAAGGAAACGCCAAATATTTGTTCAGTCTGAAATATGCAATGTCTTTCTTGAATTGCACCATGAATTAGGTAAGTGCAGCACTGCAAAGGCCCGGCTGCACTGACATAGCATTGTTACACTGCACCAATTTTATTTTCTATGGTAAATTGAAAGCTCTAGTCACTACACAGACGACATAGCTGATTCAGAAGTGGTGAAGGCTAGAGCATATACCTGCAACATCAGTTCATCTATAAGCATATTGAACACTTGGCAATGTCAGGAAACGCTCCGTATTTCAGACTCAGCTAATATTTGGCGATTGAAAAAAATGACAGCAGACGAGTGCAACCTTGAGGTTTCAAGCAGTTACAGTACCATTAAAATATTAGACGTCTATGAGTTGCCTGTTTGAAACCCTGCCCGCAATAACATTTTCAAGCACTTGAAAAGAAATTACATCATCTTGCTATTAGAGCTTGTAACAAGAAATGTGGTTTTGTAGAATTTTAATGAACTACAATGGTGTAACAAACTTTTAAAGATTCACTACTGCACATGAATGTGTGGCATTATTTTGAGAAAAAGATTGCCAGATGTAAATGATCCACTTAATGCAGAGTCTTGACATACTGGTAGTTCACAAACAAGAAAACTGCTTTGAGCTGCACAGAATTTCTAGCATGCACTGTCGCTGAACTTACTTGGCTGGATAAAAAAAAACAGTATTTCAGGCCATAAGTTATTAACATGTGAAATTATACTGACCCAGTGCTAAGTTTTTTTCTTTCAATGTCCATATGATCCAATACTCTGATTTCACATTGTGAGATTCATTACTTACGTTAGATGTGCCCATGCTGGAAATTTCATACAACAGTAATAATGTGGAATAGCAGTTACCTGGAATTTTGGCGCTCCGGAGTTTCATTTTGATGGCCGTTTGAACGGCCGCATTTCTCTCTGGCCATTTCTGCAACTGTAGAGGGCACATGGTCCATGTCCTCACTCTCACGCGCCTTCTCCCTTGCATGCAGGTATGTGCTTGCATATTAAGTTACGAAAAACACTTTGTTATACTGATAAACTTGGAGCGTCGATGTGCCTAATGTAATAGTTGTGGCTATTACAAGTGTACATTGCAATGTTTCTTTTTTTCAGCACAATATTGTCGCTACCCAGACTTGCACAACAAAATACCACTGCAACGTCAAATTTTGTTGCTGAATTATTGACAGCAAAATTAAAAATACGCAAAAAAGATGCTGTAAATAGCTGCACTACCTGCTTATGTTACCAAAGAAAATAAGAAGTGCAAGTCGCAAAATGAGGCAACATTGCACTATATATGTATTATGAGGGTATGGCTTTCAGTTATAATTTAATTGTAGAGTACATCACTACCATTACTGACCGAACATGTCACCTTCCTTGGGCTCATTTTACTTCTTCACATTTACTAAAACATCATGTTATTTGCTATTACGGATTTAGCAAATGTTTAATTTTTCTCAACTGATTATATTGCCTGTGTTGGAATTACCAAGACAGTAGCTTTCATCTTATGGCTGCGAATGCAGAAAATTTATAAAATATTTGATGCAATCAAGATCTATAAAAACCTCCTTATAAATGACATTTACTTCTGACGGGACTGCGTCAACCTCATTACTGTCCACAAAACAGACTGTGGTGAAGCCTAAAAGTTGAATAAAAATGCAATGTTGTAGCTGGAAAATTGGCTACACCATAAACTTCAGCAATATATTTTGCAGTAATGTGACCTAGGCTTGAACATGACAGAGATGTACCATCCCTAACCATAACTGGCCTAAGAGAAGGCATTATAAAGCTCAATGCTCTTGATCTGCACGTAAACACTATTCAAAAGTCAATCTCCATTCTACTCGTATCGAAATTCGCCTTTATTGCCGAGCTCGTGTACTGTAATCTCATGCTCTGCATCATAATATCAGACATCAAGCCTCCACATGTGTGCGCAGCATTGCTAGAATTGAGTGGACTATAATAATCGTTTCTCTCACTATGTTGTCACTTCCCATGTTTAGTGAAGGTGCCCCTGGATATAGCAAAGGTGTTGATACTTGAGTGATGGAGTGATTAGGAGTATCGAAAGCCCCTTCGCAAAAAATAAAGATTAGTAGTATTAGGTAGGCCTAATTTATTTCTTAATATTAGAAGAGAACCACTGCAGGTCGTATGTGATGTTACATCATCCGGTTCTGCTACTCTATTAATGATAATTGCAGTAAAACAGTTCAGTCGTTTACTAACAGATGTCACTCGTTCATTTCTTGTTTTGCTTTCAATGTAATTAAACCAAGAGGAGTGTTTCAATATAAGTATTTGAAGCTATTTGTGCAAATATTATTCTCAGTCTAACCACACTGTACATGTAAACAAGAAAACACATTAAAAACTAGATTACTTGTGCCGCACTTTTAAATAAATTAATTAACGAATTAATTTTCCCGGTTCTTGAATACAACAACGTCGTTTGGTACCCTTACGAACAGTGTGAAGTAAGTTTATTTGAATCATGGGAAGAAAATCTATTCGTTTCATCTGCCATAATTAAAGTCACAGTCACTGAACCTCCAAGAACTCCTGCTGCGTTTTCACAGTGAATCTCTAAAGTTTCTGCACTTCAACGCTGTCTCTGGCTTTTGCTACTGTAATAATATTACACTTTCTCAAACAATTCTACTCGTAATTTCCATGCTTAGAAGATACCGTTTTTTGATCATAAAACGTTCAAGTACATTTTTTTCATATGCAATACAACACCGGAATTATCCTGTACTAATCGATCCTTGCGAATTAATGAGTTATTAGGCGCCGTAAAAGAGTACTTTTTGACTACATAGACTGCTTTACTTGTATTGTTTTTTCTATTGTTCATAGTAACTTGCCTGTATGCTAATTAATGGTACCCAGTCTTGCTATAGCTGTATCAAAGGACTGCAGTATACGGCAATAAACTACATAATTTCTATGTGGGTCATTTCTGGTTTGTTCAGCAAACGTTTCCGCCATTGCTAGGTACCTGCCTGCTTGCGCTGCTACAGTGAGCTGTCCGCTGCTGCATTGTTGATCTGGTGGTACTGCTGGTGCTGAGATCGTGTCAACCGGCGCAATTTTTGGTTGCCGCACAAAGAGTTACGTTCTGAAAAAGCCAAACTACGCAGAACCAGATTTTCACCAGTTACCAAAAATGATAATGCACAAACGCAGACTCCTATCGCACAAAGGTCGGTGTCTGTGGCGAGCCCGAAAAACGGGATAAATCAAAATATTTCCTGAACATGCACGACTCCTTTCCGCAGAGGGAAATGGATTCATGATAGGGAGCAACGCAAGAGATTAGATAGAAAAAAATTAAGTAGCAATTTATTGGAAAAGGCGAGAAAATTGCGTAAGCATTAAGTCGCACCTATTCGAGGTCCCGATTCAACAACTTAAACAATGTTAAGCACATTGCAAAGTGCTGTTCAGGAAGCTCACTTGACACCGGCCCCTGACAGTGGTCCGCAGTGAAAGTGCAACTAACAGCGGTCCAGAGCACACCATCAGTCGCACTACAAACACACACACACACGCACGCACACAAACACGCACACGCACACATACACGCACACACACACACACACACACACACAAGAAAAACCGTGCACACAAGGGTGAACCTGTGTGAGAAGCAGGCCGTCGGTGAACGGAGCAACTCAAAGCATAATGACACGAGAAAGCTTTCACTGCCACATGGGAAGTAAATTGCCTTCATTGATTTCGTCGAGTACTGTGGTCAATGAGACATTCCGGCAGGCGCTTCTAACTACAGCGATTTCTAGACCTTAATTCGTTTCTTGCAGAGTGACGTAGATCGCAGGCACCTCCAGGTAATTATAATAATATCCACGTGCGCGGTGGTTGACAGCACCTCATTGTCTGAAGTCACATCCGCATAGTCGCATTTTGTGCGGGCTTTTTCTATAGTTAAAGGTGTAGCGATGGACGGCGTGCCTTCTACAAATGATCCTGCACAAGAACGTCGATGGCAGAATCCCGAGGCTATGCGAAGAAGATTGTAGCATGCTCATCATTACGCGCAACACGTGAACGCGCAAAAGGGGCAAAACAGGGGGAAACTAATGCTCACGCATTATACTGTCGTATAAAACCAATTGATCGCGCTTTCTTTAGAACCCGCGTTGGCCTCATAAGCCCGCCCATGTACGAAGGGCACAATTTGCGGCATCAAATTTTTGCCCATGCGCCGATCCTACAACTACAAGCGTGCGGCGCGCAGGCGGCGAAGCGAACGGCGAACCAACAGCTCGATATAAGTGAGGTAGCTAGCAATGGCGGACGGTCAGCACAGACGACAGACGTGCCCCATTCATTCCTTTCATCGACGTTGTTCACTTTGAAACGTGTAACACGCGGGAAATGATGCAGCAATACTGCACATGGATTAAAGGGCTACACGTTTTAAATAACAGCACAAGGTGTTAAGAGACACAACACAGCTCCAGGCAAATTTTCGCTGTTGTCGTCGCCGTGAAGTTCCGTATTAAATCCAAAAGCCATATAAATGAGCGACCCATACACTGTGGGTGCGGAAAAAAGCACGCAATAGTGAGCTGTAAAGGATGGCGGCTTGATGGGCATTATCTTCCCACGCAATCAATATTCAGGTTACTTGTAGGTCATGTAAGTAATCAAACGGGAAAGAGAAGGAGAGCACGCGTCTTCTCTTCTAGCCTTGCCGCAGCTGTGAATGACTGACAATGGCGCGGCTGACGCTTATGCAGCCCGCGTGTCATATCTAATTGTTGGTAATCATTGGTGGGTGCAATGATAAAGGGCGAGCAGCAATGGCTGTTAACTTCCACGCTCCTAGTGTTGCAGAGTTAAGAGACAGATGTCATTGCAGATCACTGACAGAGGCCGTCTGTAGTGTACATAAAAAATCGCGTGGCTTTACCGTGGTTCACCTGCGCTGCCGGCGTTCTTGATAATCCAGTGAGGTATTCACAGGCTTACATGGTCCATGCTTTACACTATGCTTCCTACTTTAATTTTAGGTGAATGCTTACTACAATTTATATGGCCACTATAACTAAGCTCGTGCAAGGGCCGCACTTTCCTGTCGTGATTTTGAGGGGCCTTTCATGGGGCCGGGCCATTTGACCTCCTTTTTCCAACTACGAGTATGAAATCCACCGTAAACCTCCGCGATCACCTCCTCTCGATATCCAGTAGCAACGCGCGAATGTACGCTCAGCCCAATCAGAATCAGCGCACGGAACGCGATTGCTTCTCGGTTGGATGTCTTTTTTTATATTGGCTGTCTAGTGGGGGGTGCGGCCCTTACATGGGTGCGATCCTTACACGGATTTACACGGTAAGAATCTTCCTTCGTGTAATTTTCTTGTACAATTCGCTATCACTAATACTGCTTCGCCGTTCTGGCAAACTGCACTCTTTTTTTTACTACTTTGACTCCGAGTATAAGCTCTGCTGCGCATAAATTCCGGGCGCTGCAGCCACAACCAAAGTGAAAAGGTACAGGCAACGCAAAAGAATCCTCAAGCATCCCGGGCGCTGCAGCCACAACCAAAGTGAAAAGGTAGAGGCAACGCAAAAGAATCCTCAAATAATGTGGGTAACAGGACTCCGGTAATGACACGTTAGGGACTGGAGTTGGGGGAAGTGGGCTATGGATCGCCGGGGGGGGGGGGTGCTCTGCCCCCCCTCCTCCGGGAAGACTCTGGAGGGGGTTAAAAGAACACTTAATATGTCCAGTGACAGTTGCCTCTTTCCACTTTTAGTTTGCTTCACCGAAGTACTTAGCTTACACTCTAAAAAAAGGGAGTGAGAATGGAGCAACGGGCTCTGTTCCTCCTTCAGGCCAGCGAGTTCCTCCTTCGAGCAAGGTTTACGCGCTGCGCCCACTTGCGGCAATCGTAAATGGAGGAACTTTCCTCCCGAGCACCTCGGGACCTGAAAATGGGTTGCGCCGTGATCCCATGTAGCACATTGCGATTTCATCAGCTGCGACCGACTGTGGTAATCACCATAGGCGATTACTTCACCCACTGACTGTGTTTGAGTGCCTTCAATGCACTACATGGACACCTCATCACGTAACGATGCGCATTCGATATCATGAACGTCGATGGAGGAAGGTTCATCGCAAAACAGGCAAGTTATTTTATTCTCGATCATTGGTATGCGCATACGAATTACTCTCAGCAATAGACTATACGTTTTAGACGCAGTCCTTTTAGACAGTATTTACTGCACTGAGATGCAAGCAAGACCTTAAAATGTATTGGTAATCTAGATCTTCTTACTCATGTAGGGGACTAATGCTTAAGGATATTTCTTTTCTTTAATCTCGCGGTACATGCGGCTGTCGTGCGATTATTATTAGTGCGAAAGTGCCTATTAAGTTACGTTAACAAAAAACAAATATTATGTGGAAACGCGTACGTGTAATGAAAGCGGTGCAGAAAGTGACCGATATTATTCTGAAATCGATCGCCACTGAAATTTTTGGCCGCAGTGGCTATAGTGCTTTATTTCCTTATGGTCGCGGCTTCGACTCCGGGTCCTGTGGCCGATTGCGGTGGGAGCGGAATTTGAAAGCAACTGTTGTCTCTTGTCAAGTTTTTATGCAAAGTGTAACTAATTATTCCACAGCTATTTTAATTATGTTGTTTACGTGGTTCAAAACAAATAAGGTGAAGTGACCTGATTTGTTTTTCATGCACCATGCTACATCATATTCGGTTTGAAAAAAAAAAAACTTCGTCCACTTTTTTTTGTCATGCGTTACTGCATTTGAGAATGAAATTTTCAATAGAATTTTTTTATTCCTTTTAAGGCTCAATCACACCGACGACTGACAGTGGTCGCGCGACCAAGTTGGTCGCAAAGCGACCAGTCGCAAATGGTCGCAAATGGTCGCTTTTCTCGAAAAGCGACCATTTTGTGCCAGTCGCTCACTGCTCGATTTTTCAGTCGCGCGACCGTGGTCGCAAAGCTGCTCAACCAGTCAGCGCCGCGCCGAAAGTGATGTGTGTCGTCGTCCACGCCAAATGCAGTTTCCGCGGCACGATATGCAGGCTACAGGCCGGTAATTGGTGTATCGTCTTGTGATTCTGGGACGCAGCAGTTGCAGCAACGTGTCGAATGTACGCGGTCGCATTCGCTGGAAGCTAAACAGCAGGAAAAGAAAGCATAACACAAACCCTTTTTCCAGCTGCCGTTCGTTGTATGAGCACGCCACGCAAAGGTGAACAGCGGGTGAACAGCTTCGCTTTAATATTATGCACCAAATAACACGCAATGCGAACTAGAAATTGCAACTTGCTCTCGATAATACTCGTCGTCATGCGCACAAAGTTCGGGCAGGAGGCGGCTTGCGTGGCCGGTCACTTCACGTGAGCGGAGGCACGGGCGCACCCACGAGCGTCGCGTTTTCTTAGGAGGCTTCCGCGCTGCCACAGCTGACACCCCGGCAGAGCACATCAGCACAGGGACGACGTCCTCCTGTTCGCTCGAATCAAAATCCAGCCATTGCTCGAATCAAAATTCATGGCTGTTGCCGGAACGCGAAACCAATTTACACAGTGCCGGCGAAGTGCGCGCTAACTGCGTAGATCCCTAGAATTCTCGCTGAAGAACGAGAATGTCCGGGATTGCGACTTGCAGGTCGCGCTCAGCCGGGCTTCCCGGTGTGAACATCAGTCGCCTTCGTTCGCTTTTTGTTCGCGAGTCGCAAATGGTCGCGCGACCTCCTCAAGTCGCCGGTGTGAATGAGCCGTTAGATTACATCGCTAACTGGAACAAGCACTGGACCTTTATATGTACATCATCGAAGTGGAAGTTCAGCACATCAAAAGGCGCGACTTAATTGCTTCTATAACCTGCATCGCTTCAGAAAAGATATACAGACGCCATAGCCAACCATAAATGACACAATTGCCGATTTTGTTTTGTTTGCTGCTTTGTTGTGATGTCTTGCAATAATTACATGTTTCCTGAATTCCCATCAATGTTGTTGAATGCCACCAATCTTAATTGCTTAAAAATTACCGAGATTGCAGGCAAAGATATGTGATAACAAAGCAATCTTGCAATGCTGTAATAAAGTGTGCATTTATTTACTTTTGTTCCTTCACTATCTTAATTTAAATTGCTTTCAAACGAAAGCAAACTTAATGTGTTGTCTGCCAAACTGGCAAGCTTTACAGGTG
This sequence comes from Dermacentor silvarum, assembly GCF_013339745.2. Lineage (NCBI taxonomy): Eukaryota > Metazoa > Arthropoda > Arachnida > Ixodida > Ixodidae > Dermacentor > Dermacentor silvarum. Next base: position 126,614,030 of record NC_051155.1, read on the forward strand.
AGATGTCGCATGTTCAGATGTCATGAGCATTAGGTGTTATGCATTAAAAATGCTTTCGAATCGTTGTCCTGAATTAGTTTTTAGCTACTCCTTCATGAAATCCCTCTTTCCCACCAGTCCACATAATTATCAGCCTTACTTTTCCGTGCCAGTCCTTAAAAGCCTATACATAGTTGTGCTATACATCTACTGCTTGTAATAAATTATCAACGAGCCCAAATTGCCATTTGAGAGTGTGTCACCTTTTACTAGCTAATAACAGAATAAATCTGCACAATTCAAAAGTACTGCCATCCAATATGATTTTTAAAGAATCGCACTACAATGACTGAAAGAGAAAGTAATGTAATTAACATATAACAAAAGTAAAAACAAATATACTATGATGAACAAAAGCACACTACCTGAGCAAGAAACTGTTTTAAGACTCTGTGGAATGAGCAGATGTCTGCCACAGTTTCAATAAGGCATCACAATAGTCTAATCAAATACATTATGGTTCTTCCAGAAGCAAACAAAAAACAAAAGTACACTTCTACAACGTTGTATGCACAGCCAACTAGTAATATGTACAGTGGCACAGTTATATCTGCTAATCAATGCATACTAATTCTTCATTGTAACTTGCCTTACAAATAAAATCTACCGTGATGACCATTATCAATCTGTAACACTCGAATATGCAGGCAATATGGCACATAAATAGAAAGCATGCTGCACCTAAAGGGGTCATGACAAACCACAGCCTTCAACAGCGCACCACATGCATTTCTATGCGTTCCACCTCGTCAACCCGGGTTCAATGTCACCAGCAGCCATAAGAAAAGCTGGGTTTCGGCATGTGTGCATCAAAGCATTGTTCAGAAGTTATATCTTGACAAATAAGCAAAACAGGGGCGAAATGGTCATTTTTTCAATGTGCGGAAACGATGCAAAAGCCAGCCATTGAGCATCCTGTAGGGAAGGTGCCTGTGAAATATAAATGCCAACAGAAGTATATGCTGTTAGGATCCGCTTTTAACCTTTTTGTGCCTACATGAAAGTGAACTTCGAAGAGTGCTGGTTTCTCAGTGGCTTTGGAATGCCTGTATGCCAAGTACACCATTCAATGAGGGTTGCCTTCAGGAATGTACTCTGCATATATTTGGGGAAGCCGCCGAAAGAGGCACCATTTTTGGCTTGCTGATCCCCTTCAGGCTGGCTTTGCCGCTACGAAATGTGGCCTTTTTGTCATGAAAGCCACACTTGAAGGACATTGTTTTTCCAAGGTCCTGCTTGCGGATCACTCCGTCAGCAACTAAACCTTCCAAAACATGGAGAAGAACACAGTCAATACCCCCTTCAAGTATGTCATGCATGGCGTCAGGAGGTAATTGTTCAGTCACATCAAACTCTTCAAGGCCTTGCAATGGCAATACATTTGTAATGCCGTACAAGGGCCCATTTATAGCTGGTTCAAGTGTGAATGCTTTAAGGTGGCTCTTGTGTGCTGCACTTGTCCTCTCGATACAGTCATCCAAATTATGCAGCATCCGCAGTTGTCTGTGCTGAGCTAAGCAGTAACGGCAGACTGTGCTGCTAAAGCAGCACTGGAGACCTGCCAAGCGGTGCATTGAGAGGTTATCTCCCGAGAATGTCACCGTCACAACATTAAAGTGCAGACTGCCAGTGCCCCCTCCATTCTTTTGTATTAAATTTAGGTCCTGCACCAGTGGCAGTAGCACTTAGGCCAGGCCATGTCGTAGCATGACACGGTACTCCACAACTAGAAGCAAGTGAATGGCACTGAGTTTTCACCGATGCCGAGGATGTAGATTCAAAATAGAAAAGTTAACTGGTAAAATTTTGTGCCGTCCAGCAGCACCACCAAGAGGGTTTAGAAGCTCCAGGTCATCAGTGTACAAAAGCAGAAATATAGTGCCATGACTGGCATCCTGTGCAAGCTGACGGTACTGAGTGAATGCATTGCCACCAGCAAAGTCATAGGGCACATCTTGCGATTTTGACACGGGCAGTGAAATTCATTCTAGCAAGTCCTCGCATTTCAGGAAATTTGTTAACAGTTTAGAGATAGAAATATAACATGCAAAGTCTTTGTAACTGCCGGTCTGCAGTGGCATCTGAGTAGCTTCAGTGTAAATAAAGTGCTCCGAAATGTACTTTTTTTTCTCATGTGAGTACTTGTCAAGTCGGAAAATATATTGACAACAATATCCGCAGCATTCAGATGGCATGCCATGTTTTCTATTGCGCATGGTGCCACATTTTTTCCTCTAGGAACTTTGCAGTCTTTTTGAACATCCCTTCTATGACATAAATGAGGGCATTCACAACGGTGAAAATTTCATCTGCGGTACTCAACGGTAGCTTTAACTTTTCCATGATTCTGACGTTGAACATTGCTATCTGCTTCCCTGATTGTCGCAATGTTGAAGCAGTGCCATCACTGTTTGTATCTGATGAAGTTGAGGCATCACCAACCGATGCATTTTGTCCAGTTGCTTCAGCAGAGCCGACGTCAGGTGTACGCTCATCGGCGCTAATGCCAGCGGCCTTTGTGTGCAAGCAATACACGTGCTTCTTGTAAGCGAAGTAGCGGCAAGTGATGCCGCGCAATTCTCTATTCCACATAATGCGCGGAAATCCGGCTAACAACTGGGAACGTCTTCTGAAACGTTCCACTTCAGCGTATTTCGCTTCTCGCCTGCAGGCGCGCGCTGAGGACGTGACGGCCGCATTTAGGCGGAAAGTAAAAACGCTCGTATATTGCATTGGATGCACGTTTAAGAACCTCGAAAATACATTATAGAATTTCTTTCTACGCTAAATTATAACGTACGATATAGATTGTTCGATGGTTCTTTTTTGTCTCGCACCATCTATACGCATGTATGCTGGGACAGCGCCTCCTTTATTTTTAGAAAAATAGAGGAGGCGCTGGCTGGGAGTAACATCTTCGATGCAGCACCGGCAACTTGGAGAGCGCTTTTCGACCGCGTCGTACCGTTCGAAAGGTAAGTAATCGTACTTGCTAACTACACGCGTATTGTGCGTGCTCCCCATGTGTGCGCAGAATGCGTGAACGTAGGAAATGGTACTCCCACGACAACAGTAATACCTGTGCTGATGTTTGCTGAGCGCCGATTGGCAGAATTTAGTTATGCAAGTGTATTACCTTAATGCGAAATTGAAAATCTTGATAAGCGTCTTCTTCCAATTAGAAGTATTACGTTCGGAAATAATCGTGATCATCATGTGCGCCTGTGCGTGAGCTCCACCTTTTCTGCTGAAGTTGCATAATAGCGACCCATATGCTTCTTCACCGATTCTTACTGAAATCCCGTTTCCTCACTTATAAATGTTTCGACGTCATAAATAATCTCTGCTTATGAGGTTTTCGGTTTACGAGCAGTTTATGAGAAAAAAATCACAGCTTGCTACTAGTACAGCTTACTTTTTAAGTAAGCTGTGTGTGTAAGTGTGTGTTTAAGTGTGTGTGTGTAAGCTGTGTGTGTGTAAAGGTGTGTTGACAGAACTTATACGCACCTAAACATGACGGGAAAGTTGCTTATGAAAGAAAAAGAAATTAATTGTTATGTAAAGAAACATTCGTTTGTGATGTGCTGCTCCTGCGTGTGTTGAAAATTTTACTGAGATGAAGGGGCTCTATTATCATGTGCACTGTTTCCACGCTGCACTAGTGCAAACATAGTTTTCGTGACTAATTTTAGGTGCTCCTCGCATGTGTTCACCATGTGACAGCTTTAATGGCTACTGCTATAAGTTAACACATAACTTATTTTGTAGTGGTGAGGCTGTGACCACATAACGGACGGGACTCCTTGGCTATGGCTGCCGTGGTGCAACGTGTAATATGGATGGGCGAGTCAGGTATGTATGAAGTGTATGTGTTCCAAATAGTGGGATCTCGGTATCATTCGTCGATAAGTTGGTCGACTTATTACTCAAAACAGCTTACTAAATTGACTAAATATTTATGCAACTTGCTGCTTATTTGTGTTCATAGTTGTTTTGCACACATTATCATGTTCTATAAGAAAACTAGACCCAACATGTTGTGATGAGTATATTTTTTCTTTCAACAAGCGCTTGGCTGTTATTAACCTTTCAATTTTGCTAAGTACAGAGTGTATTCATGACTTTTTATTTTGGTTTCATTGTTCTGAAACTGTTTTTCATGCTGTAGCTTTTATTTCCGATTTTCATCTGTTTATGCTACACGCTTCTGCAGTATCTGCGTATGTAAGAATTCAAAGTGTAATGGGCCAAATTTGTCACAGGTCTAAGCGCAAAGCGTGTGTAGCGCCCACCGACGCTGCTAAGCGCGAACGCTAAGGCCAGCGTTCTCGGCCGGCGCCTTGGGGCCGGCTGCGACAGACGAGAAAAATAAAGTTGGGCGGCGCGTGCCAGCGGCGCAAGCACGGCATGCGCTAGTCCGTTCTGAAAGCCTGCTGAGCTGGTTCTCTTGTTCTGGCGCTCCGCTGCGACCCCTCGGTTCTCGACAGTGGTGACTCCGGCCTAAGAGATGACCGACCCCAGCAACCTCCCGCCCTCAGGCAACCTCCCGCCTGACGCTACCTCGCGCCCACGGGACGTCGCAGCTCTACAGCTCCGCCTGCCCACGTTCTGGCGCCACAACCCGCAGGTTTGGTTCGCCCAGGTCGAAGCCACCTTCGATCTGCACAACATCACCTCGGAGACTTCGCGGTTTCGCCACTTGCTTTGCAACCTGTCTCCTGAGGTGGCTCAGGAAGTGGCGGACGTTACCGCTGCACCTTTCAGTGATGCCCCATACCAGCAACTGAAGCAGAGCATTTTAGAACGTACCACGGCGTCTGAGAGCGCGCGCATCCAGCAGCTGCTTACCTCCGAGGACCTTGGAGATCGCCGCCCTTCCCAGCTGCTCAACAGCATGCGACAGCTCCTGGGCACAAGCAACGTCGACTCGAACAGTGCGCTGTTGAGGGAGCTCTTCCGTGCTTAGCATTGCGACACGTGCTTAGCATTGTTTAACATATTTACAATTATTTGTCTTGTTCCCAGAATAAATGCCACTGGCAAATGCACATTTGACGAGCTTGGAACTTCTTGAAATGATACATGAAGGCCAGTATTCACTGTGCTGCAGCTACTACACCCGTGAGGTGTTTTCTAGTAATCTTGCTATTTTATTTTATATTCATGGCAAGCTATTTCGATGCATGCAAGTAGGCATTGTAGCAGTTGCGAGTCTGTCCAGTTACACTGTTTTTCACTTTAAGTCAATACAGCATAGACCACAGAGTTAGCTGGTAGAGTTAGCACACTTGTGAGGCAGTGGTGGCCTCTGTGATAGATGAAATACTAACTAGCCGTGTTGCGCCCAACTATGTTGCGAGACAAAAAGGTTTAGCGTAGAAATAAATTCGGTAATGTATTTTCGAGGTTCTTAAACGTGTATCCAATGCACTATACAAGAGTTTTTACATTCTGCCTAAAAGCGGCCGTCACGTCCTCGAGCCCACCGGTAGGGTGGCTAGTGTCGCAACGCCGTAGCTACGGAACTACGTTAAAGCACTGTAATTAAACCGTTCAAAATTATGCATCTTTATATTAAAAAGGCCTGTGTGCATTGGCTGTACCTCTGATACCACTTGACACGTTTAGGCTTGTCGTAGCCAGCAAATGCTTAACTTGGCAGAAAACTGATTTGCACTTCGGCACAATTGAGGGTCGCATTTCGTGCCTATATAAGATCGTAGGCGAGTTCACACAGTATGTAATAAAAAAGTAAACGAAAGGCCGAACAGTGTCGTTATATGCGAACGTGTGCGTGTTGATTCTGTCAGTGCTTTATGAATTATTCTGTTCAATGAAATCTGTTCTTGATTACGTCTGTGTGTAAAGATGTCTATGTATGCGTGTTAATGTGACCATGTGTATCATATAAACCGGAGCAGTGTGACTATGTGTGTGTGTTGTTGATTCTCAAGTGCTCTATGAATTGTACGTGTACAGTTGAATACTGCTCTAAGTGTATGTGACCATTGTGTGAGATGTATTAATTAACTGTTATATAAAATATCTAAGAATTAATAAAATGTATGAAAAATGTGTGTTATAATATTATAATAATACGTTCACACATGTTTCGCGTGTGGGAAAAATCTTTTTGTACATACATTTTTTTAAATCGTTTATTGCCTGTAGCCTCCGAGACCATTGCTCAGTGCGTGCGAATCTCGAAGCCTTGTATTGGCGCCCCTAGTAGCTTCAATCCTAGTTGTTAAGCCTATAGTCGTGTTGCTGTCTTCGCTTGCCTGGAGTCGGCCATGTTGGTTTTGGAGAGGGAGTAACAGTTGCTCCCAGCCATGAGGGAGGAAAGTTCCTCCATTTTAGACGAACATAGGGGATATCGCCGTTCCTCCTTTAAAAGAGCAAGCGTCACTCCTTTTTAACACGAAAGTGTTTTATGCCGGGGTCCACCAAGACTTCACGTATTTCCGTCACGGAAATACGTCAGCTTACAATGTACACGAACATAATACAAAGAAAGAAACCAGAAGAAAAAGTTCCACAAACATGCAAAATTTGGAAATCGAACCCACGACCTCTCGGTCCGCGACGATAGATCGCCGAGCGTTTAACCCATTGCGCCACAAACGCATTTGCAGAGAGCTACACAGACGCGCCTTATATATCTAACACTCCTCCGTGTACCCGCGCTCTTGCTCGGGGCGGTGCCGCCGCCTACGAGCAGAAAAGAGAAGTACTGCATTATGACACTAACGCGCACCGACAGTGAACGCTTCGGTGGTCTCAGCACTACGACGCCTCGATGCCAGCATTCGAAGGGACGCTGGCATCAAGAAGCACTACCAACGCCACCTAGGTGGCGTTCACCGTACTCAGCACAGCGGAGCGTGGCCTCCGCAATTAGCTCTGAAAATGTTTCTGAAGTTGATCGCGGAGGCTGCAATTACGACGCGCTGTACGCGCTGATTTGACTCGGTGACGATTCAGTTACGTGCTTTGTCTTGCGCGTTGTATTAGTGTGTCAGTTACGTGCTTCGTCTTTCGCGTTGTGCTAGCGTGTGCAGCGTAGTGCAGCTTCCATATGCACGACGGTTGCTCATGGTCATCGACGTTGGTAGTCGTGATGGAGGAGACGTGCCACCAGGCGTCAGCGTGGGTGCATCAACGCCTAAGGGCGCTTTAGCCACAAAACACCAATAGACATTATATATCAATGTGCAATAAACATTACACTACTTCTGTGAAGACACGTTTCACTTTCGTGTTCTATACCGATTCCTATATAAGAGGGATCAACCACATTTTTTTAGTGTACGCTATACCACATATAGTTTGCCTAATATGGGGGAAGCTAATTTTGTTACACGGCAATACAGGGGTGTGATATGAAGTGCATCGATTGTGGGGGAGCAGGGAGGGAACATGCTAAGAGTGGAAAGGGCATGTTTGGCACATAGGGTTACACTGTGCTTATTATTTTCAATTGTAATATAACTTGCAAGTGCATCTGCACTCGTAGTAAGCTTCAATACACGGCAATTTTTTGTAGCAATATGTTTCACCGCGTTAAAAAATTCGCATCGCGGTGAAGCTTACTAAAGCTCAGTCGCCAATATTGAACACATTATCACCTTCAATGCAGGAGCAGGATGCCGATTCATGCCTATGCTTCTGGCTCGACTACACATGCTGTAATAATTCATTCGCTGTTCATATGTTCACTTTGGAAGGACTGAAATCGGTATGGAAGTGCAATCTTTATTAAAAGAACAAGAGGTTACCGAGATGGTTGCCGTACAGCTTCTTCTTTTTCCAGGCATCTTTCTTCTAGAAACTTCCATTGCCGCGTTTCGAGCCTCTTTTCGCCAGCACATAGTTCATATAAAGTGCTGACACTGATTGAACTTGGGAACATCAACTATGCTCTGTGCAGTAAGCTGTGCACAAAAGTTCGTGCCTCTCTATAGTTAAAGGGACACTAAAGAGAAACCGGAAGTTGAGCTTAAATGGTAGATTATGCTTTCACGATCACAGCCACACCATTCTTACTGCAAACAGATGTTTAATAAGCGAGAAAATAGCGAAAAACTGAAGGATAGGTGCTGACGCCCGTTCGAAATTCCCGCACTACACGTTCGTGACGTCGGAGATTACAAATGCAGGCCGGTCGCGATTGGTCGAGAGCGATTTATCGCTGTTAATAAAACGCAAAATGAAATACACCTTAAACGTACATAAACAGCATTTGCCAACTTTTTAAACCGTTTCAAGCGAGGAAGTACAAGTTTAGCACAAAATCAAATAAATAAGAAAAAATGGCATGGCGATACATGCGGCCGTGATAGTTTCGTAGTTTCGTTTTTGGTCAATGCATCGTCGCGCGCGCCTGTTCCGCTCTACGGTGTTTGGTTGCGTGTTGCGTGGCTCGCAAAACGTTGACTTCGCGGGAAACAGCCAGAAAATGCCTCGTGTGTGTAGTGTTGAGGGCTGTATAAATGGCCCAAGGCGCTTGTTCAGGGGCAGTGGCAGTATTGACTCGATTGTGTCCTTTCATGTGGTGTCGCGCGGAGAGCCCCGGCTCCCCGGCGTTCGCAATGGCTCAGTGCTCTGCCGATGATAAAACGGCAAAAGAGCCTGAGAAACCGATGATGTGCTCTCTGCATTTCTCGCCCTCGGATTATGTATATAATCCTGCCCTCGGAAAGTATCTTGGCGTGCCCCAGAGGCCAGTTCTTTCTCGAGCAGCTGTTTGCTCAATGCGGCCTTCATCAAACCCCCTACCGGTGCCCCTGCAGCAGCAAACTGGCGGCTCGGTGAGTGCTGAATGTCATTAAATAAAGCCACGAAAAAAACATACCGAGTACGTGCGCAACTTTCTACGCTTGTTCTGTCGGGAACATCGTCGCCTGGCGGACCGCACGCTTCGCCTTCCATCGACGAAAACGAAGCTCTGCTTTCTCACCGCCATCGCACGCGGAAACACCTACCGCTCGAGCACGGAGGATCGTTTCGCGCTCCCTTTCACTGAATATCGCTGAAATGCAGTCCTGCTTCCCTGGCAAGCTCTTCGTTGCAAGGTTCAGCGGCAGCAACGGTATCCATCGCGGCGAACGCAAACGCAGCGACCATGCATGCAGCCATGATGCATCCAGCGCCTCGGCCGTTTACGCAACCGGTGACGTATCATGGCGCATTCTGATTCGCTGAGAGCAATGCAATCTGTGACGACACTACTTCAGCGCCAAATCTGGGGTGAGAGAAATTGAGGAAGAGATATTTGGTCTTTGTTTACGAGTTTCTCCGCTAATAACTCATATTTTGCACACAACAAAAACTGCATGCATTCCTGAAGGTCTCTCTTTTATTCCAGCTGAACTTCCTGTTTCTATTTAGTGTCCCTTTAAAAAACATAGCACGACCAAACAAAACAAAAGAAAGAGGTGGGATGTAGCAATACCAAGTAGTTAATGGTGCTTTATACTTTCCCTCGTGTTTTCTGTTTTTGGTTATTGGGCATTTTTATTAAGCATTCTGCAGAGTAACCGCATGAGTTGCAACTTGAGCTTGTTGATATCGGGTCTCATGGCTGTTACTAACCGAACAGAGTGAAAAACGAACAAGGGCATGAGGACATCCAATGACCTTGCTTGTCGTCTCATGGTGTCACTCCATGAAATTATCATGACGCTCCTGTAGATCAACTAGAAAGGGACATTTGTTACAATTGCTTCTGAACTGTATTGCCATCAAACCAACAGTGTTCTCTGTGGCAAAATTTGGACGGCATAAGACTTGCACCCAGCAAAGGCTAAGAAGGAAGCATTCAGGATGTGCGAAGAAGTGGGCCTTGTGAAGTTGGTAGCATCACTGAAAAGGCTCTGCTCTACTGCCCTCTTTATGGATGGACGTACAATGATCCCCCTTTGATGGTCTGTTTCAGAGGTTTCTACCTGGCAACCGCGTTGGGTGCACCAGAGAGGCTTGTCTTGGCGCACTGTTAACAATCAAATCCTTCTCCAGAGCCCCAGTGAAGTGCGCGCTTTTTGGATGCAATGTTCTTTCCATGCATGCGGGCATTTTTAGCTCATAAAGACATCTGTTACCCCTTCTCTTAAGATGGACCTCGCTGAAGTTACCCAAGAATGAATCCCGAAGTATTGCAATGCACGCTCACAAAACACCTTTGATACTAGTGAGACCAGAATAATGAAGACCCAAGAAGGAATCCCGAAGTATTGCAATGCACACTTACAAAACACCGTTGATACTAGTGAGACCAGAATACTGAAGCTGCTTTTATTTTATCCACTCCCTCCTCATCAGTTACAATGAGCAGTTCTTTGTCCAAACAGAAGGCACACATATTTGGTCGTGCATAGCCTCCGTACCAAGACCTGTTAGCGTGTTATGACAAAGACCTGTCTGAGAACCTTAGCACGGCGTCTGTGTGCCAAACCTTTTAAAGTGTTCATGACTTCCTTCTCTTGTTTCACACTTCGCAAGACGACGCCAGCAACAGGGTGAGCGAGATGTTCAACTGGCTTCCCTTTAGTTTCCACAGCCTCCCTTTTACCAGAGCACTACTCATAGATGTCTATATTTTCTTGACCTCACGCTGCACTTCAATCATGGCCACACCTGTTGAACCTATAGCCTGCCACCCAAAAAGTGTTATACATCATGCTGCTTCAAGCTCATGACATGTGCTATAAGGTCTGTAGGAACACCCTTATTTATGACGTCATCATACTGTATGAAGCTTCGCATCGCAAGTGTAACGATTAAAACCTGCTTGTTTTTTCACTTATTCCTGTCTTGCTTGGTGGAAGTACTCTTCTCTTTTCCAGATGGTAGTTCAGTCCCCTCGCGAAGGACATTCGTTCAAGCAATTTGCACGCTGTTGACTTGAGAGGGATTGGCCGAAGGTTGGTTATAATGTCGGATGTCTTCGCTGCGAGTTTTTCCACGCAGCGGTAAGTGAACCAATATTCCAGATTTTATTCATTCACAGCAGTAGCGCCTGCTTTCTCATTTCGGAAATATTTCTCAATATCTGCCAAGCACCTCCATCTTTGAGAGGTGTACCTTAACTGTTTAAGTTGTCGAGAGCAGTGACAGGTTCTGCCATTATAAGGAGGGTTTGGATGCCTTCCTCGGCAAGTGACAATAGCGTGCGCATAAGTCTCGTGACCATATGTCGCTGTGAGGTAGTTGGGGAAGCCTCCGCTGCTTGTTCCTCAACTTCCTCAGAAGTGCAGTGAAGATCGAGCAGCGTGTTTTCAATGGCATTACAGTTTTCGGTTTAGCCTATTATTATAGCCAAGGCTGTGCATCACGACTTACTGAGACCTACGCGTTCAAATGACGTGCAGTGGTCCACCCACTGGTCTTTGGCGAGTTGCTCAGCATGACAAATTGCCTGTTCAGTCATGTGCAAAGCATTGATTAAGGCTTGTTGCATGCCGCCACACATTAAGTAGGAGATGTGCAGCTAGGGCTGCTCAACCCAAAGTTGCAGCAGGTGCTTGTCAGGGCGGGATGTTGCCCCCGTAAGTTCTAGTTCGCATGTGGCTCCTCACACTTTGTAAACAATGCGTGTTGTATGCCATTCTCGTGATTCTTCAGCACCTTTCTATTCCGCAGACTCAGGTTCATCCCTGATGTGCTCCCAGCCAGTAACCGTGATTTCGCGAATGTGGCGCATTTTCACCCAGAAATCAAGCGTTATCTAGATCGGATAATAGTCGCTGCCTCTCGGAGCAGAGTACCCCTGATAGTCTGCACGAAGGCGGCAGTTGCTCAGGTTAGGTGAGTTTAATGTCCTTCTGGTTTGAGCGGTGGGTGTGTTAGTTGGGATGTTGGCGTCATTTGCTAATATGAGGTCTGCGGTGTCTGTTTCGTCAAGATGGCATCCCCTTGGCCGTGCGTCTCGGCATCCTCAATGTGAGGGATGATCATTAAAGTCACTTCCACTGAGTGTTCTGTGCTGGGGAAAGTGAATTTTCAGATGTCGAAGCAAAGTGCGGCGGCTGGTTTTGCGACAGAGGTAGACCGATACAAAAACGGCTTCCTTTCAGCATCTTTGGCTGCAGCACAACGCAGCAACTTTCTAATAAGACGTGCAGTATAGAATTATGTTCAGTTATATGTGAGGAGTGTCTGCACAAATAAATATGACCGCTTGAGACTGCCCAATTGGGGCCTCTCCTCACCATGCCTATAGTGGCTTGAAGTTAGACTTTGTGCCCTTGCATGTCTGGCGTTGTACTTCTTTTTTCTTGGAACTGCAGGACGACCGGAGTTGGCGCTCTTTCCAAAATAGCAGACGTAATTGTGTCGCACTAGCACTCAAGCTGGAGCAGTTCCTCAACATACGATCTGGATTAGTAGCCGCGTGGAACGTTTGAGGGAAGCTAGCAGTAGAGTATTGTTGGGGTTGTGGATTTTGCAATCTTTCATAATCTGAGAAAGACATATTCAGCGAAGATGACTACGATTATTTAATGAGGCTTTGGAGGAGCTGGGCATGCTGGTCCAGGTACGCTGCCATCATATATAGTTGGAGCTGGTATTGATACTGCTATCGAATGTGAAATATGGGCTGTTAAATGTCCATTTTTAACTATTTCGAATTGTGACTCGAACCTGTTACATAAGTATGTTTCCCTGGGCCAACTAGTCACAGGCGACCTGGATAATAAGGATAACGCCAAATAAGAATGGGTTGGAATGCCAAGCTCAGTTTAGTGTTATCCTAGAAAAGTATACAATCACTGCATTCCATCAGTACTAAGCTGTAGAGCTGATACTTGGTGGGTAACAAAGAAACTTGAAAAATACCGTGCAATGCTTGGTGGATTAGACCATGGAAGGTTTAACATTGAGACATGAGCTGTACAGTACTTATTTGACAGGAAATCAGTCTAGGAGATATACTGGTTGAGAGCAACAGAAGTGGAGTTAGACAGGTCATGCGAAAAAAGAGCAGATACTCGGCACTCTTATTTTCACAGAATGTAGGTCAAGGCCTTGGAAATATGGTGGAGGGTAGCAGAGGCCATAATGGCATTGCATATAGTAGCAAGAAATCTGAAGGCATACTATGGAGTTGATTTCCACAAGGCAGGGTAGGTAGAAATCGCTGGTACCTTATACTTTTCCATAAAAGAGAACCCCTCGGTTCTATTAAAGCTATGAGTAATATGGGTTTTCAAGTTGTGAGAAATTCATGACAACTCTGTCGTTTTTCATTTGTTTGAAAATGCTTTTGGATGCACTGTACCTGCACCACCAGCTCCGTGCTCATCACCCTCGTCTCTCGTTTCCAGTTTTTAAACGACACTTTTTTGCCGTTTCCCCCGGGCATGGCTCTTGTCGCCATTTTCTTGCCATATATATTTATGACAACTTAGGCCACTGTGCATGTGCACAAATAGACAACCTGCCACTAGTTATTGCATGGCGTAGTAGACAATGTCGGCGCAGGGTATGTGCAACTGGGTATGTATGTGCTCATTCTTGGCTAATCTCCCATAATGGATGCTCCACTGTGACACAAGGGGTATGAGCCCTGTAATGCATTTAGATATGGTATGTATTTCTCTGTACATACACCTCTCACTAATGGACCTTCTACGCATGCTCACTCACGTTGCGTAGTTGCAGACCAGCTCAAGGTTGCCCACCATGAGTTTGAGCCCATGCTGGTACTGGGAATTGTGCATCCATTTTCCAACCCATCACCATGTCCAATGCACATTTTACCCAAGAAAACTACAAGTGGCTGGCGCTTGAACGAAAAGCCGCCGTCACGACCGCCACGACCACGACCGCCACGCCGAAGACTTCTCAGAAGCCCTGCGCAAAGCTGATATCTTCACCAAGATCTCTCATCTCATCCTCTGAGCAATTTTTTTCTTGACCAGCATCATACATCGCCTTCGTCTTTGACCCAGAGAGCTGGTAGCTACAGGGCGATATTTTGTGCTCGTGTGGTTTGCTACTGCAGCAACCTCACCAACTTCGACAAGCTTCGCGACATTTAGATTCCAACACTGTGTTGGATCTGCTTGTCTGATCGTCATAACGCTTACAGTGCACTAAACAAACGGTGCATGGAGGAGGGCAACTGAATACATATCTTTAACACAATTAATTGCTTTTTGTTTTCGGGAGGCTGCGCACACTTACATGCATTTTCTTAACAAAATTCTATTTGTAGACATGTTTTTTGTGTGAAAGTGTCAAAATGGTCCACTGAGCGAAAACGCCGACGGCGTCTGTAGCAGCAGCAAAACGGCGCCTAACTTCTCAATGGCTGCGATGCCATGTCACGAGTGCACCTCGCCCGCTCGTAACGCCGGCTTGGGCCTCAACGGAGCAGAGATGGCGAAAGGAAACAGCGGCTCCCGCGGTATTGCGTGAGGCGAGAGGGCATCGCCGTGACACAATGTACCCTCGTTCTCACTCTCGGAAGCATGCGGTATCCGCGCATTCCTTGTCCCCGCAAGCTGACCCAAATTCGCTCAATCCGCCTACCGTTCCGCACTCCCCCTTAGTGCTCCGCTCCGCCTTGCGGATGGTTGTCCGATTGTCTGGACGAACGTTCGCAAATTTGCCATCCCCATGCCTGCTCGTCTCTCATTGGCTCGTCCGAGGCCGGCGGCGTATGACGTCTTCACGGCAAACATGGAGCTTGCTCGAAGGGAAACGAAGCGGCAACGCGAGGCCTAAGCTACAGCCGTGGCAGAAACAGTCTATTTTTCTCGTTGTGATCTTTACTAGAGTTAAAGAGCACCCACGGATATAGTCATTGAAGGCAGCTAGCCGGTGTACCTTTCCCGCCCTCATGAGCGCGTGCGATCGCCGACAGAAACAAACGGAGGGCAGGAAGTGTGGTGTGTTTACGCGAGCGTCGGAAGAAATATTTCAAGCCGTCGACTTCGTGTTCTTTACAACGAAGCTGTTTACACGGACCCTGTGCCATCGTTGTCGAAGTTCGCTAAAAAGCGGCCACGTGACGGAGAGGAAAGGAAAAGAAAAGCTCAACAGGGGGAAGGTGTGGAATGGCCCCTTTCTCCCAGTGAGAATGTTGTTCGAATGCAGCGCCTGTGACGTGTGTGTGTATCTTCTGTGTAATTGTACCTTTGCGCAACATATGTCGTTCAGCAAACAGCAACTTGCCCAACACCAAGTCCTTCTGAGAATGTTGTGAAAGGGTGCGGATGAAAAGGAGAACGGGAAGGGGGGGGTTTACGTAACTCGCGCCGTCCAATACTCGCGTTGGAGGGGGAGCGCGTGAGGCGCGCCAACCAAGTGCGGCGTAAGAAAAAAAGTAGGTCAACGGAGGAGTGGGGTGTGAGAAGAGTTTGTGTTAGCATTGGTTGTGTATACGGAGCTTTGGTCAACGGCTCTTGTCTGGGAATGTCATAGCAAAAAAGTTGTCGCAGTTTCACCTGAAAGGCGAAGCATCAATTGCGATAGCAAATTTGTAGAGAGCTATACGGAGTAATGATAGTAGCTTTGTCAGGTGTATAGCCTTGGACATGCAGCAGCACCAGCAACACTCAGAACTGTTGTCGACGCCGTCGGCGTTTTGCCCGCGTTCGCACAAAATGCGTACGGCGTTGGTGACTCTTGCCGGAGCCTCTGATATAAATAGGCACTTGATGCCGCAGCTAAACGTCGCCTCCCTTCCCTCCCCCTCCCCCCCCTCCCCGCCACGGCCTTTCGCGCGTCGGAAGAAGGCGCGTTTGTTCTACATATATGGTGATTGTAAAGAAGGAAAGAGACGCCTACTTCTGCAACCCTTAAGGGAGCACGGCGCAGAACGCGCGTTTTTTTCTTCGCCGGCGTTCACTCCCCGTGAAAGCGCGCGTCCCTCGCGCCCTTTCACTCGCACATACAGCGTTCGGCGAGCGGCGCTGAGCCGTGCTCCCTCAAGGGCTGCAGAAGATAGCGCCAACCTTTCCCTTTCCCTCAAGAACCACTTACCTACCTTACCTACCGGCGACGATTTCATCTCCATTGACGTGCGACGGCGACGACGACGGTGACGCCGACGGCAGAAATCTGCTTTGGAGTGTCCATATAATTGCTATCGTAATAAAAAGTTGTCGCAGTTTCACCCGAAAGGCGAAGCATCAATTGCGATAGCAACTTAGTAGAGAGCTATACGGAGTAATGATATTAGCTTTATGAGCTGTATAAACTTGGACATGCAGCAGCGCCGGCAACACGCAGAACTGTTGTCGACGCCGTCGGCGTTTTGCCCGAGTTCGCTCAAAACGCGTGCAGCGTTGGTGACTGTTGCCGGAGCCTTTGATATAAATAGGCACTTGGTGCCGCAGCTAAACGTCGCCTCCCTTCCCCCCCCCCCCCCCCCCGCGGCCTTTCGTGCGTCACAAGAAGGCGCGTTTGCTTTACATATATGGTGATTGTAAAGGAGGAAAATGTCACAGTTTCGCCCTAAGGGCGAAGCAATGAATGCGATAGCAACACAGCAATGTCATACGAAGTAAGGTGAGCGGCTTTGGTAGCAACAACACGCAGAACTGTTGTCGACGCCATCGGCGTTTTGCCCGCGTTAGCTCAAAATGCGTGCGGCGTTGGTGACTGTTGCTGGAGCCTCTGATATAAATAGGCACTTGGTGCCGCAGCTAAACGTCGCCTCCCTTCCCTCCCCCTCCCCCACGGCCTCTCGCGCGTCCGAAGAAGGCGCGTTTGCTCTACATATATGGTGATTGTAAAGGAGGAAAGAGACGCCTACTTCTGCAGCCCTTAAGCAAGCACGGCGCGGAACGCGCGTTTGTTCTCCGCCGTGCGTTCACTCCCCGTGAAAGAGCGCGTCCCTCGCGCCCTTTCACTCGCACATACAGCGTTCGGCGACGATTTCATCTCCAAATGACGTCATACGGAACCTCACGGCGACGGCGACGGCGACGGCGACGGCGACGCCGACGGCAGAAATCTGCTTTTGAGTGTCCATATAATTGCTATCGCAATAAAAGAGACGCCTAATTCTGCAGCCCTTAAGGGAGCACGGCACAGAACGCGCGTTTGTTCTCCGCCGTGCGTTCACTCCCCGTGAAAGCGCGCGTCCCTCGCGCCCTTTCACTCGCACATACAGCGTTCGGTGGCGCGCGGCGACGATTTCATCTCCATTGACGTCATACGGAACCTCACGGCGACGGCGACGGCGACGGCAACGGCGACGGCGACGGCGACGCCGACGGCAGAAATCTGCTTTGGAGTGTCCATATAATTGCTATCGCAATAAAAAGCTTGAGGAACGCGCTAGGAACACCGTCGCCTGTGGACACCGAGGTGTCCCAGCCCCCGCAACAGGCTAGGAACGCCGTCGCCTGTGGATGCCGACGCGTCCAATCTCACGCAAGTAGCGCCATTCGGGCCAGCCAAGCGGCCGCGAATGCACAGCCTCACTGTTAGACCGTATTCATGGAGTAGAAGGGGCAGTGATATTCTTGTGCGGTGCTTCGCGTGTGCATTGCAAACGAGAAATCCATCACATACACGGGCATTCTGAGCACGACCCATGTTCAGGGCATGGCGAAATGAAAAGTGTCTGATCGGTGCACCCAGCATACGCTACTTGTGTGTGTCTCTGTATGCGGTTCATTACCGCGAAGTGTTGAACGCCAGACCTTTACAACTTTCAGAAGTGATGACATCATCCGCACTGCTACCAATCATTCGTGGTTGTAGGATATTGGGCGCCTTAACTGGCTATTGCGTAGATATTTATTTAGCACAGGCTATGGTCCCACTCATTAACAGAACCATTTTCAGGGGCGCTGAGAGATTGTGGAAATAGGCGCGATGCCTGTTGTCATTCTTTAGCATGATCATGGCCACGGTGATTTGCGCCTGAGAATTCGGCTTCTATCAGAATATAAAGGGTGCATATTGGCTATCATGAGAACATTCTGAACACAAATTCTCACAAATATGCCAGCATTAGTTATGTTATCGAAGCCAGACAATCGGCATGAACTGCTGGCAAAATTTTCAAGCGACTCCGCCGGCAGAATGTGTGCTCCCTATAGTATGTTAGCCACACTGTTTTGGTCAGTATGTTACAATTTTATTTTGACATAAGTTTACTACCCCGCCAAATCAGCGAATGTGAGATCATGAATTTTACAGCCATACACAAGGACACGTTTTTATTTTATCATATTCTGAAAATGATACCCAAGCCCAGCTTAGATTAACAACCTCAGCTTAACTTATCCACGCAGTTGACATGCTGCACCTGAAAAAAATAAATTCTTGCGGAAATAAATGAAATTAGTGCTGTACCTTATATAATAGGTACCTGTGTCTTAGTTGTATAAGTTGTGCAGTTAATTCGACGCACCCAATAACGTGTAAACACAAAATTTTTGCAGACCTTGCGTTGACATGCATGGATGTGTAAATAAAACAGCACTTCTCCTATCAATACATGTCGCACCAACTAGACCCCATCAAAGATGTTCTGTACAGTTTTCAGCTGGTCTTATTTAAATTTTGTCGGGTAGTGTAGGTTTAACGTTTCAAACTTGTATGTGAACCAAGTTGTAAACTATACCTGCTGCATGTGAGAATGTATTTTTTAGACCAATGACAGTACCTGAGGTATCAGCCTTTTATTTAGCCTTTGCTATCCCATATTAGAGTGGTCTTGTTATCATGCCTTCTAAGCAACTCAACGTTTTGTGTTTAGTACAGCAGCATTGACATACTAAACCGAGCTACGCTACTCTGTTCTCTAGTGAGATGAATGCCATTGCTCATCATTCTGTCACTTGTTCTTCAGTCATGCATGGCGCCCACTGAACCCACATGAGTCTATTATCCCTCTACAGGACGTCTTGACAAGATCAGCAAGACATGTTCGAACTTTACAAGATGTCTTCAAGACGTTATGGCAAGATTTCTAAGACTTCTTGAAGACATCTTGCCAAAACTTTGTGGGATTTCTTAAACCGACTTGTAGCCACGTGAAGACCGTCTGATGCACCGCCAAGTTTGGAATATCAGATTTTTTGCAAGACGTCTTAAAAGCGGCTACGAAACGTTCTGCAGGAAGTTTTAAAGCTTTCCTAGGAAGGTTTTTGTTAAGGCGTTGAGCATCTTCTGGAAAACCAAGGTATATGACCTTTTCTAGTCTCTTATTTAGCTAATGTAGCCATAAATTTTAAACAGTCTTTATACTAGCCCCTTGGAAGCTTTACGGCGGCAGCACAATGTCTTATTTCTGTGTTTTGACACGTATTCTACTGCCAGTACCCTAAAACAATAGAACACCTGCCAGGCATGTCAAATCATAGTGGGAACAGTGTGTAAAGACGTACAAGCTCGACGGAGACCGTACCTGAATGTACAGCATGAGTCTAATCTGCTGAGTAGATTCCTGCCCAACAAAATGACACATCGCTTTAGTGATGTGGCAGGTACCGGCATACTCTGTACGTCTGACTGAATTCTTGTGATCAGTTTACTTACTCTTTCAAAACCAATTACCAAACTGCATACGAAATCTGTGCAGTTCACCGTACTATGGCTCTATCTTTTTATTTTGATTTTTAGCATATACACAATCTTTAGAAACGCAAAACACTGCCATTAATTCTCACATTACAATAATTGGGAGTCTCCTGGTACTCCAAAATGGGCACAAAAATCAATGGGAAAGCTGTCAGTTTTTTTCATTATTCAATATGATGTGGCCATTCCAACAGCACCAATACTCAAGGCCCAATCTTTACACCTCACCGCAGCGTCGATTCCACAGAACCAGTGCAGTAAAAATATATATTCCAGGTCCATATGTGTCTTAATGCTTGATGACATAAATGAAGGGCTTCCATGAACTTTCATTAGGCCAAGTTACAAATAAGGTGAGCCACTACACAAGCAAAAGTTTACTAAAGAACATTGCAAAACAGTATAACGCTCAAATCAAGAAAAAGTGAAAAACGTAAACATGACAGAGCAGGTCATTCTGACAACACAGTTACATAAACAAGACAATACAACAAGCATAATGCACATATCAAGGAACAAATGCGCCAAAATGACATCATTCGTCTATATTTATTGAGTTTTATCACTACTTGGGATCTTTTCCCCGAGTCTCCAAACAGGAGGTTAGTGTAACATCTAAAGTTTCGCATAAGTTATTCACAAGGAACTATCCACAAGTTATTACAGCAAATCAAAAACTAGAAACGTAAAAAATGCAGCAGAGTTCCTTTTGTGAGAGCGAAACCAAGAAAAAAGCCAGTGTGACAGTGAAAATGCAGTCTAAACTACAAGGCACGTGAACATGCCAAACATGAGTTTATGAAATGTACAACGTGTTGCATAAGTCAAAAAACAAGTCACGAGTTGGTGCACATAGCCCCTCCCCCCCCCCCCCCAAAAAAAAAAAAAAAGCAGTAGAGTCCTTACGCAATATGACTGCAAAAGGTAGTGACAGTGAAAATATACTTAGTTTCAAGTGGAGAGGATGGGAAATCAGAACACGAGACAACGGTATTTCAACACAAATTGTGTTCTATCAGTTGCGAAGGCTTCACTTAGAGGAAAAAAACTTGAAGAAACGAATAAGCATTAATCATGGTGACAATGAATATATTCGTACTCTATAAAGTACAACTAACTTGATCTCCCTTAACTTTAGTTCAACACCTAATTTATTGTCAGGGGACGCACTAGCACAAAGATGACATTCTAAATAGTCTCTAGACGGTAAAATTCAGTCATATCATTGCAATCCAGATGGTCTGTCTCCTTCCCATGTCAACTGTCCAACCAAATGCTGCTTAGCGTCAGTGATCTGGCTAGAAACGGCATACACTGCACATTGCCACGATCGGGGAAGATGCAAGATCACTTTACTTACCTTGTCAACACTGATCGAGAATTGCAGATTGAATAATATCAAGCAGTTCAGCAGCACTGTTGCGGAAGTTCTTGTATGGATGTTTGGCACACACACACACGAATTTAGAAACACAAAACACCCTTCCATTATAGAACTAATTATAAAAGAATTGAGTGTCTCTGTTACCTCCTAAATGGATAAATCAATGGGAATGTTCGTAATCCTCGCAATATCGAAAAAAAAAATATTGGATGTACCGACAGCACCAATACCTACGGCCCATTTCTTACAACCCACTATAGAACCACAGAAATATTGGGAAGGCCGCAAAAGTGATAACACATGCTAAAGCCTAGTTTAACATAAAGCATGATTAATCACAAATGAAGCGCTAACGTGGCAAAAGGTTTCAAAGAATTTTTAATTATTCAAATAAATAACACACCTATACACAAGCAAAACGTTTCGAATGCACCATCTAGAGTTTTGCTTTGTGGCTGTCTGTTATCCCAAATTGGTCACTTCACGATTCAGAAAGTCAACTTTTTCCTAATGATGCTTGACCTCAGATCTGGCACCTGTAACTAGAAGGTAAAACGAAAGATTAACAAATATATTGCATTGAAACTTCGTTATAATGAAACTGGATATAACACATTATTGTATATAACAAAATGACATTCCCGCAGAAATCCCCGTAGATATCGATGTTTTTAAAACCTTGTTTCAACAAAGTACAATTATCCTGCCAAAAGATACACCAAACTTGATTTGTCTCCGGAACAAGAAATGCTCAACGCTTGCAGGCTCAATACATCGCTTTCCGCGGGGTAGAGCACGCATTCGCTGCCGATGTTTAAAACTTTTGGCTATTTGCGTTGAATGCACCCTCCAATACTGGTCCTTCTCACCACTACGGGTAGTCGCGCTAAGCAGTGGCTCATGATCGCCATCGCAACTTCTCTCACTGTGGCACCAGGCAGGCTTGTTAGTAAAGCTAGGCGTGGCCTCGAACATTGCGCGGGTCCAATTTCCGAGGCCACGCCTACCTGTGTGTGCTACGTTCTGCTCGAACACGACGAACATTGTTGGCGTCACAGCGTGCAACCTATTTAACCGCGTCGCCGTTTCGCGATGCTAGAGACGAGGCAACTGAAGGCGGAAACTAAAGGTTATCATATCGAAACGGAAGGCAGCTATCGTAAAGACAATCGTGTCAGATGCTAAGAAGTCATGTGTATAGGACGCTGAAGTTCTTTTGCTGTTTTATTATAATGTCAGCAAGCATCTGGCCATGTAGCGGTTCTGTTCAGATTTGTGCCCAATAATGCGCATATATTGCAGTGAACGGCAGTAATGAATATAATGATGTTATTTTTGTTCCGCCTTCAACTTCGCTATAAAGAGATTTTATTGCATATGACTGATAAGAGTTCCCACTCATTTGTACGGAAGCCTTCTTTGCGAACAGTCACTGTTAGAAATACGACCTAGGCATCTTCCGTATGCAGACGGAGTAATGTCATCGCTGGGATTCGGCCTTTTCTGAAGTTAGGGTAGAAAGCACCCGACGTACTACCGTAAAATGCAGATTCTATCTTGGCGATAACGAAAATCTTGGCCAAGAAGTCCGGTGCAATGGTTAGAGGCTGCCATGTCCTCCGCAAGTACTTCGCAAGCGACATTTTTCCTTTTCACGTCATACACATGCTGCTTCAAGCCGTTTTCCAAATTGCATCTTTTGATGATGTAAATGTAGTCGCAGTTTTCGCCGAAAAACCATTCTACAGCGTGTGCTTCATATGTACCAATTCATGCTGCAATGTGCAGTCAGGAACATATATGCGTCGCACGTCACACGTTTTCAGAACACGTGCCAAGGCCTCCTTTTGGGGACATGTTGAATGGCGGCGTCAACTCAAGGACGCGCGGCTAAGGGAAGTCACAGGCCACCCAGAACGATGTTCTACGCAACGAATGAAACTTCCTGGGTAACCACACTCAAAGTTTTTGCGACGTACTTTGAGCCAGGCGCGTAGCCCGGCGTAATTTTTTCGACGGGCGGGGGAGTTGGGGGGGAGGCGGCTAAAGCACCGCAATCATCTTGACTGCGGTGTTTCATTCTTTGCAGGGCGTGCGCTTGAAAAATTGGGTCCGGTAGGCTGCGTCTCGCCAATGTACATTGAGTGAGCAAGGCCATGGCATATATTCTGAAAACCTATGAAGCCAATGCATAGCCCACGTTTCGGCCCGCTAGATGCAGCATGAACTGGCAGATGTGAAGATGCAGAAGAGATGTTCCGAGCCTTGTATACAGAATACCCTGCACCAATCGCGACAAGCTTTACGTAAGCGAAAGCATTAATTTTGAAAGTGCTTGAAGCAATAAATTTCTGTCAACGAGATGAATTATAAATAGGTCAGCAGTGAAAATACGTCGTTTCCAATGCACTTGCGGAGCGCATGGCAGCCTGAATAAGCTATTGAACGAGACAATGCTTCCATCACTGCCAAAAACTTGATTTGAAGGCAGTATCTCGAATCCCTTGCTCTCCAGACTACAGAAAAAAAAACGCTCTATCACAACGGTGAAAATCTCCCGCTTGCATACGCAGAATGCCGTCGTTTCGAGCAGTTAGTCTTGTGAACAACGATTCCAAACGTCCAATTCTTAACATATGTTGATCGGCATCCTTTCTTTTTTTTTCTATTGTAACAGGAACTCCACAACCAAGAGAACATATAGGCCAGATAGAGCACTGAATTTGAATGTATTATCCTAGCTGTTTCAATGTATGCAAGTTAATGGGCGTAAAAACTAAGGACGGCAAAAATATACTTAATAATCTCTCTTGTGATTTAAATTAGTAGGACAGGTAGATTTGTCAAAAACCAAGAGCGATAGGATAAAAAAATCGGCCTCTTTCGGTTCAAACATGCCGTTAATGAGGATCCATAATAATATATGGCGCACATACAGGACACGCTTGGAGTTTATTTATATGAAGGCGCAAACAGCATAAGTACACACAATAGGACATTACTCCGTTCGCTGTCCTAAAGGCCAAGATCTTGTTCTATCATTACTGAGGCCGCTATGAAGAATTCACCTTCTCCTGTCATCCTCGCCTCAGTGGTAAACTCAACCTACTCAGCGGTTGGTTCAGCTTAGCGGTGACAGCAGGCTCAATTAAATTGGGGACTAAACGTCGACAAGCGCAATGAGCCAGTCACATCACTACTTCAAACCATTACGTTATTGAGGTGCTTTCTATGTGATATAGAAAGCAGCTTAATAACGTAATGGTTCGAGGCATGTGATATGACTGGCCCATTGCGCTTGTCCGCGTAATATCTGACACAGGCATTTTTTTTAATTGGTTTATTAAAAAAGTTCTGTAGAATGAGAACATACGACATACGGTATGTTCTCATTCTACCGTTGTTGTTTTTTTCTTGTTTAGCGGTACCACGTTTTGAAAAGTGACTGTGGCAGCCTGTGGCAATTCTAATCCTTGGATAAAATTACTCAATGAGGTGGCCCATTACTTCTACAAAAAATCAAATTGTGGAATTGAATAACTGACATAGTTGCGCTAATGATGTTTTTTACTGATTACTTTACTGCACATACTTATATCTGCGGATTGTAGCTCGCAAGCGTGCAAGGTATAGAAACATTGAACGAATTTTGAGGATGGCAACGGTTTCGAGATATGAGCTGTCAAACTTGCAGTAAAAATACACTGTTCACCTAATTTTTAAGAAAACGCTGTGTCATGCATTAAAGCACAAGCTAACTAGAACACCAATTCATTTCGTCGAACACTTTAAAAATTATTATCTCGAAAGCAGCCTAGTCCTGAAAACTCGTTTTAAGTCGATATGCCTTGCATACCTGCTAGCACCAAATTGTGGAATAATATATGTCCTGTAAAGTAGTGGAAACGTTTATTAGCGTAATTAAGTAAATTACTTCAAAAACCACTTTTAGTTATCATAAAAAATGGCCGCCTCATCGAGTAATTTTGACCAAGGTTTGCGATTGTTCCATCTGCCACAGGCAATTTTTTTTTGATTTGGTACAGTTAAAAAAGACACCACGTATATCGCAACACATAATCCGCTCTGGAACCATAACATGGCCTCGTGTCAGCATAAATATGTTGCCTGGCGTAATGCAGATACTTCTAAACTGTATTTCAGCATTTCTATGGACCAGTTGAATAAGAAATCCCCTTTTCTGCGTAGGAAATAATTAGTTTTGCGATAACAAAGCCTATCGTTATGTAGATCACAGGCAACCGCTCTCTCACGCATCGTTCTGTTTACCAGCGCTTGAGCTTTCCGATGGATTCGCTGTAAGCAGAGTTGCCAACCTCCGGAGCTAATTTTCCCCTATCTCGGGTGGAAAAATTCCCGAGATTTCCCTCGACTTAGGCAAAATGCGGTACTTTAGCATGTTCTCTGTAATATAAACTGTGTAAGTGCTATGCAAATACACTGCAGATTTGAGTTTTAGGACTTATTTATGTATTCGTTTGAAAGAATGGAGGAAGTCACTATGCTTAAGCTGAAATGATGTCACAGCGCAGGTTGCAGCAGCATTTATTCGCACACAGCCTCGGCAATGTCAAACGTAGGAGGAAAATTGTTCCTATCGAGGCGTTTGGGTTATCATCAGACGCGCGGTAATAATAATAATAATAATAATAATAATAATAATAATAATAATAATAATAATAATAATATAATAATAATGCAGTATTATTTTTCGAGCATGCTTGCAGAAACTAAGGAAACCAGAAAAAGTACCACGTTTGACTGCTATGCAGGAGTAAGAGAACGCACATTAGCCAGAATAGAGAAGCTGCACGTGCGCGACGACGAGACCATGGAGCTTGTCTCCTGCGGACAAAAAAAGAACAAGGATCACGAGCGTTCTGTACAAGAAAGCAGATTTAAGTTGCTGCCATTTACTGGCCTCAACAGCACTGCTCATTCATATCGGCTTACTTGTACTTTGTAATACATTTCTTAAAGGATGACTTCGGTTCTGCGCTCATCATACCGGCAGTTCCTTTGGTTAGCTTCAGATATATATTTCATTAAAGGTACGCAGAAATTGACAACACAGCTCCGTACGAAATGTAAGCGTGATCTGGTAACAGCCACAGGGCATTCATACCTTGTGGTTTACTTGACAATATCCGTTCGCTGAGTTACTGTATGATTATAATCAAGTCATACTAAGCATGCCATTGCCAAGGTAATTTGCGGGGACTCAAATCAAAACACTCCGTCACCTCTGTAGTTCCATCGCCACAGTGGTTTCTGTCGTCCATGAGTAAGCGGAAAATTTCCCTACATTTTGACAAATTTCCGTTTTCCCCTAAGCACGACGTAAATTTCCTAGATCTATGGAAATTTCAATACGGTTGCAAGCCTCTGATTTTGCTGAACGCTTCACGCTACGTGCGAATAGGCACACACACGTGAATTTATTTAATTATTCGGATACCTCACAGGTTCCCACCGGAACATTAACTCAACAAGCCTTTACCATATGCTGCTACCGTATCCGCCAGATACCAGTTCGTTTGCGTGCATTACTTTAACCCCGCCACGCGTGCAAATAGCGCAGCTTTGCCAGCATGCGCCAACCAAACTTACACCGGAGCACGCAGTTTTCGAACGTTTACCGCACGACCTACACCACGTCAGCTCGTGCAGATTCCTAGAGAGGGCAATATGTCACTCACAATGACTACTTGAGTGGCAGGGCGGAGGAAACTGGATTTATTAGTTTTCCGCTCGCCCCCTGAGGCGCATGCGAAGGAAACAGCTATCGGCCGCCAGCGTCTCAATTTTCTAATAGAGAGCACGTATCTACGTTCCCCTCTCTCATGCACTGCATATCCCGGAGGCATGTCAGATGCCTCGCACTGTCATTCATTATTTTATTGCGATAGAAATTATATGGACACTTCAACCGGATTTCTGCCGTCGGCGTCGCCGTCGCCGTCGCCGTGAGGTTCCCTATAGATAAAATCTTCACCGCGCGCCGTATGCCCGAGCAGAAGCGTGCGGGGACGCGCGCTATCACGGAGACCGAACGCACTCAATCTCCCACCGCGCAAGGAAGCAGGAAGCCAACGCCAGAGGGAGCGGGGGGGGGGGGGGGCGAACTTCTACTCTGCCAACAACCGCGCTCGTCGCTCGTCCGCACCATCTCTTATCTCCACATGGCTGTGGCCTTTATGCGCCGTGCATTCGCCGCTCAGTTTCCGTTGAAGCGATAGACCGCACGTACCTTCGCCCGCTGCGGCGTATGCTTGCTGCCAGCGTTTTCACAGTCGTTGTCTGCAGTCATTCAGTGTGATCTATTCGTGTTTGTTTGTGCGCGCTCACACCACGCTTGTTCATTCAGTTAGTAATAGTCGGGTCACATTTTCCAACGCACGTTACACATGCAATGCTGCCCGGATCGGCAGTGCAGCGCTACAGGTGTGTCCCTTCGCACGCGCTGCCCACGGGAAGCGCTTCTCATCAACACCACCGTTTCACACGCGCCTTCTCGTGGTCATCGAGTCTCTCTTCATGTCGGTCTACTTACGCCGCAGCACACCTGCTTACTTAACCAGCTCATGTTTACTACAATTCATATTGCTACCAAAGCCGCTCACCTTACTTCGTATGACATTGCTGTGTTGCTATCGCATTCATTGCTTCGCCCTTAGGGCGAAACTGTGACATTTTTTTATTTCAGTGCGTTCCAAGTGTATGGATGAACTAATATTCTCCCTGCTCGCGTGCACGGGTGTGTTGGAAACCAGACTATACAAGAGCGGGACACTCACTCGTTCAAAGGAGTGATCTGGTAGTCGAACGTGCCTAGAGACGGGTAGATTTAGGCCACTTTTCACATCTGCGCAGTGGTTGTTGAACCACAGGCGAAAAGGGGTCTCTATTGTCCGATATATTGCTGCTTACAAACTTCACATCGAAATTTGAACACTATGTTACTGGAGTCACAATCAAGTTTCCCCTTAATTTATATACAAAGACCGAGTTCGACGCCTCAGGTGTGTCTGTTGTTTTCGTGAGGCGGCAAACCTTGCAGCGAGGTTTTCCACACTGTCAACAACCCATGTGCGCGTTGGGCTTGTGTCCTCGCCCTGGATAACAAATCCCTTAAATTTATGTTTCTTTTATGCTACGTGAGGCCGCACTGGAAGATACTAGTGAGTCGGCTGCTTGGTTTCATGACGTTCAAATGGCGGTCGACAGTGGCACTGAACCACGGAGCTCCGGTGGTGCATGTGAGGACTAAGTTCGCGTCTGATTGGGTATTGGTCTTGTTCATCATTTTTCCCATTATATGAGCTCGATCTGAGCTGCGGGCGCATTCATTTGCATTGTCAACTACTTGTGGAGGATATTTTTGGCGCACACGAGCGGATTTCACTTCCTCCGTGTGTATCTAAAATTGTGGAGACTCAGAACAGATTCTTCTGTACCTGTGAGCTTGGGAGTCGAAGATGATTGTTTCGTAGTGGTGGAGGTGGGTACTATAGAAACGCAGATATTGCTGATGATCTGTCGGCCTTTCTGTACAGGGACAGGGAAATGCGACCTCCACTAAGGGACAAAGTGACGTCGAGGAAGGCGACACTATCTTAGGAGAAGTTGTGCGTGAAGCAAATTGACGGGTGCCAAGAATTGAAATTGGAAATTAAGTGCGAGAGACATTGTTAACTGTCGGCCCACACGCAGAAGATATGATCCAGTAATCGCTTGTAAAATATTGGTTTTATGCCCGAATTTCCGAAGAAGGAGATTTCTAACGATGCCATAAAGACATTAGCATACTTTGGCACCACATTCATTCCCATGGCGGTCCCGTTGATTTGCAGATAATGTTTATTGTACAGCGTATGCCCAAAAAGTAATGTCAGTGTGTCGATTAAAAAGAAGTTATTGATCATATAGGTACAACACCTTAAAAGGTTTCAAAATAGGCTCCTCCTGCGTCGCTAAATTGCTTCTAGCAAGATTTCCAGGCATCAAAGGAGTCACGGTAGGCCTCCTTAAGAATGTCCTTTAGAGTCTTGGTGCAAGCTTCTTTGACTTTGTCAACCGTCCCGAAATGATGTCCTTTCGTGGGAATTTTCAAGCGTGGAAACAAAACCGGAGCCTGCGAGAGCCACGTCAGGACTGTAGGGCGGCTGTGGAACCGCTGGCACTTTTTAATTGGCCAGGAAGCGGGTCACGAGGAAGGCGGTGTGGGCTGGCGCGTTGCCATGGTGAAGTTTCTAATCGCCCCAAATGTCAGGCCGGGCGGGATGAATCCTTCATTTGAGTCTCTTGAGCACTTACACGTAGAATTTGGCGTTGACGGTTGTGAAATGTCATACAAAGTAATGGTAGACGAGCCCGCTGATGTCAAAGCACACAATGAGCATTGTCTTGACCTTTGACGTGCTCATTCTGGCCTTCTCGGGCCACAAGGGACGCCAAACTGTGCCATTCGGTACTTTACCGTTTTGTTTCAGCGTCGTATTCAAACAACCAAGACTCCTCACCGGTGATGACATTGTCTTAAAAATGGGAGTTACGGCAAGTCCCTAAGTTCCTGGCGCGTTTAAAGTAGGCTCGATTTTTTGTCGTCCTTTAACACTTTGGGCACACTATTCGCGCATACTTTTCGCATCTGCAAATTATTCGCCACAATCTCGTAAACGGTTCCTTTACTGTCTGCGCCACTAAATGGACACTCAAACCACGGCCTGAGTACAAAACATCTCCCCCACGCGTCACATTTTGGTCGGTAATGGTCGTTGATAGCCGTCCAGCGGGGGCTTCCTCGCTGACCTCTTCACGACCTTCTAAATAGACCTTGTGCCACCGGTAGACTTGACATTCTGACAAACAATTATCACCAAAGGCCGTCTTTATCACAAGAAAAGATAGCACTGCTGTCTTGCTGAGTTTCACACAAAACTCCATGACAATCCTTTGTTCCTACGAGCACTGCATTACATGTTCCACGGGAATTCAAAACGAGGTTCATGGAGAAGCCTGTCCTCAATCTCCAGATGGTCGCAGACTACTGAGCGACCGCGCGAGCGGCGTTAGCTAACTCCCAGCTCCCCCAATCCCGAAATGGTCATAGCGCTATCATGTATAGTCGCTTAACAATATAATCACTGACATTACTTTTCGGACAGACTCTGTAGAACTCGAAGTTACTATATTTAGGTACTAAATTTAAAAGATTCTCAATTCTATTTCTTGTATCCAATTTTATCTCCGTGTGCGCCTTTGAGGACGAACGGAAAGCTAATAAATCTAGTTTCCTCCGCCCTGCCACTTAAGTAGTCATCCTGAGTGACTTATTGGCCCTTATAGGAATCCACACGGGCTGACGTGGTGTCGGCTGTCGACGAAATTTTCGGTAACTGCTACAAACGGAAGCTGCCTACAACTGGAAACCCAAGGACGTACCCACCTTGCACGCCCCGTATATATATATATATATCATGAGAAGCCAACAAGGACACCAAGGAAAACGTAGGGGCAATTACTTGTACTTCATACTTCAATGAAATAAATGACAAATGACTGGAAATGAAAATGGAAGAAAAAACAACTGGCCGCAGGTGGAGAACGAACCCACGTCTTCGCATTACGCGTGCGATGCTCTCATCATTGAGCTACCGCGGCGCCGTTTTCCCATCCACTTTCATGGCGATTTATGATCTTACTACAAGAACTAACCCTGGGAGTGTTCGCAAACCTTATCATTTCTATAATTTATCATTTCTTTATTTCAATTAGTAAGTACAAGGTAATTTCCCCTATTTTGTGCTTGGTGTGTTTGTCGTATTCTTATGATATGACAAATTTTTATTCTCGTTCATTACATAACGAGGGTCTTGAATCCGGCAACATTGATGCATTTAGGTAGCATCTGAAGGTTTATTGAGCAGGTGCCTTCAGCCAAAAAGATAACTTACTTGTGACGCCAGCGGCAGAGATGATGTTCCACATCCGCCACCAAGGTTTGTGAGTGGTGCCGCTGACTAACACTCCCGGGGTTAGTTCTGGTAGTAGAAACATAGATACCCCTGAAAGTGGATGGGAAAATGGCGCCGCTGTAGCTCAATGGTGAGAGCATAGCATGCGTAATGCGAAGTCGTGGGTTCATTCCCCACCTGCAGCCAGTTGGTTTTTCTGTCATTTTCATTTGCATAATTTATCATTCCTTTAGTTCAATTAGTAAGTACAAGTAAATTCCCCTGTGTTGTCTTAGGCGTCTTTGTTTGTTGGCTTCTTATGATATGATTTATACAAATCGGGCCTCTCGGTTCCCTTTTCTTGCTGTGCCCTGCTACTTCGATTGAATATAATCATGCTGACGTAAAAAATAACGCCTAAATAGGACTTATCTTAAAACCTTTCCGGAAACATCCACGAGCGCACCACTGAATTTGAACATTACTCAGCCGGACCTGTGTTGATGACTCTGGCGTCTGGTTTATTCTAATTCGTGATTGAAAAAATTGGCAACGAAGTGCTGATTCTAGTAAAACAGTATTGACTATCAAGAATAAATTTTTTTCTTCTAACTTTTCAAGTCAACGTCAGCACTGTCTTTTGATGAGGTTCAATCTTTAGCAGGGCACATTTCCTTATCCTATGTGTATTGTTTCTATGATGGATGGCTAAGCTTCCAACACTCGAGACGGACAGAGAAAGCGAGAGCGAGACTTTTATCGAGACCTTGATTAGAAATAGAAAAAGAAAACAAAAGCTGACGCCTTCTTGCACGAAACATTCTTCCAGCTTCGTGCTTTCCAATCAATGTTATACTCGTCTTTATAATTTTCAATTGACATTTCTTCCATCATAAACAAATCTATTTTGCTGCCCGCGACAATGTAAATGTCAATTTACTGTGCATACTGCACTTGCATCGAGACGTGTGCGACTGAGTGCAAACTAAAAGATGATTAATTTTAACTTTCAATAATCTAGCGTTAAATATGACAATGCTTCTACCACCTGCAACGCTTTCGTAACTCTCCTTAGCGAAGCAGCTTGTAATATAGAGGGTGAATAACGCAAGTTCATTTACAGTCCGCATCGCGGAATACTAGAAAGTCCATCTCATTTTTTTTATTTGTTTCTGCTGTAACACACTCAAGTCTAAATACACGTCCTAGAAAGAGGCATCTTGTGAACGCGAAAGGCATAATTTATTATTCACTTGTTAAATAGGCACTTTGAACAGTCAGGTTTTGCCTCTATAACTGCACACTTCGAATCAGCACGGCTCGTCTTGGGCCATAGTTTAATGCGACAAGGCCAGGGAATAGTGGCGGCAGATTATAGCAACAAAATCATTGGTATGACATGCTAATTCAAAAGTATCCCTCGAAGGAGGCTACTCTGTAGGCTTCAGGGCAGTGATCACGAGCAAGAACATCCATTGCGCTACCAGATCCGGGCACCACTCGCGTCTTCTTTCTGAGATTGCCCAGTTTCCTCGGTAATGGTCGTTGATGGCTGTCCAGCGCGGGCTTCATCGCTGACCTCTTCACGATATTCTAAAAAGGCCTTGGGCCACCGGTAGACTTGACGTTCTGACAAACTATTATAACCAAAAGCCGTCTTTATCAAGGAAAATATTCTACTGCTGTCTTGCTGAGTTTCACACGAAACTCGACGACAATCCTTTGTTCCTAAGAGGTTCACGGAGAAGCCTGTCCCTAATCTCCGAATGGTCGCAGACAACTGAGCGAGCGCGCGCGGCGTAAGCTAACTCCTCCCTCCACCACTACCAAAAACGGTCGTAGCACGCTGTCACCTATAGTCGCTTAACAATATAATCACTGGCATTACTTTTCGGACAGACTATGTAGAACTCGACGTTGCTATACTTAGGAACTAAATTTAGAAGATTCTCCATTCTATTTCTTGTATCTAATTGTATCTCAGTGTGCGCCCCAGAGGACGAGCGGACAACTAATAAATCCAGTTTCCTCCGCCCTGCCACACAAGTAGTCATCCTGAGTGACTTATTGGCCCTTGTAGGAATCCGCACGGGCTGACGTGGTGTGGGCTGTCCACTAAATTTTCGGTAACTGCTACACACGGAAGCTCCCTAAAACTGGAAACCCAAAAGTTGTGGACACACTCCGTGTCTATTTGATCTTATCTTCTGGCTGTGCCCCAACCAAAGGGCTTCGGACCTCAACAGTGAGGAGGACTGGAGTCGACGCATATCCAGCGAAGTCCTCCAAGATGAACTCCTGGACGTCCGGAGAGCTCACGACATCGGAAAAGCCTTTGGCCTACCGGTGCCTACGTGGGCGGAGCCAACGACTTAGCCTGGGGGCTTTCGCCCTCGGGCCCTAGTTTCTCTGCACCAAAATAAAGTTGTTGCCGTGCCAAGGACGCACCCGCCTTGCCTGCCCCGTGAATATATATATATATATATATATATATATATATATCAAAAGAAGCCAACAAAGACACCAAGGAAAGGGAAATTACTTGTACTTACTAATTCAATTAAAGAAATGACAAATTACTGGAAATGAAAATGGACGAAAAAAGAACTGGGCGCAGGTGGGGAACGAACCCACGTCTTCGCATTACGCATGCGATGCTCTCACCATTGAGCTACCGCGGTGCCGTTTTCCCATCCACTTTCAGGGGTATTTAGGTTTTTACTAATAGAACTAACCCTGCGAGTGTTAGTCAGAGCCATCACTCACAAACCTTGGCGGTGGTTGTGGAACATTCTTTCTGCCGCAGGCGTCACGAGAAAGGCATCTTCTTGGGTGAAGGCAACCAGTCAATAAACCCACACATACTACCAGAAGCCATAAATGTTGCCGGATTGAAGACGCTCGTTATGTAATGAACGAGAAGATAGGGAACCGAGGGCCCCGATTTGTATTAATCATATCATGAGAAGCCAACGAACAAAGACACCAAAGAGAATATAGAGAAAAAACTCGTGCCTACTAATTGAAATAAACAAATGATGAATTAATATAAATAAATATGAGGAGAAAAACTACTGGCCGCAGGTGGGGAACGAACCCACGTCTTCGCATCACGTGTGCGATGCTCTCACCATTCGGCTACCGCGGCGCCGTTTTCCCATCCACTTTTTGGGTATTTACGTTTTTACTACTAGAACTAACCCTGGGAGTGTTAGCCAGCGCCACCACCCACAAACTTTGGCGGCGGATGTAGAACATCCTCTCTGCCGCTGGCGTCACAAGTACGTGATCGTTTTGGCTGAAGGCAACTGCTCAATAAACCTTCACATGCTACCTGAATGCATCAATCCTGCCGGATTCATGAACCTCGTTATGTAATGAACGAGAAGAAAGACAGCTGAGGGGCCGGATTTGTGTTATTCATATCATACGAAGCCAACACAGAGACACCAAGGACAATAATGGGAAAAAACTTGTACCTACTAATTAATTGAAGAAATTGTAAATTATTGGAAATGAAATTGGAAGAAACAACAACTGGCCGCAAGAGGGGAACGAACCCACGTCTTCGAATTAAGCGTGCGATGCTCTCACCATTGAGCTACTGCGGTGCCGTTTTCCCATCCACTTTTAGGGGTATTTAGGTTTTTACTACTAGAAATAACCCTGCAAGTGTTAGCCAGAGCCACCACTCACAAACCCTGGCGGTGGTTGTGGAGCATTCTTTCTGCCGCAGGTGTCAGGAGTATGTGATCTTTTTGGCTGAAGGCAACTGGTCAATAAACCCACCCATGCTACCTGAAGGCATCAATGTTGCTGCATTCGAGACCATCTTTATGTAATGAACGAGAAGAAAGGGAAACGAGGGGCCCGATTTGTATTATTCATATAAGAAACGAACAACCAAACACACCAACCACAACACTCGGGGAATTACTTGTACTTGCGAATTGATTTAAAGAAATGATAAATTACAGAAATGATAAGGTTTGTGAGTGTTGCCGCTGGCTAACACTCCCGGGGTTAGTTCTCGTAGTAAAATCATAAATACCCCTGAAAGTGAGTGGGAAAACGGCGCCGCGGCAGCTCAATGGTGAGAACATCGCACGCGTAATGCGAAGACGTGGGTTCGTTCCCCACCTGCAGCCACTTGTTTTTTCTTTCATTTTGATTTCCGTTAATTTATCATTTCTTTAATTCAATTTGTAAGTACAAGTAATTTCCCCTGTGTTGTCTTAGGCGTCTTTGTTTGTTGGCTTCTTATGATATGATTAATGCAAATCGGGCCCCTCGGTTCCCTGTCTTTGCTATGCCCGGCTACTTCGATTGCATATAATCATGCTGACGTAAAAAATAACACCTACATAGGACTTATCTGAAAACCTTTCTGGAAACATCCACGAGCGCACCACTGAATTTCAACATTACTCAGCTGGACCTGTGTTGATGACTCTGGCGTCTGGTTTATTCTAATTCGTGATTGAAAAAATTAGCAACGAAGTGCTGATTCTAGTAAAATAGTATTGACTATCAAGAATTAATTTTTTTCTTCTAACTTTTCAAGTCAACGTCAGCACTGTCTTTTGACGAGGTTCAATC
Organism: Dermacentor silvarum; assembly: GCF_013339745.2. NCBI lineage: Eukaryota > Metazoa > Arthropoda > Arachnida > Ixodida > Ixodidae > Dermacentor > Dermacentor silvarum. The sequence continues at coordinate 126,649,577 of NC_051155.1, forward strand.
TTTAGCAGGGCACATTTCCTTATCCTATGTGTATTGTTTCTATGATGGATGGCTAAGCTTCCAACACTCGAGACGGACAGAGAAAGCGAGAGCGAGACATTTATCGAGACCTTGATTAGAAATAGAAAATGAAAACAAAAGCTGACGGCTTCTTGCATGAAACATTCTTCCAGCTTCGTGCTTTCCAATCAATGTTATACTCGTCTTTATTAATTTTCAATTGACATTTCTTCCATCATAAACAAATCTATTTTGCTGCCCGCTACAATGGAAATGTCAATTTACTGTGCATACTGCACTTGCATCGAGACGTGTGCGACTGAGTGCAAACTAAAAGATGATTAATTTTAACTTTCAATAATCTAGCGTTAAATATGACAATGCTTCTACCACCTGCAACGCTTTCGTAACTCTCCTTAGCGAAGCAGCTTGTAATATAGAGGGTGAATAACGCAAGTTCATTTACAGTCCGCATCGCGGAATACTAGAAAGTCCGTCTTACTTTTTTTTATTTGTTTCTTCTGTAACACACTCAAGTCTAAATACACGTCCTAGAAAGAGGCATCTTGTAAACGCGAAAGTCATAATTTATTATTCACTTGTTAAATAGGTACTTTGAACAGTCAGGTTTTGCCTCTATAACTGCACACTTCGAATAAGCAGGGCTCGTCTTGGGCCATAGTTTAATGCGACAAGGCCAGGGAATAGTGGCGGCAGATTATGGCAACAAAATTATTGGTATGACATGCTCAATAGGCTAGCATTGCTGGTCACAACTCATTCAAAAGTATCCATCGAAGGAGGCTACTCTGTAGGCTTCAGGGCAGTGATCACGAGCAAGAACATCGATTGCGCAACCAGATCCGGGCACCACTCGCGTCTTCTTTCTCAGATTGCCCATTTTCCTCGGTAATGGTCGTTGATGGCTGTCCAGCGCGGGCTTCATCGCGGACCTCTTCACGACCTTCTAAAAAGGCCTTGGGCCACCGGTAGACTAGACGTTCTGACAAACTATTATAACCAAAAGCCGTCTTTATCACAGGAAAAGATTCTACTGCTGTCTTGCTGAGTTTCACACGAAACTCGATGACAATCTTTTGTTCCTAAGAGCGCTCCATTACATCTTCCACGGGAAGTGAAAACAGGTTCACCGAGAAGCCTGTCCCTAATCTCCGAATGGTCGCAGACAACTGAGCGACCGCGCGAGCGGCGTAAGCTAACTCCTCCCTCCACCACTACCAAAAACGGTCGTAGCACGCTGTCACCTATAGTCGCTTAACAATATAATCACTGGCATTACTTTTCGGACAGACTATGTAGAACTCGACGTTACTATACTTAGGAACTAAATTTAGAAGATTCTCCATTCTATTTCTTGTATCTAATTGTATCTCAGTGTGCGCCCCAGAGGACGAGCGGAAAACTAATAAATCCAGTTTCCTCCGCCCTTCCACACAAGTAGTCATTCTGAGTGACTTATTGGCCCTTGTAGGAATCCGCACGGGCTGACGTGGTGTGGGCTGTCCACTAAATTTTCGGTAACTGCTACACACGGAAGCTCCCTAAAACTGGAAACCCAAAAGTTGTGGACACACTCCGTGTCTATTTGATCTTATCTTCTGGCTGTGCCCCAACCAAAGGGTTTCGGACCTCAACAGTGAGGAGGACTGGAGTCGACACATATCCAGCGAAGTCCTCCAAGATCAACTCCTGGACGTCCGGAGAGCTCACGACATCGGAAAAGCCTTTGGCCTACCGGTGCCTACGTGGGCGGAGCCAACGACTTAGCCATGGGGGCTTTCGCCCTCGGGCACTAGTTTCTCTGCACCAAAATAAAGTTGTTGCCGTGCCAAGGACGCACCCGCCTTGCCTGCCCCGTGAATATATATATATATATATATATATATATATATATATATCAAAAGAAGCCAACAAAGACACCAAGGAAAGGGAAATTACTTGTACTTACTAATTCAATAAAGAAATGACAAATTACTGGAAATGAAAATGGACGAAAAAAGAACTGGGCGCAGGTGGGGAACGAACCCACGTCTTCGCATTACGCATGCGATGCTCTCACCATTGAGCTACCGCGGTGCCGTTTTCCTATCCACTTTCAGGGGTATTTAGGTTTTTACTAATAGAACTAACCCTGCGAGTGTTAGTCAGAGCCATCACTCACAAACCTTGGCGGTGGTTGTGGAACATTCTTTCTGCCGCAGGCGTCACGAGAAAGGCATCTTCTTGGGTGAAGGCAACCAGTCAATAAACCCACACATGCTACCAGAAGGCATAAATGTTGCCGGATTGAAGACGCTCGTTATGTAATGAACGAGAAGATAGGGAACCGAGGGCCCCGATTTGTATTAATCATATCATGAGAAGCCAACAAACAAAGACACCAAAGAGAATATAGAGAAAAAACTCGTGCCTACTAACTGAAATAAACAAATGATGAATTAATATAAATAAAGATGAGGAGGAAAACTACTGGCTGCAGGTGGGGAACGAACCCACGTCTTCGCATCACGTGTGCGATGCTCTCACCATTCGGCTACCGCGGCGCCGTTTTCCCATCCACTTTTTGGGTATTTACGTTTTTACTACTAGAACTAACCCTGGGAGTGTTAGCCAGCGCCACCACCCACAAACTTTGGCGGCGGATGTAGAACATCCTCTCTGCCGCTGGCGTCACAAGTACGTGATCGTTTTGGCTGAAGGCAACTGCTCAATAAACCTTCACATGCTACCTGAATGCATCAATCCTGCCGGATTCATGAACCTCGTTATGTAATGAACGAGAAGAAAGACAGCTGAGGGGCCCGATTTGTCTTATTCATATCATACGAAGCCAACACAGAGACACCAAGGACAATAATGGGAAAAAACTTGTACCTACTAATTAATTAAAGAAATTGTAAATTATTGGAAATGAAATTGGAACAAACAACAACTGGCCGCAGGAGGGGAACGAACCCACGTCTTCGAATTAAGCGTGCGATGCTCTCACCATTGAGCTACTGCGGTGCCGTTTTCCCATCCACTTTTAGGGGTATTTAGGTTTTTACTACTAGAAATAACCCTGCGAGTGTTGGCCAGAGCCACCACTCACAAACCCTGGCGGTGGTTGTGGAACATTCTTTCTGCCGCAGGTGTCAGGAGTATGTGATCTTTTTGGCTGAAGGCAACTGGTCAATAAACCCACCCATGCTACCTGAAGGCATCAATGTTGCTGCATTCGAGACCATCTTTATGTAATGAACGAGAAGAAAGGGAAACGAGGGGCCCGATTTGTATTATTCATATCATAAGAAACGAACAACCAAACACACCAAGCACAACATCGGGGGAATTACTTGTACTTGCGAATTGAATTAAAGAAATGATAAATTACAGAAATGATAAGGTTTGTGAGTGGTGCCGCTGGCTAACACTCCCAGGGTTAGTTCTCGTAGTAAAATCATAAATACCCCTGAAAGTGAGTGGGAAAACGGCGCCGCGGTAGCTCAACGGTGAGAACATCGCGCGCGTAATGCGAAGACGTGGGTTCGTTCCCCACCTGCAGCCACTTGTTTTTTCTTTCATTTTGATTTCCGTTAATTTATCATTTCTTTAATTCAATTTGTAAGTACAAGTAATTTCCCCTGTGTTGTCTTAGGCGTCTTTGTTTGTTGGCTTCTTATGATATGATTTATACAAATCGGGCCTCTCGGTTCCCTTTCCTTGCTGTGCCCTGCTACTTCGATTGAATATAATCATGCTGACGTAAAAAATAACACCTAAATAGGACTTATCTGAAAACCTTTCTGGAAACATCCACGAGCGCAACACTGAATTTGAACATTACTCAGCTGGACCTGTGTTGATGACTCTGGCGTCTGGTTTATTCTAATTCGTGATTGAAAAAATTAGCAACGAAGTGCTGATTCTAGTAAAACAGTATTGACTATCAAGAATTAATTTTTTTTCTTCTAACTTTTCAAGTCAACGTCAGCACTGTCTTTTGACGAGGTTCAATCTTTAGCAGGGCACATTTCCTTATACTATTTTTATTGTTTCTATGATGGATGGATAAGCTTCCAACACTCGAGACGGACAGAGAAAGCGAGAGCGAGACATTTATCGAGACCTTGATTAGAAATAGAAAAAGAAAACAAAAGCTGACGGCTTCTTGCATTAAACATTCTTCCAGCTTCGTGCTTTCCAATCAATGTTATACTCGTCTTTATAATTTTCATTTGACATTTCTCCCATCATAAACAAATCTATTTTGCTGCCCGCTACAATGGAAATGTCAATTTACTGTGCATACTGCACTTGCATCGAGACGTGTGCGACTGAGTACAAACTAAAAGATGATTAATTTTAACTTTCAATAATCTAGCGTTAAATATGACAATGCTTCTACCACCTGCAACGCTTTCGTAACTCTCCTTAGCGAAGCAGCTTGTAATATAGAGGGTGAATAACGCAAGTTCTTTTACAGTCCGCATCGCGGAATAGTAGAAAGTCCGTCTCATTTTTTTATTTGTTTCTGCTGTAACACATCATCATCATCATCATCAGCCTATATTTATGTCCACTGCAGGACGAAGGCCTCTCCCTGCGATCTCCAATTATCCCTGTCTTGCGCTAGCGTATTCCAACTTGCGCCTGCGAATTTCTTAACCACATCATTCCACCTGACTTTCTGCCGTCCTCGACTGCGCTTCCCTTCTCTTGGTATCCATTCTGTAACCCTAATGGTCCACCGGTTATCCATCCTACGCATTATATGGCCTGCCCAGCTCCATTTCTTCCGCTTAATGTCAACTAGAATATCGTCTACCCCCGTTTGTTCTCTGATCCACACCGCTCTCTTCCTGTCTCTTAACGTTAGTCCTAAGATTTTTCGTTCCATCGCTCTTTGTGCGGTCCTTAACTTGTTCTCGAGCTTCTTTGTTAACCTCCAAGTTTCTGCCCCATATGTTAGCACCGGTAGAATGCAATGATTGTACACTTTTCTTTTCAACGACAGCGGTAAGCTCCCAGTCAGGATTTGGCAATGCCTGCCGTATGCACTCCAACCTAATTTTATTCTTCTGTAAATTTCTTTCTCATGATCAGGGTCCCCTGTGAGTAATTGACCTAGATAAACATATTCCTTTACAGATTCTACAGGCTGACTGGCGATCCTGAATTCTTGTTCCCTTGCCAGGCTATTGAACATTATTTTGTCTTCTGCATATTCATCTTCAACCCAATTCTTGCACTTTCTCGATGAAGGTCCTCAATCATTTGTTGTAATTCCTCTCCATTGTTGCTCAATAGGACAATGTCATCTGCAAACCGAAGATTGCTGAGATATTCGCCATCGATCCTCACTCCTAATCCTTCCCAGTCTAAGAGCTTGAATACTTCTTCTAAGCATGCAGTGAATAGCATTGGAGAAATTGTGTCTCCTTGCCTGACCCCTTTCTTGATAGGTATCTTTCTACTTTTCTTGTGGAGAACCAAGGTAGCTGTGGAATCCTTGTAGATATTTGCCAAGATATTCACGTATGCCTCCTCCACTCCTTGATTACGCAATGCCTCTATGACTGCTGATATCTCTACTGAATCGAATGCCTTTTCATAATCTATGAAAGCCATATAGAGAGGTTGATTGTACTCCGCACATTTCTCGATTACCTGATTGATGGCATGGATATGGTCCATCATAGAATATCCCTTCCTGAAGCCAGCCTGTTCTCTTGGTTGACTGAAGTCAAGTGTTGTCCTGATTCTATTGGAAATTATCTTGGTGAATATTTTATACAATACTGAAAGCAAGCTAATGGGTCTGTAATTCTTCAATTCTTTAACGTCTCCCTTCTTATGGATAAGTATAATATTGGCGTTCTTCCAGCTCTCTGGTACACTTGAAGTTGTGAGGCATTGCGTATAAAGGGCCGCAAGCTTTTCAAGCAAGATATCTCCTCCATCTTTGATTAAATCTACTGTTATTCAATCTTCTCCAGGCGCTTTTCCCCTGGTCATGTCTTTCAAGGCCCTTCTAACTTCATCGCTAGTTATAGAAGGAGCTTCTGTATCCGGTTCATCACTATTTCGAATGGAAGAAGCTTGGCTGTTTTGGCTACTGTACAGGTCAGTATAGAATTCTTCTGCTGCTTTTACTATGTCATCGAAATTGCTGATGATATTACCATGCTTATCTTTCAGTGCATACATCTTGCCTTGTCCTATGCCTAGTTTTCTTCTTACTGATTTCATGCTGCGTCCATATTTTACGGCTTCCTCAATTTTTCCCACGTTATAATTTCGAATATCCCTTACTTTCTTCTTGTTGATCAGTTTTGACAGTTCAGCGAATTCTATCTGATCTCTTGAGTTGGACACTTTCATGTTTTGTCGTTTCTTTATTAGGTCCTTTGTTTCTTGGGAGAGCTTCCCTACAGGTTGCTTTGGTGCCTTACCTCCCACTTCAATTGCTGCTTCTGAGATCAGCCTAGTTACGGTTTCATTCATTAGCTCTATGTTAGCTTCATCTTCCTGTTCTAAAGCTGCATATTTGTTTGCGAGCACCAGCCTGAATTGGTCTGCTTTTACCCTTACTGCCTCGAGGTTGGCCTGTTTCCTCTTCACTAATTTCACTCTCTCTCTCTTCAAATTGAGAGAAATGCTAGACCTCACTAACCTATGGTCACTGCACTTAACCTTACCTAACACTTCTACATCCTGCACTATGCTTGGATCGGCAGACAGTATGAAATCTATTTCATTCCTTGTTTCTCCATTAGGGCTTTTCCAGGTCCACTTCCTGTTGCTGCACTTCCTGAAGAAGGTATTCATTATTCGGAGCCTATTCCTTTCCGCGAATTCTACTAACATCTCTCCTCTTGCATTCCTAGAATCGATGCTGTAGTTGCCAATGGCTTGCTCACCAGCCTGCTTTTTCCCCACTTTTGCATTGAAGTCGCCCATGACTAAAGTATACTGAGTTTGCACTTTTCTCATTGCTAGTTCAACATCTTCATAAAACTGTTCTATTTCTTCATCATCGTGACTAGAGGTTGGGGCATAGGCTTGTACTACCTTCATTTTGTACCTCCTATTCAGCTTTATTACGACGACTGCTACCCTTTCATTAATGCTGTAGAATTCATCAATGTTGCCCGCTACGTTGTTATGCACTAGAAATCCTACCCCGGATTCTTTCTTATATGGAAGACCTCTGTAGCAGAGGACGTGGCCGTTAGTCAGTACTGTGTAAGCCTCACCAGTTCTTCTAACCTCACTAAGGCCAATAATATCCCAGGAAATGCCTGATAATTCTTCAAATATTCCTGCTAAGCTATAGCCTCACTCGAGAGGGTGCGCGTGTTGAACGTTGCCAGGTTCAGTTTCCATTGGCGGCCTGCCTTGACCCAGAGATTCTTAGCACCCTCTGCCGCGTAGCAGGTCTGACCGCCGCCTTGGTCAGGTACTCCGCAGCCACTGGGAACTGAGGGCCATGGGTTAATTGTCGGAGTCATGAGGGAGGTAGTGGCCGAATACTGCACCAGGGAGGCCAATTCCTGTTCTGGTGAGGGAGTGACTTTGATGAAGCTTAGTGGGCCTGCCTAGTTTGGTTGCACCTGAACTAGTATAGCCCCACTAGCTCTCGGCAATATGTATTTTTTTTTCTTTGCCGGTGTCAGGCACCACTCCATGCCTGAAAATGTAGTGGAATGGAGCCGGATTCGAACTTACGACCTTCAGACCTTGAGTGTAACACACTCAAGTCTAAATACACGTCCTAGAAAGAGGCATCTTGTGAACGCGAAAGGCATAATTTATTATTCACTTGTTAAATAGGCACTTTGAACAGTCAGGTTTTGCCTCTATAACTGCACACTTCGAATCAGCAGGGCTCGTCTTGGGCCATAGTTTAATGCGACAAGGCCAGGGAATAGTGGCGGCAGATTATAGCAACAAAATCATTGGTATGACATGCTAATTCAAAAGTATCCCTCGAAGAAGGCTACTCTGTAGGCTTCAGGGCAGTGATCACGAGCAAGAACATCCATTGCGCAGCCAGATCCGGGCACCACTCGCGTCTTCTTTCTGAGATTGCCCATTTTCCTCGGTAATGGTCGTTGATGGCTGTCCAGCGCGGGCTTCATCGCTGACCTCTTCACGACCTTCTAAAAAGGCCTTGTGCCACCGGTGGACTTGACGTTCTCACAAACTATTATAACCAAAAGCCGTCTTTATCAAATGAAAAGATTATACTGCTGTGTTGCTGAGTTTCACACGAAACTCGATGACAATCCTTTGTTCCTAAGAGCGCTCCATTACATCTTCCACGAGAAATGAAAACAGGTTCACGGAGAAGCCTGTCCTTAATCTCCGAATGGTCGCAGACAACTGAGCGACCGCGCGCGGCGTAAGCTAACTCCTCCCTCCACCACTACCAAAAACGGTCGTAGCACGCTGTCACCTATAGTCGCGTAACAATATAATCACTGGCATTACTTTTCGGACAGACTATGTAGAACTCGACGTTACTATACTTAGGAACCAAATTTGAAAGATTCTCCATTCTATTTCTTGTATCTAATTTTATCTCAGTGTGCGCCTCACAGGACGAGCGGAAAACTAATAAATCCAATTTCCTCCGCCCTGCCACACAAGTAGTCATCCTGAGTGACTTATTGGCCCTTGTAGGAATCCGCACGGGCTAACGTGGTGTGGGCTGTCCACTAAATTTTCGGTAACTGCTACGCATGGAAGCTCCCTAAAACTGGAAACCCAAAAGTTGTGGACACACTCCGTGTCCATTTGATCTTATGTTCTGGCTGTGCCCCAACCAAAGGGCTTCGGACCTCAACAGTGAGGAGGACTGGAGTCGACGCATATCCAGCGAAGTCCTCCAAGATCAACTCCTGGACGTCCGGAGAGCTCACGGCATCGGAAAAGCCTTTGGCCTACCGGTGCCTACGTGGGCGGAGCCAACGACTTAGCCTGTGGGCTTTTGCCCTCGGGCCCTAGTTTTTCTGCACCAAAATAAAGTTGTTGCCATGCCAAGGACGCACCCGCCTTGCCAGCCCCGTGAATATATATATATCAAAAGAAGCCAACAATGACGCCAAGGAAAAGGGAAATTACTTGTACTTACTAATTCAATTAAAGAAATGACAAATTACTGGAAATGAAAATGGACGAAAAAAGAACTGGGCACAGGTGGGGAACGAACCCATGTCTTCGCATTAGGCATGCGATGCTTTCACCATTGACCTACCGCGGCGCCGTTTTCCCATCCACTTTCAGGGGTATTTAGGTTTTTACTACTAGAACTAACCCTGCGAGTGTTAGTCTGAGCCACCACTCACAAACCTTGGCGGTGGTTGTGGAACATTCTTTCTGCCGCAGGCGTCACGAGAAAGGGATCTTCTTGGGTGAAGGCAACCAGTCAATAAACCCCCACATTCTACCTGAAGGCATAAATGTTGCCGGATTGAAGACGCTCGTTATGTAATGAACCAGAAGAAAGGGAACCAAGGGGCCCGATTTGTATTAATCATATCATAAGAAGCCAACAAACAAAGACACTGTGGTGAAAGACGACGACGATGGCAGCTACATATGAAACGCGACGCGGCAAATAAGAGAACACGAGGGTTGGTGGCAGAAAAAAGGAAGAAGAGACGAGCGAACGGGCAGCTGCGGCCACGAAGGCCGATCGAACGAGGGCCGAGCGAGGTTCGTGGAAGCAGTCCAGAGAGGGCTACCCGGGTGTATCGCTGGGCAGCCTCGTGACGGGTCGCAAGCCACCGAACCGAGGTCCTGTCCGTGTCCCGTGCCTGGCCGGTTCCTGAGATCTGTCAGTTCCTGTACTCTCGGGAGTCTGCTGCGTTCGCAGTTCTGGCGTCAGAATCCTGAGCCACCAAGCAAGCGGCTGTCGCCGCGTCACCGCCGCTGCCTACCCAAGCCACCTCCGACGCATTCGGTGTGTCAAGGAAGGTTACGACCACACGTGAGCGACCACTGGGGGGCCGTATACCGCGACGCTCGGACTTTGCGCGTTAGTGGGCTAGGGACTGAAACTTTGTAGTCTGCCACGTAGGGCTTCATACGCTAGCAAACAATATGTGTTAGAGAATCTTACTTGTGTCTGTGTAAAATAATAGTGTGAATTATATGTGTGTCTGTGCAACCCGTCCCAATATCGCCTTCGAGTCTTTCCTCGCCGCACCGCACGTCAACAAACGTGACGGTCCACGTTATTCCTTTACATTATCTGGCGTCCACGAACAGGACTAAACTCTCGTAACACCTTTGAGAGTCTCACTTTGTTCGCGTGCGGTGGTTGAGGATGGATGCCGAAAAACTGATAGGTCTCCGTAAAGAGTTGGGACTCACAGGCAAGGCACTCCAGCAGTGGATGGATGAGGAGCGTAGCAGAGAAAGAGAACGCCGTTCAGAAGAACGTGAGGCTGCCAAAGAGGACCATGCACGAGAGTTGGAGCGGCAAGCTGGAGAACGCCAGTTGTTGGAACTACGGCTGCGCGTGCAAGAATCGCAACAGCCAAGTCAAGCAGTCACAGCCGACTCAAGGGATCGGGAAGCGAGTAATCAAGGTTTCCGAAGCCCGCACAAGCTGATTCCAGCGTTCAATGAAGCTCGGGATGAGCTTGACGCATACATTCATAGGTTCGAGCGAGTGGCCAGAGACCAAGGGTGGCCTAGCGACAAGTGGGCCCTATCTTTGAGATTGTGTTAAACGGGGGAGGCACTCACTGTCGTCGGGCGCATGTCCGCTGAAGACGTGACTGATTTTGCTAAGCTTAAGGCAACATTGCTCCAGAGGTTTCGATTCACGGAAGAGGGCTATCGAATCAAGTTTCGAGAGGCCAAGCCGGACAACGGCGAAACAGGTCGCCAATTTGCAGGCAGGTTGCTTGGGTATTTTGATCACTGGCAAGAGTTGGCCAAAACTGAAAAGACGTATGACGCCTTGAGAAACAAGTTTCTCCGAACAATTCTTGCGACGATGTGATCAGAAGCTTGCCACCTTTTTGAAGGAGCGAGGTTGCAAAGGTCTGGACAGTTTAGCAGAAACAGCGGATCACTATCTCGAAGCGCAAGGCCTGACAAATCTGGCTAGAGGTCGAGAAGAATAGGTGTATGTGAAGAGTGGAACGCAAGCTAATGAGCCAATCAAGCGGTCAAGCGAAGCCCCATTGCTTCATATGCAACAAGCAAGGACACAAGCCGTCAGACTGCTGGTCTAGGACTAGCGGATCTAAAGCTGCGACGGGTTGGAAAGGGAAGAAGCGTGGCCATGGTTCGGAAGGCTTTACCAAAAACCCCAAGGACCGCAACAAGTCTTCGTGTTCTCTTTCTGAACTGCCACCAACCAACCGAAAAAGATGGGCGGCAAGAACAGAGCACACAAGCTGTAAACACTGAAGACCGCAGTTCTGAAAAGATTGGTTCAGGTGCGCAAAGCACCGTTGGGCCGAAACTACGAAGAGAAGGAATGCCGACAGCAAAAGGGCGTCTAGAAGGCCAACCCGTAACTGTTTTGAGAGATACCGGTTGCGACACTGTCGTAGTAAAGCGCTCTCTAGTGCCAGCAAACAAGTTTACTGGGGAAACGCGCACTGTCTATTTATTAGATAGTTCTGCACGATACCTTCCCGAAGCTGAAGTCCAAGTTGACTGTCCGTTCTTTAGAGACACTGTGCGTGCCATATGCATGGAGCGTCCGTTGTATGATGTTGTTCTGGGCAATGTTAACGGTGCTTGCCCCTCTCTCGAGTTACCTGGAGGCACAGATGCGAAGATGGAGCCTACCGCACTGCATTGCCAAGAAAGTGCTGAGGGTGGGCCGCACGATAACGAGAAAACCTACCCAGTTCAAGATACTACTATGGTTGCTGCGTCACATTCCCTTTCAACAAGGCTGCCAGTAGCCCTTGTAAACCCGCTAGATGTCACTCCCGATGCTTTGTCAAAGTTACAGAAGGAAGATCTAAGTCTCAGTGGTTGCTTCGCGCACGTAAGCAAGATCAAAACCACGCGATCGGCCACTGCTACATTTATACTACTGAATGATATTCTCTTCCGGCGTTATAAATCTGCGACAAAAAGAGAAATCGAACAGCTTGTTGTTCCGAGATATCTTCGGGGTTTCGTCCTGAAGCTAGCGCATGAAGGGATGCTCTCTGGTCATCAAGGGACAAAGAGAACGGCCGACAGGGTCTCAGAAGAATTGTACTGGCCTGGTGTCCAAGCAGATGTCACCCGGTTCGTGAAATCATGCGACATTTGTCAGAGGACCGTCCCAAAACACCTGGTAGGACGTGTACCTCTTGGAAACATGCCGAAAATCAATACTCCATTCCAGCGAGTCGCTATTGATATTATCGGACCCCTTTCCCCTACTTCCGCTAATGGTAACCGATTTGTTCTTACCATGGTGGACTTCGCAACGCGTTACCCAGACGCAGTTGCTTTACCAAGCATTGACACGGAAAGAATTGCCGAGGCATTGCTTGCGATGTTTTCCCGCGTTGGAATCCCACGGGAAATAGTTACCGACCGAGGTGCACAATTTACCTCACAACTCATGAAAGAGCTAAGCCGCCTGCTTTCCTTTAAACGGCTACCCACTGCTCCATATCATCTAATGGCAAACGGCTTAGTGGAACGTTTTAACGGTACGTTGAAGCAGATGATTCGGCGAATGTGTCAAGAAAGCCCCAAAATTTGGGATCGATACTTGGCACCACTGCTTTTCGCGTACAGAGAAGTCCCACAGACAAGCCCAGATAATGTAAAGGAATAACGTGGACCGTCACGTTTGTTGACGTGCGGTGCGGTGAGGAAGACTCGAAGGCGATATTGGGACGGGTTGCACAGACACATATAATTTACACTATTATTTTACACAGACACAAGTAAGATTCTCTAACACATATTGTTTGCTAGCGTATGAAGCCCTACGCGGCAGACTACAAAGTTTCAGTCCCTAGCCCACTAACGCGCAAAGTCCGAGCGTCGCGGTATACGGCCCCCCGGTGGTCGCTCACGTGTGGTCGTAACCTTCCTTGACACACCGAATGCGTCGGAGGTGGCTTGGGTAGGCAGTGGCGGTGACGCGGCGACAGCCGCTTGGTTGGTGGCTCAGGATTCTGACGCCGGAACTGCGAACGCAGCAGACTCCCGAGAGCACAGGAACTGCCAGATCTCAGGAACCGGCCAGGCACGGGACACGAGCAGGACCTCGGTTCGGTGGCTTGCGACCCGTCATGAGGCTGCCCAGCGATACACCCGGGTAGCCCTCTCTGGACTGCTTCCACGAACCTCGCTCGGCCCTCGTTCGATCGGCCTTCGTGGCCGCAGCTGCCCGTTCGCTCGTCTCTTCTTCCTTTTTTTCTGCCACCAACCCTCGTGCTCTCTTATTTGCCGCGTCGCGTCGCATATGTAGCTGCCATCGTCGTCGTCTTTCACCACAGACACCAAAGAGAATATAGAGAAAAAACTTGTACCTACTAATTGAAATGAACAAATGATGAATTAATATAAATAAAAATGAGGAGAAAAAACTACTAGCCGCAGGTGGGGAACGAACCCACGTCTTCGCCTCACGTGTGCGATGCTCTCACCATCGAGCTACCGCGCCGCCGTTTTCCCATCCACTTTTTGGGGTATTTATGTTTTTACTACTAGAACTAACCCTGGCAGTGTTAGCCAGCGCCACCACCCACAAACTTTGGTGGCGGATGTGGAACATCCTCTCTGCCGTTGGCGTCACGAGTACGTGATCGTTTTGGCTGAAGGCAACTGCTCAATAAACCTTCACGTGCTACCTGAAGGCATCAATGCTGCCTTATTCATGAACCTCGTTATGTAATGAACGAGAAGAAAGACAGCTGAGGGGCCGGATTTGTGTTATTCATGTCATACGAAGCCAACACAGAGACACCAAGGACAATATAGGGAAAAAACTTGTACCTACTAATTTAATTAAAGAAGTTGTAAATTATTGGAAATGAAAATGGAAGAAACATCAACTGGCCGCAGGAGAGGAACGAATTTACCCACGTCTTCGAATTAAGCGTGCGATGCTCTCACCATTGAGCTACTGCGGCGCCGTTCTTGCATCATCTTTCTGTGGTATTTGTTTTGTATTTTTGAATTTGTCTTGATGAAGGCCGGACCCCAGCCGGAACGTCAGTAAAGTCCTGTTATGTTGTTCCTACGTGCTTATATTTGTTGAACTACTTCTGTGCCGGCTCCTTGCTATTCTTTGCTTCACTGATAAATATATATATATATATATATATATATATATATATTATATATATATATATATATATATATATATGCATGATATAACGAAGTAAGAATATGTGGTCCAAAGCATGCACGTGCTTTGATGAGAACATGAAAACCAAATGACACTTTGTGCAGTAATGAACTGACATGGCAGTGGTATTTTAGGTGTTTGTGAAGTGTAACACCAAAAAAGCTCACTTTTTCACTTATCAGTGTAACAGTTTATTTGTGTAACAGATATCGGTGTAACATACATAGTTATTCAAAGAAATAGTTATGAGACTTACTAATACTTTTGGTGGACTATGGAAGAGGACAAACGTTGTCTTAACTGGATTTATACGCAGTTGGTTTAAGGTACACCATGTGTGGACGTTGGAGAGGTCAGTATTTAGTGTAGCTTGCAGAGCACTTAGTGTTTGCTGAGATGAGTATAATGTGGTGTCGTCGGCATATAATAGGCCGTCTGAATCGGTCAGAACATTAGGTAAGTAATTTATGAATAATATCAAAAGCAGTGGACCAAAAAGGGATCTTTGAGGAACACCACTGGTAATTAATTTATTGGTGGAGTAATGATCATTTATACAGACAACTATGGAACGATTATACAAGTAGCAGTGGAGCAGTTCGAGAGGTGGACTATTAAAGGGGCATCTTGTGAACGCGAAAGGCAAAGTTTATTATTCACTGAATAAATAGGCACTTTAAACACTCAGGTTTTGCCTCAATAACTGCACACGTCGAGTCAGCAGGATTCGTCTTGGGCCATAGTCTTTTGCGACAAGGCTAGCGCATTAGTGGCGGCACATTATAGCAACAAAATCATTAGTATGACATGCTCAGTAGGCTGGCATTGCTGGTCATGACGAATTCAAAAGTATCCCTCGGAGGAGGCTACTCTGTAGGCTTCAGGGCAGTGGTCACGAGCAAGAACATCCATTGCGCAACCAGATCCGGGCACCACTCGCGTATTCTTGCTGAGATTATTCCAGAAGTGGACACCGAAGCTGGCGTTTGCCGCTCTGAGCACCGCTGACGCCTTTCCGGGATGGAACAAGTCCAGCCCCTTGTACCACGGAACAGGAAAAAACGCCGACTCATTCGAGAAGTTGACGAGCCGAGAAAATTCTGTGTCTAGAGGAAGCAACGACATTATCGCAGGGCCGCATGTTGTCCACCAATAAGGATTGTAGACGCGTGCGCATTTATCGATAAGCGCTCCGATGACGGGATGCTGCTTGTCGAAGAATAGTATACCGTTAGCCACGCCATGGATCTCATTTTTTGACAAGTAGAAGACGGTATTCCTTATTCCTTTCAGTGACTTCATTACAATCACGTCCGTGTCCAAATAAACACCGCCGCTCTTCCAAAGTACGACGTAGCGCAGAAAGTCACTGAGATGTTCTACTTTGTAAGGGCTTTCATTTAGCGCTCCTCCTATGGCATGCAGCGGTTCTAGTTGAGTCCCCGCGAGTTCCAAGCTCACATTTAGCCCAGCGGACCTAAAATTGGGAAATTTCGAAAGCACGCGTTGGTAAGGACAGTCAGAGGAGCTGATGTTTCCAGTTGAAAGGAGATGCACGGTGTAGTCGCCATTGTTCCGGCAGGCTGACTCAATGCTGCAGGCTTCCCTAGGGCCGAGTTTCCTTTTATAGGATGTTTCGAGAAACCATATGTGGTCTTGGTCTCGCTTCATGGATTCTGAGGACGAAATTGAAAGGAAAGCCGGAGGGCCAAGTTAATATTTATTATCTTAATTACATCGCTGAATAGCAGTAATATGCCACAGATTCCACAACACGTGGAGACTCGGACCCATTTGGTTTACTGAGGAAGTCTCGGTACTTTTGCAGCCTAATACTGCTTCCTCCGATCTCTCTGCATGTTTTTACGTTCCATTCCAAGTGACAATTCAAGCAAGCGCTTTACGGGACGCAAACATTCACTATGGCTGTGAGGTTAATCGGCACTAAGTTCGGCTGCTTACACTGCACTTCGAGACAAGAAAAGGGGAGGAGCATGTTTGCTAGTTATTGTACTGTATGAGCTATTTCACCTAAATATTTTTGTGAGAAGAAACTTTTCAGTCCCTTGAATTTTTCCTTATGCTGAAACTATGTGACAAAGGAAAACAATTTTCTATAAATATTATCACCGTAGCACTGCAATGCCTCTCAAAGACAATCAAGAAGGAAGCTGCTTAGATATGGTGAACTTTCTTTGTTATATTTCTGTTTGATTGCCCTCTTAGGTTCTCTTGAAGCCAAGGCAAATATGCAAAATCGTAATAGTGTTAAAATAGCTTGTTTTCTTGACAGTTATGCAAAACTTCTTTCAATTCCCTGGAAAACAATTGTTCAAATTATGGGGTATTACGAGGCAAAACCGCGGTCTGATTATGTGGCACACCGTAGTGGGGACTTCGGTGTAATTTTTACCACCAGGGGTACCCGCCGGGGTGGCTCAGTCAGTTAAGGCGTCGCGCTGCTGAGCACGAGATCGCGGGATCGAATCACGGCCGCGGCGGCCGCATTTCGATGGAGGCGAAATGCAAAAACGCCCGTGTGCTTGCGTTGTAGTGCACGTTAAAGAACCCCAGGTGGTCAAAATTATTCCAGAGCCCTGCACTACGGCGTGCCTCATAATCAGAACTGCTTTTGGCACGTAAATCCCCAGAAAGAAGAAGATGTACCACCAGGGGTACTTTAACATGCACATATATTCAAGTACCCGGGTGTTTTCGCATTTCGTCCCCATCGAATTGCGGCCGCCATGGCCGGGATTTTATCCCGGGACCTCGTGCTTAGTAGCCGACTCTACGCTAAGTAGCCGACACACAACACCACAGCCACTAAGCAACCACGGTGGATGCCCTGGAAAAGATAACTTTTGATTCTAATGGCTATGTACAGGTATATTGTCATGGTTAGAATTTACTTCGGAATACCAGCCGTAGTAACGCGGCGGTGTAATGGTTGAGAGGCGTTGCTCTGTAGGGCCAGCACAACTTCGGTGGCGTAGTTGTGTTGGGCTGCCAAGCTCGAAGGCGCAGGATCGAAACTCGGCCGCTGCGGCCGATATTTGATTGCCGCGAAATGCGAAAAAAAAGAACTGGGGTGGAGATGAAAGACCAGTGAAGCTGTACTATGGTGTGAATTATGTATTTCCAATCATGACAATTAGGATGTGATGGTGTAATTTATTATTTGAACTATTAAAGAATGAGAAAATTTATTTAGTGACCACAGGGACCATGGCCTTATGGTCGCTACGATACACCGCTATAAGGTGTCGGGCAAAGGCTGGCGCGTTCTTCATAAACACGTCACCAACGCCGCGCGCGTTCGGTGCGAACGCGGGCAAAACGCCGCCGTCGTCGACAACAGTTCTGCGCGTTGTTTGTGTGACCACACACAACCACTGTAAACACGCTGGCGTGAGCAAGCGTGCCAGCGCAGCTAGCAAACGTTCATGCGGTCTATCGCTTCAACGGAAACTGAGCTGCGAAAGCACAGCGCATACAAAGGTAGGAGCCGTGTTGCAGATCGCTTTCAAGATGCGGTGTGCGTGACCGCACGGCGCCGCGCTAGCTATAAGTTGCTCGCAGGTCAGAAGCTGCAACCCCTCCCTCCCGCGCTGCCTTTCCGCTGCCCTCCTTTCGCGTGGGAGATTGAGTCGTCAGTTCCCCGTGCGCCTGGTCGCAAGATACGCATTTGGAGCCGCAGCTAAACGTCGACTCCCCTCCCGACCTCTGTCCCCCCACGGCCTGTCGCGCGACGGAAGATGTCGCGTTTGCTCTCCGCCGTGCGTTCGTTTCCCGTGAAAGTGTCCCTCACGCGATTTCACTCGCACATACAGAATACGGCCAAGGAGAGTTTTTTCCTACATCCGGACGCGACCATCGAAGACTGAGCCCTAACAGCTTCACCGTAGAAGAAAGAAAACCGTGTACCGTGCATTCGGTACACGTTAATGAATCCCAGGTGGTCAAAGTTAATTCAGCATCCACAGGCCTCATAATCATAACGCCGTCTTGGCACGTGAAACCCCACAACAAAATTTTAATAACATTTCCTTAAAATAATGTTTAAAAATTTGAGGACGCAACCGTTCGCATCGCATGGTTCGCGATGGGAACGGTGCGAAGGGGCAATATAAGTGGTCTTAAATAACATGTGAAGGCCCTAGCACCTTTTTTCTTATTTTAACACGAAAGTGTTTTATGCCGGGGTCCACCAAGACTTCACTGACGTATTTCCGTCACGGAAATACGTCACACGAACATACACGAACATAATACAAAGAAAGAAACCAGAAGAAAAAGTTCCACAAACATGCAAAATTTGGAAATCGAACCCACGACCTCTCGGTCCGCGACGATAGATCGCCGAGCGTTTAACCCATTGCGCCACAAACGCATATGCAGAGAGCTACACAGACGCGCCTTATATATCTAACACTCCTCCGTGTACCCGCGCTCTTGCTCGGGGCGGTGCCGCCGCCTACGAGCAGAAAAGAGAAGTACTGCATTATGACAATAGACAGTTTTAGCAGAGCGTTCACGGTCCGCTCCGCTCAGACCATCGTGTCCGAACGATTCGCGCAGAGCCGCTCAGCGGAACGCTAGCGGGAACGCTAATGCGCGTGCGCACAACGCTCATATCGGCAGCGGAACGAAGAACGCGGCCCACGGTCCGCTACGAAGCCATTTGAGCGGAGCGTTTGGGTGCGTCTACTGGTGGCTTTGCCGTTTTACAGTCGCGCTGAGCGCCCGTGGCCGGCGTCTCTGGCAGACGCGCTTGTCAAACAAGCCAAATCAACGCAGTTCACGCAGCCAGTGGTGTGCGTGAAACGTTAGCGGAGCGGAGCGTAAGCAACGCTCTGCTAAAACTGTCTACTAACGCGCACCGACAGTGAACGCTTCGGTGGTCTCAGCACTACGACGCCTCGATGCCAGCATTCGAAGGGACGCTGGCATCAAGAAGCACTACCAACGCCACCTAGGTGGCGTTCACCGTACTCAGCACAGCGGAGCGTGGCCTCCGCAATTAGCTCTGAAAATGTTTCTGAAGTTGATCGCGGAGGCTGCAATTACGACGCGCTGTACGCGCTGATTTGACTCGGTGACGATTCAGTTACGTGCTTTGTCTTGCGCGTTGTATTAGTGTGTCAGTTACGTGCTTCGTCTTTCGCGTTGTGCTAGCGTGTGCAGCGTAGTGCAGCTTCCATATGCACGACGGTTGCTCATGGTCATCGACGTTGGTAGTCGTGATGGAGGAGACGTGCCACCAGGCGTCAGCGTGGGTGCATCAACGCCTAAGGGCGCTTTAGCCACAAAACACCAATAGACATTATATATCAATGTGCAATAAACATTACACTACTTCTGTGAAGACACGTTTCACTTTCGTGTTCTATACCGATTCCTATATAAGAGGGATCAACCACATTTTTATTAATTGTTTGCTATTGCCCCGACGCGCGCATGTCTAGTAGAAATGCTGGAAAAGGGGTTTGTGCTTGAGTTTCCTCGTAGCAGATTTACGTTTTCTCGTACATTCAAATGACAATCCGACGCCGATTGGTAATCAATCGGACGGCGAATCCGATGCCGAATGGTAAAGTCCTACTTTATCATTTTGTGACGGATTTCTCCTGTGAGAAATTCAATTTTTGTTGACCAAAACCTTGCACCACGTGGAGGGCCTGTGCGGTCGCAGTGGGTGGGGATGATTTTCTCCGCCCCCCCCCCCCCCCCCGCATTGCACGCAGACGCCGGTTGCCGACGCCGGATTTTCTGCGACATGGGGCCCTTAACGCTGTCGCGTTAAAATTGTTTTATTGGTAAAGAACGCAACAATTTCTTTTCAGTTTAAATTTTGTTTGAAGCAAGATCATCCTGAAGTTGGCCTATTCCCCACGTTTTGTATTCTTTTGTATAGCAAAACAAAAACAAACAAAAAACTAATTTGTTCATAGGGCACATCTGGGATGCTCGCCACAGAATGCCACAAATACATTCAGTTAAATTGTAATTACACACGCATGTACATTTCTAGGCCTTTCTTTTTCCACGCTCATTTCCTTTCCCAAATCGTGATTAGCAGTCAGGCAATGCTCTCATCTTTTCTATTATAACAGATCGCTCTCTCTACATAAGTTAGCAACAGGCGCCATTATCTGGCGATGCGGTTAGCCCGGATAGGACATCGCCTTCGGTGAAGCAGTCGGCTAGAACACAGCAGTTCGTGCCGACCTGGCAGCTCTGATGTTGGAATAAATATATTTCTTTATCCCAAAGCAAATTGTTGAGGCTAGCGGGGTGGCCGCTATGTCAACACCATCTAGTGTGTAGGTAAAGGCAAGGGAACAGAAAATGAACGGGCTTTGTGCTGCCTGGCGGAGGCGAAGGAATTAACGTAAGACGGATTGTATCGAAGTTGGGAAGCGTGCCCCGGTGAGCAGATTGCTCGGTATAAGTGGCGTCTCTGAAATTATCGATGACGGTCTGGTCCATAACCGACATCCCGCACTGTGCGTGTTCGTTATACAGCTTTCTCCAACACACTCCTCATATATTGTGTTCCGGCGTTCGAACCATGGTAGCTCTCTTTTAAGCAAGTATATCTGCCTGCAAGTTGATTTCTTTCTCCTTGTAAGAAAGGAATACTCCTTACAAACACAATCTTCCCTTCCTGTGTCCGTGTGAAAAAGTTCTGCGCTAAAACACTATATCAAAGATGTCGCAGCAACAACGTCAGAAATCAGTAATTGTCAAATGTACTGCCCTTTTAAATATCTCGACATATGACATCACTTTTTGTAGTGGATGCAATATATACTTGCCATTAGGCAGGTTCTTATTGTACCACTTCGCACTGAATAATAAAGACCTTGTAGACTGTGTTGATGTACCTGCAATGAATGAATGAAAAAGTTATAATTTTCTTTTGTCATTGTGGTGTTTGCGTAAAAGTGAGCTTATGGTAACAAAGCCGATAAAAAAGACATAATGTGAGTATTTGGTAGATGTTGATGATGATTATATTGCTACACGCGTGTGGTATTTGGTTGTTTGAACGAGGCGCGCGGGCGCCTAGACGAAGAAGACGAACTGCTCTGCGCCCTCGAGCTATCGGCTGATCTGGCCAGCGCTGCAGCTATCATTTGTAAATATACTTGTAAATAGTCTCCTGTACTTAATCCTTCGTTCGCGTAACATTTTGGTGGAGCGTGCCGTTCCCCGTCCTCGCCACGGAGCTCCGTAGCGGCCGCAGCGTCCAGCTTTCCGCCATGGCTCCCGGTGACACCTCGTCTGCTGCTGCTACTGCAACTCCAACCACAACGTACGTCACGGTAGCCACTCCCCGCGATCCTGGCATATTCTCCGGCCAAGATAATGTCGACGTTGATGACTGGCTACGCATGTATGAGCTTGTTAGCCGCAACAACCACTGGGACCCTACCATAATGCTAGCTAATGTCCTCTTTACTTGGGCGGAACACCTCGTGTCTGGTTCCGGACACACGAGGAGGAGATCTCTAGCTGGGACGCTTTCAAGGAGAAGCTCCGCGACCTCTTTGGAAATCCGACCGGTCGGCAGCAGGCTGCAAGGAAAGAGCTTGCTACTCGAGTGCAGTCTTCCACTGAATCGTATGTCTCGTACATACAAGACGTGCTCGCTCTTTGCCGGAAAGTCGACGAGAACATGGTCGAAGTTGACAAGGTTGGCCACGTTCTCAAAGGGATCGCGGACGATGCGTTCAACTTGTTGATCTTCAACAATGTGTCTACCATCGACGTCATTGTCAAGGAATGCCGCCGCTTTGAGCTCGCCAAAAGCCGCCGCGTCATTCCTCAATTCTCCCGGCTCCCTAACACAGCTGCGACGTCGTCCTGCGTCGCCCTTACCGCTTCGCCCCCCTCCAATGAGACCGTCACGCGTATTGTTCGCCGTGAGATCGAGGCTGCCAGTCCTGCCACGTTCCATCCGCGCCCACTTGACCCCATCCATTGACCAACCAGCCCCAGCGATCTCCCTCATTCAGGAGGTTGTGCGGCAAGAAGTTTGCCAACCTCGGTTTTCCTGCTGCCTGCTCCATCTCCCGACCTGACGCCCGACTGGTGCCGACAGCTGCGCCTCGCAGCGATCTGTATTCCGGATACCGCAACCCTAGAGAATGGAGAACTCCGGACGACAGGCCCATTTGCTTTCGTTGCCGCCGCATTGGCCACGTCGCTCGCCACTGCCGCACCTCCTGGTCATCGCCATATTCGAAGCTACTTTTCGCCGTCTCCTCGCCCATATGCCGACCCTCGCCGCTACTCGCCTCGCCGTATGCCTTCGAGCTCGTCGATGACAGTCGATGACAGTCCTCCCACTCGCTCGCCGTCACCTCAGCGCCGTCGGTCCCCGTCGCCCCAGCCACGCCGCTATTCGTCGCCGACCCATTATGGACCCTCCCGGACGGAAAACTAGGCCATGCAGCTCTTGGAGGTAGTGCTGCATCACGTTCGTCCTGTCCAAATCCTCCGTTGACGCTCCTCACGAACACGAACCTAATTGAAGTAGATGTAGATGGTGTCCCGTTGACGGCATTGATTGATACTGGAGCCCTAGTGTCTATAATCAGCGCTAACCTATGTCGTCGCCTCAAAAAAGTTCTTACGCCTGCCGTCACTCGAGCCGTACGCGTCGCCAATGGCGCCACTGTTGCCGTCTGTGGTATGTGCACTGCTCGCGTAGGAATTGCTGGCCGCCAAGTTCCCGTCCTGTTCTCCGTGCTGACCAGTTGCCCTCATGACCTAATCTTCGGGCTCGACTTTCTGACGACGCATTCTGCCCTCATCGACTGTTCCACCGGCACGCTGTGCCTCGAGCTTCCTCTTGTTTCCGACGTTCGCCCCGAACAACCGCACACCCTATGCACTACAGCGTTTGTTCGGTTACCTCCAAAAGCCCTAACCTTCGTCGAATTGGCCTCGACGGCAACCGTGCCTGATGGCGACTATGTCGTCGCCCCTATTCGTGATGTCCTCCTGGCGCGCGACATCTCTGTGCCACACTCCGTCGTTACCCTTGCCGCTAATCGGATGTGTCTCCCCGTTGTCAATTTTGGCCTTGACGAAGCAAGTGTTACCTGAAGGCATAGCGGTGGCCACGCTCCGGTCAGTGACAGACGACCACGTCACTGCTTTTGCAGCCGACGCGTCTCCAGATCCTCCTGATTACCCGCAGGATGCCTTGAACCTCGACGGCCCATTACGTCCCATGGTCGCTCCGGACCTCGCCCCTGGCCAAGCAGCCGCCCTGTATCGCCTTTTGCTCTCCTATCGCGACATATTTGACACTGACAATCGCCCACTTGGTCAGACGTCCCTTGTTAAGCATCGGATAAACACTGGTGATGCTGTTCCCATTCATCGCCGACCGTATCGCGTGTCCACGGCAGAGCGGCAAGTTATTCAGCAGGAAGTCAACAAGATGCTCGCCAAAGGCATTGTTGAGCCCTCGTCGAGCCCTTGGGCGTCGCCGGTGGTGCTCGTCAAAAAGAAAGATGGCACGTGGCGTTTCTGTGTTGATTACCGCCACCTAAACCGAATCACTAAAAAGGACGTTTACCCGTTACTACGAATTGACGACGCTCTTGATTGTCTTCACGGTGCCAAATACTTTTCGTCCATTGACCTTCGATCTGGTTATTGGCAGATTTCCGTCGATGAGCAAGACCAAGAAAAGACCGCTTTCGTCACTCCAGATGGCCTCTACCAATTTAAGGCATTGTTGAGCCCTCGTCGAGCCCTTGGGCGTCGCCGGTGGTGCTCGTCAAAAAGAAAGATGGCACGTGGCGTTTCTGTGTTGATTACCGCCACCTAAACCGAATCACTAAAAAGGACGTTTACCCGTTACTACGAATTGACGACGCTCTTGATTGTCTTCACGGTGCCAAATACTTTTCGTCCATTGACCTTCGATCTGGTTATTGGCAGATTTCCGTCGATGAGCAAGACCAAGAAAAGACCGCTTTCGTCACTCCAGATGGCCTCTACCAATTTAAGGTTATGCCGTTTGGTTTATGCAATGCCCCCGCCACGTTCGAACGGATGATGGACTCTCTGCTTCAAGGTTTCAAATGGTCAACTTGCCTTTGTTACCTCGACGGCGTCCTTGTGTTTTCTCCTACGTTTGAGACGCACCTTGAGCGCGTCGCAGCTATACTTGACGTCTTGTGCAAGGCTGGGCTCCAATTAAACTCATCGAAGTGCCACTTCGGGCGCCGACAGATTACAGTGCTCGGCCATCTCGTCGATGCTTCCGGAGTACAACCCGACCCGGAGAAGGTTCGAGCAGTAACAGCTTTTCCTGTACCTCAGTCTGTCAAAGACGTCCGGAGTTTTGTGGGGCTCTGCTCTTATTTCAGACGGTTTGTGAAAGATTTCGCAGCTATCGCTCGACCACTCACTGAACTTCTGAAGAAAGACGTGCCTTTTACGTGGGGTTCCCCTCAGGCTGCCGCATTTTCACGCCTTATCATGATTCTGACCAATCCACCGATCTTGGCCCACTTTGACCCGTCCGCACCTACAGAGGTCCGAACCGATGCCAGTGGCTATGGGATCGGCGCAGTCTTAGCGCAACGACAACACGGACACGACCGCGTTATCGCCTACGCTAGCCGGCTCTTGACAACTGCAGAGCGCAACTATTCGATTACCGAGCGCGAATGTCTTGCTCTCGTCTGGGCTGTTTCAAAGTTCCGCCCATATTTATATGGCAAGCCCTTCTCAGTAATCACAGACCATCATGCGCTGTGTTGGCTTTCGTCGCTCAAGGATCCTACTGGCCGGCTCGGTCGTTGGGCTCTCCGACTACAAGAATATCCCTACACAGTGACGTACAAGTCGGGCCGTACGCCGACACCAGGACGCAGATTGCCTCTCTCGCTACCCAGTCCAAGACCCGACCTCTACGTCTGATACTGACACCGACGCCTGCGTTCTCTCTGTTTTTCCACTGGCTCATGTCGCCGACGAGCAGCGCCGTGACCCGTCCTTGCGTGTCATCATTGACCGCCTGGAATCGTCACTTGCCGACAGCTCCCTTCGCTTATTCACACTTCAAGATGGCGTACTCTACCGCCACAACGTTCACCCCGACGGCCCAGCATTACTCCTTGTGATCCCTAAACACCTTCGCTCGGCTGTTCTCCACGAGCTTCACGACCTCCCCACTGCCGGTCACCTCGGTGTATCACGTACCTACGACCGGATCCGCCGACGCTTCTTTTGGCCAGGGCTTGCTCGCTCCGTTCGAAGATACGTAGCTGCGTGTGAGAAATGCCAGCGACGCAAGACACCGTCGACGCTCCCTGCTGGGTACCTTCAACCAATTGACATTCCCGCGGAACTATTCTTTCGGGTTGGTTTGGATTTACTTGGTCCTTTTCCTCTTTCTACCTCTGGGAACAGGTGGATCGCTGTGGCCACAGATTACGCCACGCGCTACGCCATCACCCGAGCGCTCCCTACAAGCTGCGCCACAGATGTTGCCGATTTTCTTCTACGCGACGTGATTTTATTACATGGAGCTCCGCGACAACTTCTCACAGACCGTAGCCGGACATTCCTGTCGAAAGTTATCGCGGACATCCTGCAGTCCTGTGCCACGAGGCACAAGCTATCCACGTCATACCATCCGCAAACGAATGGCCTCACGGAGCGTCTTAATCGCACTCTCACAGACATGCTCGCGAAGTATGTGTCTTCCGACCACACTGACTGGGACCTCGCTCTACCGTTTGTCACCTTTGCGTATAATTCCTCGCGCCACGACACAGCCGGTTATTCGCCATTTTTCCTTCTGTTCGGCCGAGAACCAGCACTGCCCCCAGACACAAGCCTTCCTGTTCACGCAGCACCCACCAGTGAATATGCACTGGACGCCGTCGCCCGCGCTGCCCACGCAAGGGAAATTGCCCGTGGCCGCCTTCTGCACTCCCAAGAGAGTCAACGGCGTTTGTACGACCAGCGACACCGCGACCTGCATGCACTTCCCACCTGGCTCTTTGGTGCTCCTATGGTCTCCGTCGCGTCAGGTCGGCCTGTCAGAAAAACTGCTGTCTCGTTACACAGGCCCCTACCGAGTGATTCGTGCCGTGACTCCCGTCACCTACGAGATCGCCCCGGACGCCCCATCTGCTCCCAGTCCAGTGATATTGTGCACGTTACACGACTGAAGCAGTATCACCCTCCCAGTGATGACATTTAGACGCTCCGGGACGTCGCTTCTGCCGCCGGGGGATTATGCTACACGCGTGTGGTATTTGGTTGTTTGAACGAGGCGCGCGGGCGCCTAGACGAAGAAGACGAACTGCTGTGCGCCCTCGAGCTATCGGCTGATCTGGCCAGCGCTGCAGCTATCATTTGTAAATATACTTGTAAATAGTCTCCTGTACTTAATCCTTCGTTCGCGTAACAATATATATATATATATATATATATATATATAAATAGCGTTTTATTGAGCCATCGGTTTCCGTCCTATGGTGGATATCCTAACTTAAACCAGGTAGGCCTTGGCGCCGAGCCGTCCTCATCATCCCGTCCACCAGCTTGCGCGGGTCATCCCGGTGGGTGCTGAATAGCTGGTGCTCTGACTGCTAAATCGTGGTTTGTAAGTTTGGTGGTAGGTCTGTGGTGCGTTGGCATTCCCAGATCATATGGGATAGTTTACAGGGTGCGGTGCAACATGACTTATTATCCCAGCAGTTACTTAGCCGATAAGCAGACGTCTTACGCACATACTTATTAATAACTAATAGCTGCACAATCATGGTGTTTTTTCTCTTTCTAATTCTAGCTAGAGTCTTAGCCAAATCTGACTACTTTTTCGCAAATGTACCTTAACCTTCAAGGCATAATTATTTAGTGTCAATGAAATTGTGTGCATGAAAAGAACAAACCTAACAAATTCACTTTGGCCGCGATGTTCAAATAAACTGAGTGCTAAATATATAGCCTGTAGAATCTCAAATTTTTTTCTTGTCCCACTGTCATTGTTTTAAATAGGGCAACATTGCAGTACGGCAAAGAATATAATGGTAATCTTTATTTTCGTTACATTTGCTGTTAACCTTCGTGCCTTTCCCACCCCGTCTCTCTCTCTCTCTCTGTATTGCATTTGCTGCATGTTTTCACTATCGCATAGCATGGGTGAAGACAAGTCGCTTGAAATGGCAGTTCTCTAACTAGTTTTTGGAAGTGAGTAGCGCTGGGGGAGGAAGAGTTGTACAAGCCCTAATCACCACGTCTGGCCAAACCCCCATATATTGTGAAACAGTGCATGCACCAGCACCGAATACACAAATGTGGCATACAAAGGTGTATGATGTGTAGCAATCAATGGATAAAAAACAAGCTAACGTTCTCATGTCCGTAACGAAGACGACAGCCACGATCCGACAAATTTCTGTCAAATCCCGCTCGCCTAGCCAAGTAAGCAAATGTGATGTACATTCATGATGGTTGCAATTAAAAAGCTTTGCTGGACTTCGCCGATAAGGCAGCCATCCTCAAAAAATAAAAACAGTTATTTTCTGACATGACTGTCGTAAGGTGAAAGTTGCAACCTGACAACAGATGTAAAAGACTCCAGTGATAAAACAAAATTCTTGGTATTGCCTCAGCATATTCGCTAAGAGCCCATCTATATTCCTAGCAGGTGAAATAACACTTAACCTTGCAATCGGCCGCGCAATGCTTGAAACTGCGAAGCTGGGCAATCATAGCCCAGCATTTTCCGGAAGTGCGCTGCGAACTTTTCATCTTTTACTCTTGATGATGATAACTTATTTTCGCGCGTTTCGGACTTAAGGCCGTCACTGCGCGTTGCATAGCGCAGCTTGATAACACCGACACCGCGTTCTAGGAGACCCGCTCCGTGAATGCGTCTCCCTGTCTCTTGCTCTCATTGCGTGCAAAACCTCTTCACCTCTCTTCACAACCACAATCTCTCTCTCTCTCTCTCGCAGAGCGCGAGCGTACGAACGCACCAGCTGTGGACGAAGACTACGAGGCTCGAACGCAATCATATGGTTCGCATAAATTCATGTTCTGCAAGCGTGGCTCTATAGCCCAGTGTAAGTTACGACGCTCGCTTTGGGACCGGGGGTACGCGGTTTGGAATCCCACGTCGGCAAGAAAGTTTATTTTATTTTCTTTCTTGGTGCTTTCTTGATACACACCACAAATTACGGCTGTCTCTATTACGGCTCTATCGCAGAAACCATCTCGCGATGTCTGTCCAGGTTAATGCATTATCATTCAAGCAGTCTAGAGACACACAGTATACTTGAAGACACCCTTATTTACAATCTGTAACAGTGATGATTCTCAGATTTCGATTGCTTCAGCTCTATGTGACACAAGCTGTCTCCGACCCACTTCGCTATGACACTCGCTCACACCGGTCGCCCATGAAGGCATGTATGTGCACTGCATGACGACGACATAGTGACGTCTATGAAACACGAAAGGCGGCATGACCACAATAGCCGCGTTTACATGCATGCGACAACAGGCGCATCGCATCACATCACATCAGCTTTCAAGCGCATCCCATCCATGTAAATGGGGCTAATGCACCAGGCAAGCGCGTCACATTAATGCGCCAGACAGGGGCGGATTCAGACGAGTAAGTCGACTTTCGGAGAGCATGTAAACGCGATCAATGGGATGACGATTCTGAAATGATGGCGTTGTTATAACGACATTAGCGTGACGACGACGGCATCATGACAATGTGTTGACAACTGTACGAAGACGTTAACGTGAGGACGTTGTATAGACGACGGTGACGTGACGAGGAAGAGAGGGGTGATGGCTTGACGAGAATCAGATGACGAAGCTGTAATGGCGACGATGGTATTACAATGAATATGCGACGATGGCTGTATGACAACGACGCAACGACAATTAAAGCATGAAAACAGCTGTTATAGAATTACGACAGCACAATTTCGACGGCGTGATGACGAGGGGTTGGTGCAAGTTAGCAGACATGTCTCAGTGTGTCGGCATAAGATGCTAACCAGATAAGACTCAAAGTCGTCACGTTGTCAACAAATGCTAACCACGATAAAAAAGAATCCCAGTTTCGCCCGGAAGGCATCGCATCGATTGCGATAGCAAATTTGTGGACAGCTATACGAAGTAAGGATAGTAGCTTTATTGGCCGTATAAACTTGTAACCATAGGCATACAAACTAAATGAACAAGCAAGCGTGGTGTCACGCGCACAAAAGCAAAGATGAACACATCTGAGTCGATGACAGCAGAAAATCACTGTCAAAACGCCGGAGTAAGCAAGCGCCGCAGCAGCAGCGAGCGAATTGACCAGTCGCAGATGGATTTTAAGATACAGCGGCGCGGGTAAAATCCCTATATAAGAAAAGTACCGCCATCTACTCTTTCCTCCGCCGCCTCCTCTCCTACAGCGCTTGCTTTTTTCTTAACTTTTTGCTTCCGAAAGCCAAGTCGACGGTGGCGCACCTAGAAAGTCCACGTTGAAGCTTTCAGGCCAGGCGCGCGCCGCCGCCGCCGCCGGCGACTGCGGCTGCGCAGAGGACTTTCAACATGGCTCTGAGGCGGAAAAAAAGAAAATATAAACAATTGAAAAGCGCGCGCTATCATCGTCCAATCGGAGATACATAAGAGAGTGAAGCGGCGTTTATCAAAGGATGGCGGCACTTTTCTTAAATAGGAATTTTAGGCACGGGCGGACGCGCGCGCCATCGCACGGAGTAGAATGTAGTTGTCGGTAACAGAAACGCTCTCGGGATGGCGCCGGGCGCGGGGAAAGCCCCAGTGAATGAAAGCGCCAGATATTGTACGACAAGAACGCGCAGTTGCCGTTTCTCCAGATCTACCAGGGTGAGCCTCGAAAGATCAACCCAGACTGCATAGCGTTGCTCGAATACATATCCATCACTCAATACGCACGGGAGAGCGTGTACACATTCTAGAAGTCTGGAGATACCCCCTGGCGGTGCTCGCTCTTCCGGTTAACATGACACGACATGACCACAGCCGCCGACGCCTCACGCGGGCGGAAGCCTTGGGTCGCCACTACGGTCACAAATACGGAGTCTTCTACGTGGGCGCCTCCAACCCGCACCATCGGGGCTGGTACATGGCCGCGGTCGTCCACCAAAACAACGCAGTAAACGGCCTCACCGTGCACGCATCATACAGGCGGAGGGGATCGCCAACGCGTTAGCCGCCGCAGATCAGGACAAGCGGGTCATCATCGCCGACTCGAGGGGTGCCTGCTGCAATATCGCACAGGGGCACATTCCGCACTTTGCCCACAAAATTAAGCAAAGCAGTGACTACCTGGGTGCCTCCGCATACCGAGCGATCATATGGGCTCCGGCTCACACGGGCTCGAGGGTAGTGAGGCGGCCGACACCGCTGCCCGCGCGCTCACTCTCCGGGCATCATCGTCGTCCCCTACCGATCCGGACCACAAACCCAATCCCGCTTACACCTTTAAGGAGGTCACACAATTCTATCAATCCGGCCACTCCGTCTGTCCAAAGCCCTGTAAGGGCCTCACGAAGGCGGAGCGACGAATCCTGCTTCGCATTTAAACCAAAATTCTCTTGTGCCCGGTAATCATAACACTTCGACCTCGCTTGCATGGGGAAGTGCCCACACTGTTAGGAAAATTTCTCTGACATTTGGTGTTGGCGTGCCAAAACCCCAAACCTACCCCCTCTACCCACACTTCCCGGGAGGACTGGGAGGCAGCCCTGCTCGGCTGCTCTGGCCAAATGAGCCTTGGTCGAGCGGATCTGGGCCGCGGTCGACGCCAATGGGCTCCAGTAAGGGAGAGCCCACCTAGTCTTTTGTATGGGGCGGCCCCTTAAGGACCGCTCCCCACCTTCCCTGTAAAAAAAAAACTTCTGTAAATAAACGTTTTTCAGCCAGTCAATCAGCCTAGTGTTTAAACTATGCCATCATTTCAATGTCGAAGAACAGACCGAAGGGGTGCGACAGCTCACCACGTGGTCTACGTGGCAGCCAAGGTTATGCATGCAGGAGTTGCGGCGTGGGTGAACGTCTTCAGAAATTCGTCGACCATGGGTGTTCTCACAAAGGTACAGTTGGAAAACCGAGAATTCGTAAAGACTGCCGTAGATCACAACATGGCCTGCGTGAATGGTGTGCAAAACGCCGTTTAGCACTGGCATCGACGAAAGCAAGACGTGTTCGCCATGATCCACCAACTTGGTAAGCCATCTGCGTTCCTTACTCTGTCAGCCTCTGCAATCCACTGGGATGTATTGATGAAACTCTTACAGCGTCTGCACATCAATCCGAACCATCCACAAGTGTTAACAGCTTCGCCTGTATGGAAATTTCAGGAATAAGGAAGGCAAGAGTGGCGAAGGAAAGGCGGGGAGGTTAACCAGATTAGCACAACCGGTTTGCTACCCTGCTCATGGGAGCGGGATGGGGGAGATTGAAAGATGGGGAGGAGAGAGAGAGAGAGAGAGCACATAACACAGCACACGTATCGTCAGTCACAGTACATCACTCTTGCGTGGTACGTGACATCACTGTCCCAGCCACTTGTCCAAGCCCGTTTGTTTCAAAAAACCTAAGTAGTCGCTTCGTCGCCTTCAGCTGCGATGTCTTCTGTCGACATGTGAGAATCGTTTAAGCTGACATTGGTCTATTGTCAAGGCGCGCTAGAACGGACGCCAGGGACTGTCTCTGAACATTATATTCAGTACAGTCGCACTAGAATGTGTTCCAGTGTCTCCTCGCAAAGACAGGCCTTCTAAAGAGCGTTGTCGGCCATTCCAATGAGAAATGAATAAGATTTCGTAAATACCACCTATAAAAGCAGAGTGGCCTCCCTTCAGCGGAGTCCAGTTGGCATACAGAGATGCATCAAAGAGGGCAGGTGGTATTGACGATTGCTCCGGTTGGTCTGGCTGCTTGGTGTGCACCATAGAGAGAGCGTGATCCCCTGTGCAAGCACTAGAAGTCTGCTGACTGGTGTCGGAGCGTGAAAGTGGTATGGCCTCTTCCTGTGTGTCTTCAATAGCTATCCGAGCGGCATTATCGGTGTCTTCGTTCCCTATGACGCCGCAGTGACTTGGCAGCCACTGAAACGTCACGTGGTGTCCTTTCTCATATGATGTATGCAGTAGGCATCTAATATCGAATACGAGCTGTTCGTATGACCCGGGACGCAGAGCTGATAGCACAGAATGTAGTCACTGTAGATTGACCATTCTCGAGGTGGTTCCCGATTTACTAAACAAAGTGCAGCGCGCTGAGCAGTTAGTTCCGTAGTTGTTGATGTCGTTGGGTGGTCGGTCCTAAAGCTGATGATAATAGCTCTTGCTGGCACAACCCCAGCACAAGACGAACACTGGAGGTTTGTGGAACCATCAGTATAAATATGTACACGGTCCGTATACCTCTCGTGCAAAACAAGCAGAGACAGTTGTTTCAGCCCAGGCGACGACAGCTCAGATTTTTTTCTGATTCCTGGTACACTGAGATATACTGTGGGGCTAATATGACACCAAAGGGGTATCGTTGGTTTAGATGCAGCGGGGAAGCCCGAGGGAAGCTTCTCGTTGTACTTGACGATAGTTTTAGAGAACGATGCTTGGCGCCTGTCTGAAGGTAGTGTTGCAAGATGGTGATAGGGGCACGTGCAAAATGTCTCATGTGCGTTTTCAGGGCTACCACCATAATTTGAGTTTGCATTGGATGGTCCAGAGCAATCGCAATAGTTGCCTCTGTTGACGTGCATCTGGGCAAACCAAGGCAAACTCTGAGTGCTTGAGCTTGTGCCGCCTGCAGAACACCAGAACACAAATATTTATCTGCAAGTGTTGCTCAGTACAGGTAGACTATATCTCAGAAAACCGAGAATGAGAGTTCTGTAGAGTTTCAGCATTGCGTCTACTGGTATCCCCCAGGTCTTACCTGCTAAGTATTTAAACAACTGGGAAGCGGCTGTCAGGCGCTGTTTCATGTAGGCCACGTGCGGGCTCCAGCAAAGGTCTCGGTCAATGATTGCGCCAAGAAGTCTGTGGGTTCTGACGTAGGAAATGGTCCACCTATTGATTGAGATGACATAGGGCGTCATTGGTTTGCGAGTAAATGCCACTAGTAAGAATTTTTCTGGTGATATGCAGAGACCTTGTTTGCACAAGTATCTCGCTGTCTAAGTTGCTGCTTTTTGAATCCGCGCACGTATCTGAGGACGTGTGACTGCCGAAGACCAGACACAGATGTCGTCTGCGGATATTGAAATCTTGATGGGAGTTGGCAAGTATTCAGCAAGTCCAACAAGAGGTTGAATAGCGTCGGGCTGAGAGCACGGCCTTAAGGAACGCCCCTGCTGGTATAGCGTTACGCAGTTGGGCCATCGTCAGTTAACACAAAGAATGATCTTGCAGCCAGGTAACTTGCGATCCACAAAAAGACTCGACCACCTAGGCCAACCGTCGCGAGAGCATCGAGAATGGCCTCATGAAATATGTTATCGTATGCGCCTTAGGTGGTCAAATAAAACTTCAAACGCGTTGTTTCAGCACCGGGGCAGTACTCATGCTCATCTGCTGCTTTGGCTTTACAACGCTGCAATGAAAAGTCTAGTCCTGAAGTGCCTGAAGCAATCCCCATGACCAAACATCTAATCTACATTGATGCCGAAATTCTCATGAAACCCCGATGGCAGATGCACCAGCACGCCTATACGTGCTTAAAGAACGGCAGAACGAAATGCCGCTTTAGCATGCTGTTCTGGCCGATGGCGGTTACCCGAATGATCGTTCCGCTTCCGCCTGCCCACACAAAAGAAGAGAAGAAGGCTGAACATCTATACACTATTCCCACGAGACAGAAGAAGACCGGCACCGAAGCAGAGGTCAGCATTAGGCTGGCACCGAAGAAGAGGAAGTAGAGGTTGCTCCTCGCCATCTTGGCTGGTTGCTGCTACGCCTGTGCTTCTCGCCTGTAAATATTTGTAAACATTAGTTTTTGTGCAACATTTTCTGGTGGAGATGCTGGGTACGCTACCTGTTATCCCCATCACCCAAGCACGGAACTTCGAAGGGGTCGCCGCGTTGTTCCCTCGGTGATGGCCACTGAAGCACGCACCGCGCCGGAACCTACCTTGCAGAAGCCGTCCCCGCCATCTGTCATCTTATCGCTTCCGCAACATCCGGGCACCTTCTCTGGCACAGATAACGTGGACGTCGAGGATTGGATTGCATTGTATAAGCGTGTCAGAAAACAGAACAGATGGGACGATACGCTTATGCTGGCGAATGTGATATTTTATCTGAAAGGAACCGCGCGCGTATGGTACGAGACGCATGAACACGATCTGACCAGCTGGGACGTTTGCAAAGAAAAACTGAATGAGTTGTTCGGCAAGCCCTTTGGTCGTCAACTAGCCACTAAAAAAAATTGGCTCCAGTGCGCAGTCATCTACTGAATCCTACATTTCGTATATTCAGGATATTCTAGCGCTTTACCGTAAAGTTGACGGTAACATGTCCGAAGCGGACAAGATCGCTCACATACTCAAAGGAATCGCCGATGACGCATACAACCTCTTAGTATTCAGGAACTGCGCCACCGCGGATGCTATTGGGACAGAGTGTCGGCGATTCGAACAAGCTAAATCCCGCTGTATCGCCCAGCAATTCACCAGGCTCCCCAATACTGCCGCATCGTCATCATGCGAGGAACCACTACCTACGTTATAATCGCCGGCTTCGAACACTTTGACACGGATCGTTCGTCGGGAACTAGAAGCAATGTCACCAGCCCCTCTCGTGCCCGATGTCATTTCGACCAACCGAAATGCCATTTTGACCAACCGGAATACGTGTATAGATTTGTCATTCCATGTTCAGGATACAATGAAACCGGTCAAATATGCTAGTTGTCATTACAGTGACCATAAATCAATGCTTCTTGCCATCGGTGACAGGCGGCCCGAGGAAGAATTCGTCGTCAAAGGGGAGGAAGAAGAGTAAAAGCAAGAACAAATGGAAAAAAATGACCATAGGATTCAAGATCTGACAAGGTTGGATATGGGTGTACTTGCTCTGGTATTCCGAGCCCTGCGAAACGTTTGCTATCACAGAGTTTTATGACAGTGGACTGCAAGAAGGTTAAGAAACTGTCGTTTAGCCACATCATGGAACAAGAGCTGCATGTCAGACTTCGATCTGACCTCGACTGCGATGACTGAGATCGACAGCAGAATTTTGTGCGTGCAAGCGTGCCGTAGCCAAGCTATAAATGCATGCTCAAAGTGCGTGTGCAAGCCAAAAAATGTCACAGTTTCGCCCTAAGGGCGAAGCAATGAATGCGATAGCAACACAGAAATGTCATACGAAGTAAGGTGAGCGGCTTTGGTAGCAATATGAATTGTAGTAAACATGAGCTGATTAAGTAAGCAGGTGTGTTGCGGCGTAAGTAGACCGACATGAAGAGAGACTCGATGACCACGAGAAGGCGCGTGTGAAACGGTGGTGTTGGTGAGAAGCGCTTCCCGTGGGCAGCGCGTGCGAAGGGACACGCCTGTAGCGCTGCGCTGCCGATCCGGGCAGCATTGCATGTGTAGCGTGCGTTGGAAAATGTGGCCCGACTATTACTAACTGAATGAACAAGCGTGGTGTGAACGCGCACAAACAAACATGAATAGATCACACTGAATGACTGCAGACAACGACTGTCAAAACGCTGGCAGCAAGCGCATACGCCGCAGCGGGCGAAGGTACGTGCGGTCTATCGCTTCAATGGAAACTGAGCGGCGAATGCACAGCGCATAAAGGTCAGGGCCGTGTGGAGATAAGAGACGGTGCGGGCGAGCGACGAGCGCGGTTGTTGGCAGAGTAGAAGTGCGCCCCCCCGACGGCAGAAATCCGGTTGAAGTGTCCATATAATTGCTATCGCAATAAAATCAAGCTGGACTCAAAGTGTGTGTGCGTAAGCGAACAAGAGACCTTGTAGTGTGTAGAAACCTTGCCTCATGCATGAAGTGGCGTAGAATGTGCGACGGAAATTATATACAACAAAGAATTGTATAAATTAGCGTAGCATGTCGAAGACAGTGATGTATCCAAGCCAAAAAACATTGTAAGAGTGAAAAAGTTCGACGAAAGCGTATCAAGTAAACAGCGGTGCCATGAGAAGCAAACGGTGATTTGAAGTAAAACATGTCATTGCCATGAGAAGCGATTGTGTTCAATAAAGAAATTGATGTGCGATAAAAATCAAGTCGAGAGCATGAGAAGCATGTCGCGGTGAAAAATTAGAGCATGAGAGGCAGTCAGGGACCGCTGAATGCTATCGCGATCTACTCTTAAAAGCGAAGCTTAAGCGTCTCTCAAGTTTTTAACTCGTATTATGCATAGAATAAAGAGCGAACGTCTATTTAATTTTGAATTGTTGTTGTAAACGAAAAGTATGGTGAATTTATTAACAGCCCATTTACACACCGAAATCTCGTTGACTACATCTCTAGTACCAGATTTCACCGCCAGTTCGCTCCACGAATCATTTTTCTCTAGGGAGCCAACGGCGTTGCATGTAGGCTCCCTATTTTTCTCTAGGAAGCCTACAGCTCCCTATTTTTCTCTACTTCTGTGCCAAATGAAAATTAAAAGTCCTGCTTGAATCTCGAACAGCGCGCTCGCTTCAGTCCCTGTAAATCATGGTATTTTCATTCCCACCAACATTCCAGTACACGTTCTAGGTGATTGTCGGTCCCTTTATCGAAGTAACACTACCTGGCATGCGTTTCGCGTAGGACCAACTGTTGTATTGCAAAAATATTTTTAAAAAGATAGGTTATGTCAATCATGACGGCGTGCGAAAGTGTGAAACCATAGGCAACGCGTTTTCCTTTGACCGTTCCGCAAAGGCATTAATTCAATCAGAGTAAGCGTATGTGGCCGTTCCAAAGTAGATGAGACGAAACCAACCGGACACATGAGAGGTTTTATTTCACCCTACTCTTGGCCGGACATTTTATTGTGATAGCAACTATATGGACGCTCCAGGCGCATTTCTGGCCTCGCTATCGTGGTCGCCGTCGCCATCGCCGTGAGATTCCGAAAATTAAGCAAATGTTTCACGTTTGTAAAACGTGAAGGAGAAAGCCTGATTGCATCGGAGCGCACGACAGAACTAACCGAAATCGCCGCACCTACTGGTGGTGGGCCAGTGCCGTCAGCACTTTTGCATAGGGAGGGGCGGTATGGGAACGCCGGCATTGGAGCCAGCTGTGAAAGAAGACGGTGACGAACGCGCGAGCAGTGGAAAGAGCGCGAGGTGAAGTATGGGAACGCTGGCACGTTGAGCAGCGTCGGCGCCAGCTGTGGAAGACGACGACTTGCTCGAACGAGTCCTGCCCGTTGCTCTTCTAGGTACCGCGGCACAGTGGCTGTGCCTGCAGCCTCCGTTCCTGTCCTGGGACCAATTCGTCGCGGCGTTCCGAGCGGAGTTCCTGTCGGTAGCCTACTACTACCGCATCCGACGCGAGCTTGACGCCCGAGCGCAAGACCGGTCGATGAGGGTCTGCGAGAGTATGTTCGGGTCATGCGGGAACTCTTTCGACACGCTTATTTCAGCCCCCCCCCCCCCCGAGTTCATTAGGGTCTCGTATATTTTGCGGCGATGCCACCCTTGCTTCAGGCCATATCTCTCTGGCCGTTCATTTCCTCCCTTGAGGAGCTTGCAGGCTTCGCCCAGCAAATAACGGAGACGCTCTTTTGGGAGCAACACTACGCTTCACTACCACCTGTCAACGTTGTGCTCTATCCAAACTGTGCCTGGAGGGAGACAAATACTGCGACAGTACCATCATGCTGTCCCCGGCCACGAACTTCCGTGGCGGGTCCGTATAGAGAACTTTGCTCTCTTAACCCCAGCAGCGGAAGCTCTCCACGGTTTCGGGGGCCCTGCACGACCAGGGATTCCCACGATGATGTCCCCCCGCCACCGCCTCGGTCCACTCCCTCACCGGTCCACCGGCAGCGAAATCCTCTGAACACCGCATGGCCCTCTTGTGCTGCTTATAGGCCGCATGCACCGACTGGCATACCAGGCTGGATCCTGCTAATGTTGTGGTCAGCATGGACACTACCGGCATGAGTGTCCAATGACGCCCCCGCCTCGGCGTGCTTCCACCCAGGCAAACGGCAATGGCCGGCGGTAGTAACGAGCTCCCCAACACCGCCCATGGCCGAAATTACTGAGGGTGAGCAAACTGGCCTTCTTTCTGTCGGCCGCATAGAACGCACTAGCTCTGCTATATCTTCTCCTGTACCATATATCAAGGTACACGTTTTAGGCCCGGAGATATCGGCTCTTCTCGATAGTGGTGGCACCATCTCTCTCATTGGAGATGACATTTTTCACTTGTGCCTGACGCGTAAAGTACAACTCGCTCAATATAATACTCGCTTGAGAGCAGCTAACGGAGCATTAATAACAGCACGAGCTGCGGTGCATCTCAAGCTCTCTCTCATGAGCAAAATATGTAGACAACGTTTCATTTATTGCCCGGGGTTGGCAGTTCTCATGCTACTAGGACGGGACTTTGTCGCCCGTGAAAACATTCTGTTGGACGTGGCAAACGGCGGCTTCCGAGTTACTCGCACTGGTTATTTGTGTCCGTTTGTTTCGGCTTCTCTTTCTGTGCATAGCGCTCCTGACTTGGTCACGTTCCTCTTTCACTATGCTTTGCCGCCTAAGATATTGGAAACTGTCAAGAAATGCACTTTTGAGCATGAGCGAAAACGACAGCTCATGCGCACACTGGAGCCGTTCGCAGCCTTGTTCACGGAAAAGCCCGGCTGCAGTCCTGTACTGCGTCACCGCATCCATACAGGAAACATACAACCTTGGAGCGGCAACCAAAGTCCCTGAGCGTGACCAAGCGGGCGCTCCTGGATGTTGCCCTGCTGGAGATTATTGACACCAGTATGGTGAGACCATCCCAGAGCCCTTAGGCTTCTATCGTTCTAGCGCCTAAGAAAGATGGCACAGCTCTCTTATGCGTAGACTATCGACGCGCAAACTATGCCACTGTTCGGGATGTTTGTCCCTTTTTCCTAAATTGAGCCCATTCTATCAAGTCTGGGTAGTGCAAGTGTGCTCACTACACTCGATTGCTCTCGGGAATTTTCGCAAATTGAAATGGAACCCGCTGACATCCCTAAAACAGCATTCACTTGCTATAAAGGACTCTTCAAATTTGTCCGCATGCCATTTGGCTTGAAAAACTCGACTAGGGTCTTTCCAGCGCCTAATGGATATTGTTCTCGATGAAGTGCTTTACAAATTCGCAATGGCATATATGGATGATGTCATCTTTTCGCGCGGTATTGAGGAACATCTAGAACACCTCGCCATCGTTCTTCAGAAAATGCAAAAAAATTAGGTCTTATCGTGAACCCCAAAGAAGTCCATTTCGCATGCTCATAATTACACTTACTTAATTTTTTAGTAGATGATGGTCAGCTTCGTCCTGGTGAGGCGAAGCTTCGCGCCATTGCAGAATACCCTTGCCCGCACGTCGTCAAGAGCTTGCAGCGTTTTTTGGGAAAATTTGAATTCTACCGTGCTTTCATACCAAGCTGCGCAAAACTCATGGTTCTGCTTAGTCAACTAGCGCGCAAGAACGTAAAATGGAATTGGGGTGAATAACAGCGCAACGCATTTAGAACACTGACAAGTCCAAATGCTGAGAACACAGCTCTAAAACTCCCCGACTCAAACAAGCCGTTTGTCCTACAAACAGACGCTAGCGACTACGGTGTCGGCACTGTTTTCCTACAGGAATTAGAGGGTGAGTTGCGGCCAGTTGCATTCGCAAGTCATACACTAACACCCATAGAAAATCATTACACTGTAACTGAGCGCGAATGCCTTGCCATTGTATTCGCGCTTTAAAAAATTCAGAGCCCTTCCACTACTGTGAAGATGGAAGCCAGTGAAGCTGTGACTATGGTGGGTCTGTTATAGTGAATATTGCTATAGTGAACCTACATATTATCGTTATTGACAATACTGAGCTTCTTCGGCATGTTCGTCAAAGGGCAGGGACCCCGGCGTCTTTTTTTCGCCCGGCGCAATAGCTAACTAGTGCGCTTACTGCGCCCCATCGTCATAGGCTAGCGTATGAGCCACAGCGTTCATAGCCGCGGCAAATTGCTCGGCATCATCAGGATCCTGATGCCAGGATTCTGGAAGATGTGGACAAACGAGCGACCTTCCCATAGCGACTACAAAGGGCAACTGCTGATAACAGTGCTAGCGCGATCTCTACGTCACGAGACAAAGGGGCACAACGATTGGTGGGACGTGCCACCGCCGAGTACCGCGACACATGTGAAAGAGGCATAGGCGTTGGCGAGGGGTATAACGATGGGCTATCCATCCTGTTTTGACACCTGTGCTAAGGCACAACTGGCAGGAAACTGCCACGTACATGGAGCCAAACCACCACGCACATGGAGCTAAAACGAATGCTCATCTTTATAGTTTTTTTACCAGCGTAGCAGTTTAAGCTCGAGGTTCGGCTACAAATCGTTCGCAGAAACTCTGCCGAGCTATGACGTCACTGCGTTGCATAGCAACCATTTGGCACAGCTGCG
This sequence comes from Dermacentor silvarum, assembly GCF_013339745.2. NCBI lineage: Eukaryota > Metazoa > Arthropoda > Arachnida > Ixodida > Ixodidae > Dermacentor > Dermacentor silvarum. The sequence goes on from NC_051155.1 coordinate 126,690,602, forward strand.
CCTGGCTTCGCGGAGCTTCGCACAGGTGTCGTGACGTCACCGTTCCGACTTCCGCATCGCTTCTATCCGCACGTGCGCCTTTACCAGAGCCTTTTTCCCCCCAGGAGCCACATTCTCTCGTTACTGCTGTTGCCACAGAACGCCTTGCCACCTTGCCACATTGCCCGTTATGAGTATCTTGGTCAACAGGAAGCGCCTCCTCGAGGCGTAACGCAAAGACGGCCACTGCCAGCCTGTCCTCGAACAGCTAGGCATCTCTAGTGCGCAAGCGTGTACCATCGGTGAATTTGATTCTTATGTACTCGCTGACGATGGCCTTCTGCTTCGATGGCCACAAGCTGACGAGGATGACGATAACACCCCCTTCTGCGTACTGATCACGATACGTCTCAGAACAGCCTTCATTAGTAACTTCCACGATTCTGCTTTGGCTAATCACAGTTCAGCCAGCAAGACTTATGGTACGGTATGTGAAGCTGCTCCTTGGCCAGGCATGCGGCATGACGTTTTACGATATGCACGCACTGTTTGATTTGTCAGCGAGTAAAACCACGTGGAGGTCGGCCATCGGGCTTGATGTAGCCAGTTCTTACCCCTGGCAAATCATCGCGTGTGACGTAATGCGCCTTTTCATCCGTACTCTATCCGCACAATAGGGGCTACCGCTACCTATTGGTGGTTGCTGACGAAGTTACGAAGTGGGTTGACTTATATCCTTTGCCTGCACCTACGTCATAGAACATTTGGCACTGTCTCCTTGAAGTCTTCTCGCGTTTTGGTTTTCCACCACAACTGATAACCGACAACGCCACCCTCTTCATGAGCAGCACATTCGCGAAGGCGTGTTCCGTCTTCGGAATCAAACATAAAAATACAATGCCATATCATGCACAGGCTAACATTACTGAACGCATGAACAGAAACCTGAGGTCAATGCTTATGGCACATACCACAGCTCATGGAATGGGATGCTAAGCTCTCAGAAAGAACACTCACGATGCACACCACGGTAAACAAATCCTCGGGTTTTACACCCGCATATCGGAACTTTGGCAGGGAAATTTCATTTCCGCTAACCCATACCTTGGTACCGTCACTTTCAGCCTATTCCGATAACCGCCATTTCAGCCTATTCCGATAACCGCCATAACCGCCGATAACCGCCACAACTGCTATCACTAATACTCGTGAGCAATTGCATAATACTCGGCTCGAGCAAACACGCCAATATAACTCACACAGCCGTGATATTGAGTAAGAACCAGGTGACATAGTGTTACGTCGAAAGAATCATTTGAGTAACCCGGCTAAAGGTTTTTCGGCGTCCTTAGCACCTCGCTGGGATGGTCGATTTGTTACTTAACGCAAGGTTGGTAATTTGTCTCGCCCCTTTAAACACACCCCAACCGGCACCTTAGTTGAACCAGTACATGTCTCGGAGATCAAACGCTATGTTTCGCCCCCCTCTTTAGGCCTCACGGTACTCTCGTGACCCCCTTTGCTGGCTCATTCAACAGTCAAGCTGCAAGATGTCAAGATCGACATATGAAGTTTCCTAATGGCATTGCCATGCTAGCAATTTCATGCAATGCGCTGCGCATATTCCTGATGTCCCGCTCTCACGCCAGCATATCCAGTGTCCACTGCTCCATAACCGGTGCGCCCCCTACTACCCCATCCCTCTCGCCGTTCATTGCGAGGCGGCCGCCGCACCGTCGCAACCTGGACAGCCCTTGGTCCTATGAACAGCTCCGCTGGTTAGGTCTTGCGGGTGCCTTGGGAGCGGCCGCCTCGGCCACTCATTGGGGAATCGCCAGAGCGGGTTCCCGAGCCGTTCCGGAACCTTCTCCTCACAGAGAGATATCTCTCCTAGCAGCCTCGAGTCTACACGCCAAAGGGAGCCCACATACTCTGCCCCTTATGCCGCGTTCCAGAAATATCCCGGCGCGCTCATCAAGCGGGATCTCCCCACCGGGCCATTCTCACCGCCGCTGCGCTTTGCAATCCTGGTTTTATGCAGCCGTTTCCAGGCCAAGTGGAGGCCGCTGTTGCTCTACTCCGGTCCCTACGCCCACACCTTCTTCGAGAGAAGGTGCCTGATACTCACCGTGATCATCCGCCCGGTGCGGCGGCACTTGCTCTACCTGAGCCACAAGCACCCATGGAGGACCTCCTCGACCTCGACATGGATCCGTGGTCCGCAGGAACGGCGGCCGCTGTGCCGCCATGATCACCAACTGAGAGTGGCTCATGCGCCCGTGCCACGCGCAGCCAGCCTGGGCCGGAGCCCGACGAGTGGTGATCAGGAAGCTGTTCAGCTTACATGGGTCTTGGGGCAGTAAAGGTTGTCTTTTGGATGGGTCTTGCACCCTGTGCTGTCTCTGAGAGCCTTCTCTGGCCAATCGCTCTGAAGCCCCTGCCCTGATCCCACAATATATGAACCCCTGTCTCACAGGCACTCTGAATTGCGATCGAGTTCGATCTGGATCGGATGCTTCTATGCGGGAACTTTCGATCACGATTTTTGCACAATCCGGATTTTGTAGATCGCGCTCTTATGCTGGACTCTGCACCGTCATACTGAGTGAGCTCAATCAAATCGGTCTGGATTGTTGGATAGAGCAGAAGCGATAATTTTTATTGTGATAAAAAAATTGATTGGGATCACTCTTCATCGCGATCGAAAGTGCCTGTGTTGCACTCGTATTAAAGTACGACCGAAAACAAGCGATCGCAACCTCCACTGACCTCCTCTCGCAACACAACTTGCTGAGTCAAGAGTCGCACAATCGGGTCAACATTCTTTTGGCAAATGGGCTACCTGATAATGAGCCTGCGCTAAAGCTCTGAATCATTTGCAGCTTGCTACTGCAGAAATTTAACCGATCACGTGTATTTCCAAACAGCAAGTGTGCGCTGCGAAACAAACACGAGAACGCATATTGTGCGTAGCACGCAAAAATCAGCCGCGCACAATGCGTCATTCGAAAAACATCAAGTAGAGCTGCAGCAATATTGTCGTTGTCATGAGAAAACTGTCATGACTGAGGTACAAGGGAAAACAACAACCCTCAGCAACATTCGAAGGACGGTAGAGATGCCTCCATGCGTTGTCTTTCATACAGTTTCCTACATGCTAGAGTTAATCTTGCTCAGGCGAGAGACGGACGACCCGACGTTCGAATGGAGGTAATGCGGCGAGCTCTATGGTTGGAAACTGCTTGGACCTTATTCGGACCGTTTTGCTGTTTTCTGTCAATGCAACGATTTCTCACGGCATATTGTTACCATGTATCGTGAACGCTCCACCAGGAAAATCAAATGAGCTTTATTGATCCTCGCAGTCGATGCAGCGCCTCTCCTGGACAACGCCATGCCGGATTGTCACTCATCTCAAGGAGGCAGCTTCCGCCAACGATAAAAAGCTGAAAAATATTCAAGTAGGATCTCCTCTTGGAGTTGCGCAAGTATGCATAAGAATTGTCCCACTAGCTCATCTTCACGCAGTCCGGTGTCATTAGCAAATGTTATGAAACGCGATCCGACCAGTCTAAACCGTTATCAGCTCTTACAGGTCATTATCAAACTTATCGGACTTGATACGACCCTTATCAACCCTTATCGGTGCCTTATTAACCGTATCAGAATTGATCCGCCCATTATAAGCTGTTATCGCCCTTTCGCACCATATCCATCTGCGTCGAACCATTATCAACCATGATCACACCCACAAACCACTCATCACTCCTTATGAGCCTTAGCAACTCATTGACTGCTTATCTGTTTGATGCACGACTTGAAGCGCATGCGCCTTCAGAGATCAATAAGGAGCTGTTTAAGCCACCATCAGTCCGTGTGTCGTAAACAAACCTCGCTGACCGATGAAGTCCAATGCGTTGCCTAGCAACCACCTCGCGGAGTGGCATGTGCTTCGCCTCCTCTCTGTGCCGTGCACATTTTGCCTTGACATGGGACGTTAAGGAGAGGGAAGGAGAGCACGCGCGCGGCGCGCGCTATGCTCGGGAGAGAAAAAGAGAAAATAAGAGCGAGAGAGAGAAATTGTAGCAGCACCAACGAGGCAACACGCAGAGGTGCAGCCGACGTCGTCCGCGTTTTCCTGTTTCCCTGCGTTCGCGCCGAACGCGCGCGGTGTCTATGACTGCAACAGGCACCTCTGGCGGCGGATCGGCAGGTTTCGACCAGCCACGCCCCAGCAAGTGTGGAGGCGAAACTTGGCCGTGACGTCACCGGGGACATAAAGCTCGGAGCCGCCGGGACGGCGGCAGAACTCTCGTTGACTCTGTGGCAGCACATGTAGCCTTGACACGGGACGACCAAAGAAAATCCGGACACCTGAAGAGGAAGCCGCTTATCTTGAAGCGCGTCGCGCGGCCAAGCGAGAATCTGTGCGTCGGCGGCGAGCCGATTGGGAATACCGTGCCTAGCAGCACTTAGCGTATCCTAGCAAACCTTAGCCAAGACTAGTAAAACCTGGAAGAAGCTAGGGCGATCACCAGTTCCGCTGTTTACTCCAGCCTTGCACCACTAGTGCAAGCTGCCCACATTTTTTTCTGTCGGTGAACGAAAGCCCCATTAAAAGGCGCATCCTGCGACCTCCGTAACAGATCGGGGATGTGGCGTGCTAGACAATTAATTTTTTGAAAATCGGAATTTTCCTGAAGTCTACAATGCTCCAAGACGGCTCTACATGTGGTCCTAGAGATGGCTTTTGTATTAACGTCACCAAATATTTCAACGAAATCTTCATAGAAACTGTTCTCGTATGGATGGATGGATGTAAAACTTTAATAAAAGTCCTGAGGTACGTGACTCAGCGCGCAGCGGGCCGCGTATGGAATTTTTTTGTACCACTGGTATTACACATTCATGAGGTTCAGATATCTGCAAGCGTGGGTATTTAGACCAGTTGGTAAGGCACTCGGCGTCTGAGCATGTGGTTGTAGGTTCAAAACTCACCTCCGCCTACTTTATTAAAGACGATAGTCTTTCTTGGGGAACTTAAACGCTGAAAATTTGGTACACAAGGAGAAGTTTATTGTCATCTCTACATTTTTTACAATTCACAGGTGTAACACCATTCATTTTTCTTGATATACTGGTATCTGTTTACATACTATTACACACAATTATACACTAGGCATTTGTAACATAAAATTTGATTAGTTGCGTACAGTTATACAATGTTTAGGCTATTATATTGTACTTTCGTTCAAACTTGCACAGTTATACAATGTTTAGTTTGACTCACAATACATTGGAAAATGCACTTGCAAATGGATCAGCCTTGTATTTTTATACAATGTTTAGGCTGCCCTTTTCAAGAATACCAATTTCTCACAAAATTGGTATTCTTGAAATGTTGTTGGGGTCACATAATTCCATTTTTTTTTCCTAAAGTTCAAAGATTTAAAGGCGTGTTAGTATGGAATAAGTGGGATTTCAACTGTGTTTTCTTTAACTATCCAAAATTTTGTATGCCATTTTTTAAGAAAATTGTCTATTCCATTTTTTTCTAGCTCTTCATTTAATATTTTGCACATCATGATTCTGGTGTTTTTTAATACCGGATACACCGCTTTTTGGGGCTTTTTCTTAATTTCAGCAAGCCCTCTTCTTTTCCACAAATTATACATTATTACTATGGTCAGTAATTTTTCAAAGAGGCTTTTCTTCTTCTCTTCTTTGGCTAGATTTGTTCTGAACTTGGTGTTGGCTATCTTCCAAACAACTTTTGCTGAAGGGCATTCTTTGAATGCATGCCTTTGCGATTCAGGTTGTTTGCAGTTAGGACATTCCTCTGATGGTGTGATCCCGAACCGTGCAAGTCTTATTTTTGTCGGGAGAACTCCCCACCGTCTTTTCCATTCAAAGTCTTTCACTTCCTTCGGTAATTGCGTGTGTTTCCAAAATTTCCACTTATGTGGTAGACTTTTTGGTACATCTTCCATCTTCAACTCCTTCAGAGCCATTGTAGCGCTTATTTCTGCGGTCTTTATGTCTGCTAGTGGGGTTTCTGGACAGAGTTCCTCGATCGCTTTTTTTGTGTTCACTGCTTCTTTGTAAAATTGTAGCGGGGTTTCGGCTCTCGGGCCTTTCCAGATCTCTGTTGTGACAAAACGATCAAGAGTACTAATCCAATATCTCAGTAAAGGTTTTCCAGGGAAGTTATTCTCGTGAATTAATGAGCTTACTGTTTTTGCTGCCAGAGTTCGTGCTGTTAGAGAAACGTTTGGTATCCCGAAGCCCCCTCGTGATGGGGGTATTCTAGTAACTGTTTTTGTAACTGGTGCTGGTTTCTTTCCCCAAAGGAAGCTCCCTATGAGGGTAGTCAGTCTGTTTGCAACCAGTCGAGGCATTTTTGCGATTCTTGCTACATAGAAGGCAGGAGAACATAGTTTTGTTTTCACTACTTCCGCCTTCTCTATTAGGCTTAAATCTTGATGGCGTGGGTTTTCGGCCACTTGGGCAGCTTTTTTTAGGGGTTCGTCCCAACTTTTTGGCGAAATGTCTCCTGGTTGAAACCACAATCCGAGAACTTTTGCAGCTTGCACAAATTGTACTTCACCAAGTGATTCTTCTCTGAAATCCCCAAATCGCAGTGCTTTGCTTTTTTTTATTAATTCTTGCTCCAGATATTATAGCATACTCTTCGAAGATTTGCAGAAATGTCTGGTAGCTGCATTCATCTTTAATAAATAAAGATATATCATCCGCAAAGGCTGAAATTTTTATTTCCCCCAATCCTGGCAATGGGAAACCTCTCATTCTTTTTTCTTGGTCGACTCTTCTCAGTAGCGGATCCAAAGTCAATACAAAGAGTCCTGGTGAGAGTGAACAACCTTGTCGCACCCCTCTCGTAACCGAGAAACAATCTGTGAGCGTGTTGTTAATTTGTATTTCACTTGTAATATCTTTATATACTAATTTGATGATGTCTATGAAGTCCTGAGGAAAACCGAATTGTTTCATAGTCTCATATATATAATGATGGTTCACTTTATCGTATGCTTTCTCTTGATCTATCGTAATGAAGGCACCTTTAATTTGTTTTTGTTTGACATAAGTGAATATATCGCGTGTTAAAGTCAAAGACGCGAATATCGATCTCCCTGGAACTGCTGCTGCTTGTAATTCTGATATAATCATTGGCAATACATCATTTAGTCTATTTGTTAAGATCTTTGCTGCTATTTTATAGTCTGTGTTTAGTAATGTGACGGGTCTCCACCCATTCACATCTAGTAGGTCATTGTTAGGTTTAGCTAGTAGAATAATTCTTCCATTTGCGAAAGAAGGAGGTTTCTTCTTTTGAATGATGAAATTGTTTATCATTTTTACTAGTCTTTGTCCGATTATGTCGAAAAAGGTAAGGTAGAATCCTGTCAAAATACCGTCTGGTCCTGGTGCTGTTTCTCGCGTCATTTTCTTGATTGTTTGAAATACTTCTTCTTTGGTGGCAGGGGCACACAGTTGATCGTGGTCTTCCCGTTGTACTTGTGGAAGGTTTTCAAATAATCTGGTTGCATTGCTATCTTGTATGGGGTTGATTCCTTGTAATACTTTTTGAAAGTGATCAAGGAATACTTCCTTAATAGATTCTTCATTTGTGGTGATTTCACCTTTGTCTGTCCGTATTGCTTCTATTCTTCTCTTTCCTTCGGTGTCTTTGTTTAGTTCATGAACTGGTTGACTTAAGTTCATTTGATCACATTGCTGTGATTCTGTGTGACGTTTTCCGTTTTGTCTTATCTCTCTCAAGTGATGTTTATATTTGGTACGTAAACACTCGAGGTATTCTTGTATGCAGCAAGTCTGTTCTCCTCCTCGTTCTATTATACGGATTCTACGTAATATTTCATTCAGGATCTTAGTGTTTCTTCTTTTCATGTTTTTCCCAGCTTCCATTAGGATTTTTTTCCATTCTTCTTTTAGATCATCCCAGTTTTCATTTGTGTCATTATTGTCTAAACTTTTCTTTAGTTTCAGTTTTATGTCTTCGCATGCTGTTTGGTCATGTAATATTGATGCATCCATACGCCACATTCTTGGGGTGTGGGTTGGTCCTTCTCTTCCTTTTAGTGTAAAAATAACCGCTTTATGGTCACTAAAAGTTTTCGTTTCTTCTGGGCCGCTCATAGTCTGTATTTCCTCCAGCTCTGTTAGAAGACAAGGAGACATATAAGCTCTGTCAAGTCTGCTTTCTGTTTTTCCGCATGAACGCGTGTATTCAATTGTGTTACTATGCAACCATAACCATGCATCTGACATATTGTAGTATGTTAACAATTTTTTCAATTCTCTCGCGTGGTAGTGTGATTTCCCCTGTCCTGGTCCGCGAATGTCTCGATTGCTATCCAGGACGCAGTTGAAATCTCCAACCACCACGCAAGGTGGTTTTTTAGGCATGTAATTCCATAAATTTTTAAAATACTCGTTAGTTGAACTCCTTGTTACAGGGGCATACACATTAATAAATCGCACTTTCCGGCCACCTAAGAATGTATCCACACATGTTATCCTGCCATCAGAGTCGTAGGTACAAAATGCCCCTTTTCGGTATCGGTTTGAGACGAAAATAACGCCTGTACCGCATGATATATTGCTCGTTAGTGAAAAGAAGCCTTCTACCCCATTGGTTTCCTTAAAAATGGCCACATCTTGTGGCGTGCGGAAGTTTGTTTCTTGTAAGAAAATAATATCAATTTCCTTTTCTCGGGCTAAACTAATCAATTGTTTCTGTTTCTCTGGATTTCGGAAACCTCTAACATTAAAAGACATGCAATGAAGTCTTTCAACTATCATTTGAAGTGAGAATTACATTTAATACAGTCATAATTATTGTACTCAAGAGTTGTAATTTTAACCTTAGAGATCTTAATTTTAGGGTAAAAGGCTTCTCTCACTGGTTTTCAACACTCTATATTTTTATCATTTGAATGATATGTTTAGAGTAAAGGGCTTCCACCCTTTGCTCCTGCTCGCGCATCTGTGACTTCCATGTCACTAGCCGACGAGTCAGGCGACGGTGAATGTTTTCTTTGTTTTTTTTTATTGCTTTTGATTGGTATCACCATCACTGCTGGTCGTTTCATCTTTTGGTCGCCGAAGCGTGTTTGGGCTACTGCGTTCTTTTGATGATTTTGCTCCTCTTCTTTCTCCTTTCCTTCTGGATCTTGAGCGGTGCCTTTGCTTTCCAGATGATTGAACCCCTTGGGGTGTGTCATTATTGGATGGTCCATCTTCACTCACCGCTGTGTTTCGTTTAGGATGAGTTTGATCAATGTTTCTCGGGTTATCTTTTGGGGGGGGGGGGGGGGGGCATCATCTGCCTTGCTTCACCGTTAGAAGTTTCACTGCTGGAAATCAATGCCGATTTTGTTGGTTTTTTTTTGTTGCTTGTCTGGGCAAAGTGACTCAGGCGTGACCTCTTCGTTTGTTTTTTTTCCAACTGCGTCTTCTGATACGCTGTTGTCTGTGTCACGGGAGGAGGTCTCAGGCATGTTTACTAAGGGACATTCCTTAGACACTGCTGTATCAGATGTGTCCGCATCCTCTGTGTAGGATGCAGACGACAGTTCGCTTGTACTGGATTCTTTTGTAGCCTTGTTTGATGCTTCTTCACTGCTATCTTCGTTCTGTACTGAGACCTCACCATCCCAGTAATTATGAGTTTTGATTGGTGATTTTGAAACACGGGGCTGAAGCACTTGCATTTTTGGTAGTGACGGCAATGGGGGAAAGTCTTTGTCTAATTGCGTGTTTCCCACTGGTGACTGTTCTGCAAGTGGTTGTTGCCATGCAGCACCAGCATACGATTTCGCGTATGTTTTTCCGCGAAAGCACGCCTTGGTACCATGGCACCACTGAAAATTTGTAGCACCACTGAAAATTTGGTCTGTCTGTCTGTCTGTCTGTCTGTCAGCCGATTCAGCCACCCGGCCAAAGTTGGACCACTTGCTTACAGCCCACACTACTTAAACTGGTACGGCTGTTCATACTTGTGAACGTTATCGATCACAAAGTAAATATTACGCATATCTGAGGCGCAACATCATGAGGTAAGTATTAGGAGGTGTGTTCCTTTAATAGAAAATGCATAGATACGTAACTCTAAAGACCCTAGTTTCTTAAGCTGCGCTGAAAATGCCATGCTATGTGCGCCGACGAACGACGAGCGCCCTCTGCCATGGAGGAAGGAAACCCTCTGCACAAGCTCATGTTTCCCTATGTATTGCCAGATGGCGTCCATGTCTCACGCAGCGCCTCCTCAATTTTATCAATGCCAGCCAGATGCGGCCGATTCAACATAAAGGAAGCGCTGTCTGAGGCAGGGCAAAACATAAATGGCCGCTTGATGAAATAATGCGGTAAAATGAAATCTGTTCAAACAAACCTCCATTGCATTTATCATGCCAGGACGGAAATGGTACAAGAACAGCATCACGGGTGGCCGCGGATCAGACCAGCACTCATGTAGTACGGCCGGCAGAAGACTATCGTCTTTCGACGACATTTCCAGCGAAGCACGCAGATACGCGGCAATTTTTTCCTTTCGATTTTATTTCCTTTTATACAATATTTCTTTGTAGCGATTCGTCTTACGTGACGGACGAGTGTCACTACCAAGTCGTCTGAGTGTCACTACCACCCATTATCACTACCACGCACTGTCACTATCACTACCACGAAGAGTGTCACTACCAAGTGCTACCAAGTCATCCCCAGCATTTTCCAGAATTATTGATTATTGATCGATTATCGATTTGCTATTGATTGGCTATCGATTGGCTATCGCAAGGTAAGGCCATGCATTTGGGCTACCCGCCGCGGTGGCTCAGTCAGGTAAGGCGTTGCGCTGCTGAAGGCGAGATCGCATGATCGAATCCCGGCCGCGGCGGCCGCCCTGCATCGATGTACGCGAAGTAGTGTGCGGGGAGCCGACCACGTTAGCGAAACGACCATGAGAGCACCAAGACGTAGGCGACTCTTTCATAACCTACATGACACGCGTGTCATAAGTCCTCAGGAGTCCCTATAGCTACACCTAAGACACCTAAGACACCTTAAAGCGAAAGCCTTAGTCATGCTCATGACTATGACTTCGACCAACAACCTTTAGCCTTAATTTTCCTTCACTTAGTACCACATCCGAATCCATTTCAGTAGTTTTGAGTTAAACTTTTTTCGCTGAGTCATTTTCGTTTTTTTCTCAGTCATGGTCATGACTATGATCTACCGTCAACCTTCCTTCACTTACTACCACATCCGAACCCATTCCATTGGTTTTTGAGTGTTAATCTTTTTTCGCTGAGTCATGGTCATGGCTATGACTTCTACTACAAACTTTAGTGTTTCCTTCAGTTGGTGCCCATGTCCAAACCCATTTCACTGGTTTTTGAGTATTAATCCTTTTTCACTGAGTCATTGTCATTTATGCTGAGTCATGCTCATGACTATGATTTCTAACATTTCCTTTAGTGTTTCCTTCACTTACTGCCCAAGTGCGAACGAATTCCAGCTGTTTTTGAATGTTAATCTGTTTTTCGCTGAGTCATTCTCATTTTTGCTGAGTCATGCTCATGACTATAACTTCTACCAGGATCATTTAGTGTAGTCCTTCACTTAGTACCCACGTCCGAACCCATTTCAGTGGTTTTTGAGTATTGATCTTTTTCACTGGTTCATTGTCATGACCTACATGACACGCATGTCATGCCATTTATGTCATGACGTATCACTTATGTTCCTCATACACTCCTAGCATACTATGCCAATTTTGGTACCTACCAAGTTAACGAAACGACCACTAGAGCACCAAGACGTAGGCGGCTGTTTCATTGCCTACATGACACGCATCTCATGGCATTCATGTCATGACATATGATTTGTGTTCGTCATATACTCTTGTCATAGTATGCCAATTTTTGTACATACCAAGTTAACGAAACGACTATGAGAGCACAAAGACGTAGGTGGCTAGATAGACAGATAGATACTGTCAAACTAGCAAATGTTCGCCAAGAAATGTATCGAATTTTAAAAAAGGAAAAACTCGGAGTACGCTTAAGCTTCGCCTTTAAGAGTGGAACGCGATATCGTTAATGGACGACGTTGACGCCGACACCGACACCGTATTTTCTGCGACATGAGCCTGATCAAAATTTAGAAAGGCTCGGTTTTCAATTTCCCCTCAATTCTGCCTAGAACCAATGTACAGCGAAACACCATCAGAATTAGAGGACGCTTAAGTAAAGAGTGGAACGCGATAGCATTGAAACATGCCTGGCTGCTTATCGGGATTTTTTCTCGTAAATTCAAATTACAATACGACGTTATCACGTCTGTAGGTTCAGGTTAAGTTGTACTTTACAACATTTCTGACAGATTTCACGTTGAGAAATTCCATTTTCGTTCTCTAACTCCTTGCGCCACGCAAAGGGCCCGCCCGGTCGATGTGGTTCGGAATGATGTGCTTCGACATGATTATTTCCACCAGATGCCGATGCTTACGCCGACACCGGATTTTCTGCTACACGGGGCTCTTAACGCTTTGGCGTTTAAATGCGGGGAAGTTTGCACTCTGACGTGCAAAGCTTAGGTACAACGAAAGTGTCAATCCTCAAGTCTTACTGGCTGCTACTGCTACGTATTAACGTGGTTTAACTTAACTACAGATGTAGGGAAGGTATTCTCGAGCGATCATTTTGGGAGGTACCTTCCCTTTCACGACATTTCGCGTGACTAGCGCTGGACGCGTCGGCCCCTACGAGCGACAGCTTTCCTGGCATGCCACAAACGCAGGTAGGCAAGCAGGCAGGAGCTGTGTCTGTGTCGGGCGAAGCAAGCGCGCACCTGCGCCGGCGGTTACTAGGCAACGCGAGGGGACGTCATCGCTATTGCTTCGGCGCATGCGCGGCTAGGAAACGGGGCGGGGTCGGCAGCAGGTCTGCGTGTTGCCTCGTTGGTGATGCTACAATTAGTTTCTCTATCTCGCTCTCATTTCCTCTTTCCCTACCTCGAGCATTGCGCGCGCCGCGCGCGTGCTCTCCTTCCCTCTCCTTAACGTCCCATGTCAAGGCAACATGTGCATGGCACGGAGAGGAGGCGAGACACACGCCGCTCCAAGAGGCGATTGCTAAGCAACGGAGTGACCTCATAGGTCGGCGAGGTTTTGCGACCGCAGGCGCCACTTTTTATGGTTAGCTAGAACAGCTTCGCTGTTGAAAGGTTCGTTACCATTCGGCATAAGTCAGAATACCGAAATCCTGCTCCTCAGTCCAGCAGGTGCTCTCGATGCCTTTGACGCAGAGTGCGGGCCTTGTCGCACGCTTTCTATAGCTTAAATTTCACGCTTATGATAGGGAGACACTAACACAAAACGAAGCTCCGCAGATAATTAGTTAACATGAACACACGCCGAAAATTGCAGAGCTAGCGCATTTATTAACGCTTTCGTTCAAGCTTCTGCTGCTGCTAGATCCGTTACGTGCACTCTTAGCGTTCACTATAGGCTGTTGCATTGGTGCCAGATGCTCATCAAATTCACTTTAGTAGATTGCTTTCCTATTATAATCAACATTAACCTCTGGAGACCTTGCCTATAGCGGTATAAATATTTGGTGTCCTGCGACGTTTGATATTTTCGTGAAAAATGAATTTCGCTCCAACCGAATGATCTGTTGAAATAAAAAAAGCCTGGAGCCCACTAATTAATGAACATTGGAGAGGTATAACGTCACTTTCTTCAAAGAATAACGTAATGAATGCATCGGCTCATGTAACATATTTTCAGTGGCAGATGTTATTGTCTTTTTATTGGACTTAGCATCATTGCCACCGCCTGTCGCTATCGTTATATATGTGTAAATACCCGTTAAGAAAGAGGAGACAGAAAAACGCCACGTTCGGTCTATCTCGGCACTCTTTCTGTCTGCCTTTTCTTTTTTTGTACCCGTTCTACCATGCTTTATACTTAAGTTATGGCGCTTTGTCCTAACTAGTGATGTCATTGGATTTGCCAAAATATTGGCGCCATGCCTTTAACGCAGACTCTTCAAATTGGTGTGACTACAAGTTTTTCCATAATAACTATTACCACTGCATCAAATGGTCAACGTATCAAGTAATTTCCGCGGTGCCGTAACTAACGCGTGGCCCCTCTTCAGGAGCGTTGCCAATTTTCCATAGCGACTCGGACTATGCAACAAAAGGATGTGAGATCCTAGGTTACACCGTGAACTTATTTGAGCTACCGAGACAACTAGAGCGCAACTACATCAAGTAGTACCGATAAAGCATCTATTACTAATATATGTAACTATACCCATTTTATTTACTGAGTCCCAGCAATTGCGTGTGCGCATCTCACACGAGAAAAAAGATTTGCTTAAACACTTTACTGAACATCTACAACAATACCTCCATCACGAGGCGGACATTTTGTGGCTATCCAGTTAAACGGCGATGTTGGGGAGTGATGGCATTACTAGGCTCGAAACATCCCTCACAACTAGCACATTTATACATTACATACCAGGATGAGCGCAGGCTGTTCCGGTCAAGTTCCACCGAGACGTTACATGACGAAAAACCCCAGTCTTCGGAATAGCTCGAACTCGCGCTAGTCGTAGCCTGAATGGACCTTCACACATGTTTACCCCTTAATTTCCTCTCTGTGGCGATTATATTACTGCACTTAGCATCTAATGACTAATGATATCCATTACTATCGACATCCTCATTCCTTCCGCCCATCCCCTCAGCAGATGAGAGCCCAACATCTCTACACAACTGGAAGTTGTAATGAACTTCACTGGCCTGGCATCAAGCAATGCCGCGTGCGACGTCCTAGACTGATGATATGGATTAATCTACCTTTATTCTTGTCCTGTCTTTGCCTCTCTTAGTTATACAAATGAATCTGGGAATGGTTCACTCACTCTGGTGTTGCTCGCTCCAAGTGCACAACAAACGCACGATGAGAAATAGCACCACGAGCCCTAAAACGCACACGAGCTTTTTAAGCTTCCCAACGGTCGCATCACTTCGAAGCAGCATACTTTCGAGAAGGTGCAACACGTCAGAAACACCAAGCCAGTGCACAAACTTCCTCCCGAAACTTCTCGTGTATGACCAGATAGTTGATAAGGCTGGCTGCGTTTCGCCAGCGGAGAAACACTTTTGATGCTAGTCCTCATACTGCGATGCTTAGGCCAGTAATCCACGTATGGCGCAGGTAGAGCTGGAATGTTGGCTCAGCGGGAAGTTACCTGCGCTAACAGTGGTATTGACGTAGTTACACTCTATAACGTTCCTGTGCGCTATGGAGAGAGTTTAACATTTCAAATCAAACGCCATTTGCCCTTCTCCTCGCGGGCGCCGTGCTCCCAGCCTGAGAGCCGACATCAATCATGCAATTGCCGTGTGCCTAATTACAAATGCATCTTAATTTGAAGATCATGCTTGACTTGATCTAAATGACGCCTGACATGTACGTGCATGCCCAAGACGTCCATTGCCTTTTGTCACGGCTGTCACCCGTTCGCCGTCAGCGCGAAGTCGATCGACGGGGTGTACAAGCTGGTTCGTCGTTCCCTACTCAAGCGAACACAGTGAAAGAGTCAGAGTCGGGGGTAAACAAAAAACAAGATATTTATCGGCTGATAAATATGCACAAATTAATAAAATAAAATAAAAAAGACACAACACAAACTACCACACCTGAACTTAATGTAGCTCAATGATGACGACAAAGAAATATGACGTGCAATTAACACTGCATATACATATGAAATAGTGTGAGGATCAAATACATAAGAATGCGCTTAACAGTAATTGACTTAAACAAAGTTCAAAATAAAACAAATGATGTCATACGCGTGGCCGGGCAGCAGCAGCAAGTCCATAAACCGTGAAGTCGGCCCGCAGAGCTTTCACGAAGAATGCCGGCGGGCCGATCTTGTCGAGGTAGATGCGATTGCTGGGCTGGGTTTCCCGGGAGTCCAGATCTGACGACTTCCCTCAAGCAGGTTGAGCTAACTTGAGGCGAACTACCGTGAGCTTCGTTGCAGACGCAGGTTTGACGTCTCGTACGTCAACTAGTTACTTGGGAGTTCCGACGCGGCTAGGCGGCCCAGGCGATACTAGATGGCACTAGCTCCTTGACTGCTTCTCAGCAGATTGCAGGCTCAGCTTCTAGACTAATTAGCAGGGCCCAAAAACTGCACTTAAATAGCCTCTCCTTTCCCTAGTTCCCTATGTAGGGGAACTGCAGGTATGCAGAACTCACCTAATTATTTCATGACTCCTCCCAAAAGTCTTGGTCGCGGCCTTTCACCATACGGACGCACACGCACAAACCTGGGTCCGTTAATCGGCGTGTCGCTTTCTCGAAACTAGAGGCCGCCCCGTGGGGCCACGGCGTTTTTGACGCCTGTTAATCGGCGTGTCGCTTTCTCGAGATTATATGCCGCACCGTGACGACACGACGTTGCTGACGCCCGTTATTCGGCGTGTCGCTTTCTCGAAACTATATGCCGCACCGTGAGGACACGACATTTTTCGCGGCCGTTAATCGGCGTGTCGATGACTCGAGAAACTATGCCGCTCCGTGACACCGTTCTTTAGGCGCGTTAACTACAGGCGCCATTCAGATCGTCAAGCATGGGCTTCAGATTAAGATGCATTTTTGAATGCACAGGTAAATGTCGTGCTTAAATCCCTCACGTGACCAGCTCCTAGGTGCCTAGGGATAGAATCGTTTGGTGGCTTTTGAGAAGGCGCGATGGTGGCGCCAAGTGCCGCTGTGGCGCGTTAGATATCTGGCCCTCGCCGACCTGACGTTGTTCAACGCTGGGCCGCTATCTTGTACGCGTTGGAAAAATCCACTCTCGGTTTCGTCTCACGCGATTGTCCAGGCCGCGCCGATATCGCGGCCCAGGCCAATCTAGGCCAATCGCGTGAGGCGAAACCGTACGTCGGCTATTCGAACGCGTATACGATAGCGGCCGAGGTTGTGTAATGTCTGAGCAGTGGGTTCTGTGTTTTTTGGAGGAAAGCCGTGTAGTGGTGGTGGTGTGGCTTCGCGGCTTTTGATCTCGGTGAACACTGGTGGGGTGACACCCGTATTTCTGAAGAAGTCGGCGGTGCTGACGATCAAAATCTTCAAGTGGTATAGCGCCTCGGCAACGGAGTACCGAGCCAGAGCTGCGGCGTTGCTGTGTCCGCCATTTACGTTACTATGTGCATTTGCTTGGCGAAGCTCGAGGGACGTGCTGGATCCTTTTTACGTAACTTTGTGCATTAGCCTGAGGGTATTCGAGGGATGCGCTGAATACTACAAGTCACGTAACGGTGACTGCGTGGACTGCGCGCCGTTCAACGCGAAATGTGTGGTTTTTGTACTGCTTCTTGGAATGAGTGATGCAGCCATGCAGCATTCTTTCAAAGATCCCTGGGAATCTGCTCTCGTGGAGGAGCAGAGTTGCTTCGGGGTCCAGCTGCGCGTTCAGGCACGTGTACCTGTTTTGTTCTGATTGACGGCTGTCACGGGATTGTGCTGTGTTCTTGACCTAGTATGAAGTTTACTATACTAACACATAGTTGCTCACGTTCTTCTGTGCTAGATGTTATTTGCATGATGATCGAGTTGAAAATGAGACCTATGTGTTATTTGCTTTTGTGTGTTCTAAATTACTTTGTATTATGGAAGTTCTCACAGTCTTATTACTAAGGAAGTACGAACATAAATATACAGATATTTCGTTGTTTGTTTCAAATTTTGACTTGCACATAAAACGGGTTCCCTTTACGACTGAGAAGTGGGCTACGTGGCCTGTGCGACTCTTATACATTTTTTTTTTTTTTTTGCAGCGGTCGTCCGTTTCGTAGGCTGATGCGTGGTGCACGCTTATTTCTGTACTGTTGTGATCACAGACAAATAAACCATTTATTGCGCTTATTCACTCAGTGTAAATGTACTGCAGCTTCGTTGAAGTACATTTGTGTTACGTGGTGAAGCCTGCGAATGCATTGAAGAATACTAAAAGCGGGAAGGGGCCGCTTTCACCCGGCATAGTATGTACACTTATTAGGCGACCCTGTGTGCGTAATGTGACAGAAAACGGCGGGTGCGCGATTGTATATTTAAAGAACACTAAATATGTCCAGTGACAGTGGCCTGTTTCCACTTTCAGTATGCTTCACCGAAGTACATTGCTTAGGCTTTACCGCACAACATTGGTCTAATGCGGGGAAGCTAATTTTAGGGAACTGAAATATGCAACATTCCTTTAACCCATGCGAACTCCGGTAACTTGTTACACCGCAATACAGGGGTGTGATGTGGTGAAGTGAATTGATAGTGGGTGAGCGGGGGGGGGGGGGGGGGATGCTAAGATTGGAAACCGCACCTGTGGCACTTAGGGTTACACTATGCTTATTATTTCCAATTGTAATATAATTTGCAACTGCATCTGCACTCGTGGTAAGCTTTACTACATGGCAATTCGTTGTAGTAATATGTTTCACCGCGTTAGAAAATTTGTATCACGGTGAAGCTTACAAAAGCACATTGGCCATTAGGGAACACATTGTCACCTTTAATGCAGGAGCACGATGCCAAATCATGCCTATGCTTCTGGCTTGACTACACATGCTGTTAAGGAATTCATTCGTTGTTGATAAGTTGACAGGTACTCTAAGTGTTTCGTTGCGTTCGTGCAAAGAATACAATCGAGCCAAAATACTAGTCAACAAAGAACAAGGTTACTTTATTTGCACCGTTATTTATACGTTTTAGGTGGAGAGGGAACACGTTCAAGACAGATTTCCCGCGGGCGTGTTTGCTGTTTGCAACGTTAGCGGGCATGCGCCATAGCGCTGAGTGGGAAGCCTGTTAGCACGAGGCGCTTGTCATTATCAAGCACGATACATTAAGGGAGGGGTGAAATCGATATGGTAGTGCAATATTTATCAAGGGGAGAAGAGGTTACCAAGATGGTTGCCGCACAGCTTCTTTTTCTAGGCATCTTCTCTTCTAGAAACTTCCATTGCCGCGTTTCGAGCCTCTTTTCGCCAGCACATAGTTCATATAAAGTGCTGACACTGATTGAACTTGGGAACATCAACTATGCTCTGTGCAGTAAGCTGTGCACCGAAATTCATGCCTCTCTATAGTTAAAAAACATAGCACGACCCAACAAAACAAAAGAAAGATGTGGGATGCAGCATTACTAAGTGTTTAATGGTGCTTTATACATTCCCTTGTGTTTTCTGTTTTTGGGCTTACTTTTTATTATGCATGCTGCTGAGTAACCGCAGGAGTGCCAAACTTGAGCTTGTTCATATCAGGTCTCATGGACGTTACTAACAGAAAAGCGGGTAAAACGAGCAAGGACTTGGGGGCATCCAGTGACCTTGCTTGTCGTCTCATCGTGTCACTCCATGAAATTACCATGACTGCTTCTTCAGACTAAGTAGGAAGGGAGGTTTGTTACAATCGCATCTGAATTGTATTGCCATCAAACCAACAGTGTTATCAATGACCACATTTGGACGGCAGAACGCTTGCACCAAGCAAAGGCTAAGAAGGAAGCATTCAGGATGTGCGAAGAAGTGGGCCTTGTGAACTTGGCAGCATCACTGCAAGGCCTTTGCTTTACTGCCCTCTTTATGGATGCACAATGAACCTCCCCCCCCCCCCCCCCCCCCCCCTTGAGGGTCTGTTTCAGACTTTGCAACCAGGCAACGATGTCAGGTTGCTGGGTGTTTAATAGGAGAGAGGCTTGTCTTTGCCCACTGTCAACTATCAAATCCTTCTCCAAAGCTCCTGTAAAGTGCGCTGTTTTTGGACGCCATGTGCTTTATATGCGTGCAGGCATTTAGAGCTCAAGAAGGCGTCTACTACCTCTTTTCTCAAGCTGGTCCTCGCTGATGTCACCCAAGATGGCATCCCGGAGTATTGCAGTGCACACTTACAAAACACTGTTTATACCAGTAAGACCAGATAATGGAGCTCCTGTTATTTTCTGTCCCGTCCATCCTCGTCAGTTACAATGAGTAGTTCTTTGTCCAAATAGAAGGCACACGTATATTGTCGTGCATATCCTGCGTACCATGACCTGTTAGCGTGTTGTGACATAGACCTGCCTCAGAACCTTAGCACGGCGTCTATGTGTCAGTACCTTTTAATGTGTTCATGACTTCCTGCTCTCGTTACACACTTCGCTCAATGAAGCCAGCAACAGGGTGAACGAGATGTTCAACAGGCTTCCCACTAGTATCCCCAGCCTCCCTTTCATCAGAGCACTGCTCTCAGATATCTACGTTTTCTTGACCTCACGCTGCACTACAACCATGGCCACACCTGCAGAACCTATCGCCTGCCATCCAAAAAGTGTTATACATCATGTTGATCCAAACTCATGACATGTGCTATAAGGCCTTGAGGAACACCCTCGTTTATTTATGCCGTCATCATAGTGCATGAAGCTTCGCACCATAAGTGCAACGATTAAGATCTCCTGGTTTTCCACTTATTCCTGTCCTGCTTACTGAAAGCCATCCTGAGCGAACTTCAGAAACAAAAGACTGCTGCGTGACAAGAAATAGATACAGCAAAGGTCGCTATAACCACCCGTGTCATTCAAAATGAAGAATGTCGCTGAGTGTACAGATGGTTTACTTCGCATCCTGCAAACTTGGTTCTCCCTTTGCAAGTGAGTAAACTCAATTTGCCCCGTACAAAGTCAAAGTTTTGTACGAGATTCCGACATCCCGCGGAGGCTACTACACTGGGCAAACAGGCCACTGTAAAAACTACTGCGCGTACAAACATGCTAATAACATGAATATGAAAACGGGTAGAAATTTGGCCATTCATTGGGCCCAACCACAGGTGCTAACCAATCTCCCACCAGACGTTGTTGTTCACA
Source organism: Dermacentor silvarum (assembly GCF_013339745.2). Taxonomy (NCBI): domain Eukaryota; kingdom Metazoa; phylum Arthropoda; class Arachnida; order Ixodida; family Ixodidae; genus Dermacentor; species Dermacentor silvarum. Next base: position 126,711,556 of record NC_051155.1, read on the forward strand.
GGAACTGGATTCCTGGAACTCTACAGATGAGGATAAGAACAATGATGCTTGAAAGCAGTGTCTTTAGAGTTCAAATATATTAAAGCGAATCTTTTTTTGTCTCACTGATTCGTCCGTGAGCGCCTAAAATGCACTGCATGAAAGCCAACTAACACAATAGAACTACTTGCGCATCTGCGCGCACACTAGTACAACGGCGTACGACATACGTATCGTAGAACCCTACAATTTGCATTCGTAGTTGTACCCATAAGTACATTGGTAACTGCAACGCCACGCTACCCAGACGAACTGTACATATGTGCATTGCATTACGCGCGTCATGTAATACATTCCCGGCCGTCACCATGTGTAGGCCACGGGTGCAGCGCACGGCAGAAGAGGCTGCCGTACGTGAACTGAGCAGCCGGCTCCTAGAAAACACGTCCGTCGGGGTTGGCTCTCGAGCAGCGAAGAAGAGCGCGGTCTTATTTTTTCTTTTGGTCTCTACCCACTCTTGCCCTCGACCCACTACCTACAACATGTGGCATTAAAACCCTTGAGTACTTCTGAAGGCTCGTGACAATATGTTCAAGAAGTATATGAAGCATAGTCTGACAAGGCACTATGCGCCATCTCTATAAGCGACCTCGCTTACTACAGCGTATTTTCTGTGCTTCCCAACGCTATACGGTGATAGTAATAGTGCCAGCATTGGCATTACAACTAGCGCGATCTTCCATATTATAGTTATAGTAGTGTAGTGCAGTATATAATGTAGTATTACTATAGTGATTAGCGAACGTTAACCATAATGTGGTTATGCGCGTGACGCTGAGTGAAACATTTTTCTAATTTTTCTACTCCAAAAAGGGAGTGCTGGCCTTCCACAAGGGCGGGCATCACACACGGAAATACGGTATATCGACACGTGCACTTATTCACAATTTTTCTGCCGACTGCATTTCACCCGCTAACAACAGCCCACGGTTCACTGGTGCAACTGTCCGAATATAAGGGCAGATACAGAACACATTCTGTACTCATGTAACACTGCCATTACCTCTCCTTATTTCTCTTACCCTCCCCCTTCTTCCTGGAGTGCTTGGCTTCACTCGGGCTCGGCGGATCAACAACGGGCCTTAGCAGAGCAAACACTCTTCTTTACTGAGCCTTAGTGCTGGCCTTAAATAAAGCTTTTTTCCTTCTCCTCCTATTCTGACCAAAAATATACACCGCCGATGACGATACTCCCTAATGCGGATTTTGTGCGCAGATGTTTACACTCTAAACATTTTTACACCTTTATGGGTGTAGAAAGGGTGTTTGGTTGTCTCATGGCTAATACCCTCAGGGGTAAGGGGTAAGACAGAATCGTTGGTGGGAACCAATATTGTTATCATGCTTGTCGACTTTTTCCTGCCAGTAATAATGATGATAGCTGGAACAGACAGTGCCTTTAATATAAACATTCAAAGATATCGCTGTAAAATTCTCCTGTCGCATATATATGTGCGCCCAAGGCGGTCAGAATTATTACATAGTTCTTAACCACGCTTTTTCTCATCGCAAGTCTAGTTAGTTGGTTTAGTCGTGCTCTATAATAGTTTTTAAAACCCTAACGGTAGGGGTGTTACCCATAGGACAAGGAAACACCCTTCAGGGTGTAAAAAGTTTTAGAGTGCTATAGGTGTTTTGAATTCGCAATATATTGTGGCAAAGAATTAGATTTTTTGCCACAATACATACATTTGGAGATTGCCTTTATGAAGTGGAGACAGTCAGCACTTACCATTAGGTAGGGTCATGTTGTGCCACGTCACATTGAAGAACACAGACTTTGGTGCGTGTTTAGTTGTACTTGAAATAAAGGTTTAACTGCTGTCATCGCAGTGTTTACTAAAATTGCGTAAAATTGAAGACATAGTAACATAGCCAGTTTGTTATTATTATTGATGCGCATCTACATTTCTCACATCAGCTTCACTTTCTGCCTGTGTTTTGGTTCCCCTAATTTTCATCCCAACGCCCAGAGCACTTTTGAACACAGCAGTTAAGGTGGACCTTTCAGCTTATATTAAACATAGATACGTTTATACGAGTAAGTGTAATATAAAACGTTACATTTTATGCCCCTAATGTATTTTTCCCTCGGAATATTTTTGTAGAAGCGCCTTATCTCTCGTACTGTTGCAACAAAGTAGCCATTCCCCCACAAAATGCTTACCCTGCCACACTGGCATGATAAAAGAAAGGAAATAATATGTACCAAAAGTTCCGGTGGACTCACTAAACACAACTAAACATAAACTAAATTGCGAACTGAGATGGACAAGGTCATTCTACCATTATGATATTTTCGCTTACATTAGTACAACACATCCAGATGCTGCTTGAAAAACAATAAACGAAATTTGAGGTCGATGGAGTTGCAAAGTTTTGCCTGATGACGTTTTTCACGGTGGCAAACACTTTACTGGCACACAACTATCGGATTACTTCAGTAAGCATTGTGTTAAACATGCGGTACCATACTCAGTTTGTCCTACAACATGTGACTTTCTATATGTTCTGATCATTTCTTTCTAGTACCAAGTGAAAACTTTGAAGTTTATAGAGATTCATGAACTTAAATAACAAAATAACCCTAGATGCAGGCTTAAGTCCGTCAAATACGTTCTCGAATGTTTCGTGCGCGTGTTCCTGCAGTTATCCAATTCGGTTTTTTCGTCGGGTGTTTTCCTTCCAGCTATGCAGAAAACCAGAGTTTCAGTTTCTTGCAAAGGATGTGACAAAAATAACATTACAAGCTACAGACCGACAAGTATTAGTCCTTTTTTGGTCTGAGGGCCTTCGAAGAATATCTTGTCGCTTAACAAAATTTTTCGATCAAGAAGATAGATTTTCTGACGGTTTGGATCGATTTAGAAAAGGTAGATCAACAGAACATGCCATAATAATAATTAAACAACATATAATAAAAACATCCAAATAACTTTTACACGTGAGGCCTCTTTGTAGATGTTAGTAAATTGTTGGACCGCGACAGTGGTGAGATTTCATAATTTATCCTTCTACGGAATTTGCGACAACTCTCTGGAACAGTATTTAATTTTTACCTAAAACACAGAAGCCAGTCAGTATGCATCGGCGGTGTCCGAGCTTTTCGTCACACAGTTAAGCGGGATCTATCAAGGCAGCGTTTTGGGGTGCTTCGTTTTAATTGCCTTAGTATTGATTGAAGCGTGCTGCATTTAGCCACGAAATAAGAGGAACAACCAATTAAACGAAGAAAGAGGAGGACTAGGAGGGCACTTTCAGTTAGCAATAAATGGCGAAAGCTGTCCGTAAGTATCAAGCTATGTGTTTTCTTTAGTTTCGTTTACAAGAAACGCTACATAATTTGTTGCAGCCCGACAGAATGTGGGTTACAGTCTTCGTAGACCACACCTCGTCGCAGCGCATTATCTTCACTGGCTACCAAGTGCAAGATGAGCCATCAACAAGTCTTCCGCGATACGTCAGCTCATCTGGCCTCATCGACGCAATGCTGAAAGAAGCGTCCACATGTCGTGAACTTTCGCAGACAGGATCAGTCAAGGTGAACCTGTAGCTGTCGACAATAGAATAGCTTGTTTTGGCACCCATGCACCGTCGTTCTCCGACAGGGGATATGTCAGCGGAGAAGGTGAGCCACGTTTTGCAAGTTTTTGAAGCGCAACAGCGACAGATGATAGAGCAAAGTCGCTTCAGACATAAGCGTTGCTCCCTACTACAGTACTGCCTCTAGAAGCGTTGTGTGTTGCGCGTGGCAGAACCTGCACTCTCATCACTCGCTGTTATAGCTTTGGTAACGCTGGGACTCTCTGTCAGCATTAGAAAGCAGGTCCAGCTGAAAGCCCCTGATACAATAGACGACCTCATGCGGTGTCTGAAAAATTTGCCCGTGAAACGAGCACAGGAAAGTTCTTGCGCAGAAGAATTAGTCCTGGACAGCAATGAGATCAGTCACCTCGTAGAACCTTAGTCGCATATGCGATCCATCAAATCTGCAGAAATCCTTGAGAATAACTTTTTGAAATCCTAGAATTGCTGCTCAAATAGTCCTGGTAGCACTCTACACGTTCCGATTGTTGGTAAACCCCGCACAGAACTGGGTAAAGACGACCAGCCTCTCGTGAGAGACAGAGCAAAGTATCCAGAGATCATACGCAGAGAAAAATATCCTCCGCCGATGAAGTCACCTGCAGTTCCCTTTGAACTCGCAGACACAACAGTGGTTCGGAAAGCCCCATATAATATGTCAAGGGAGAAAAAGGCTTGGTTGAAAAAGGAGCTGCAAGCAGTGTTGGACGCCGACATCATCCGACCATTAGTTTCACAGTTTGGTTCGCCTATAACAATCGCTCCTAAAGACGATGGGACTTTGTCTTTGTACCGATTATAGGATTCTAAACAGCCAAACAAAGTTAATACCTTTTCCGATACAAAAACTGATGTTATTATCGATGAAACAGGTGGTTGCCACGACATTTCAAGGATCAACCTCTGCAAAGGCTTTTGGCAGATTCCCTTGACCGAGGAAACCAAAAAGTACACCGCATTTGTTACGCCATTCGACTTCTTCGAATGTAATCGACTACCTTTCGGATGGCAGAATTCCCCAGCGTGGTTTCAAAAGATCATGAATGACATCGTCAAACCATACTTGGGCAGCTTTTGCAATGTTTATATAGACGAGATAATCATATTCTCGAAGATCATAAGAGTCACATTTCCCTAGTTCTCCATTCCCTCAGCCTTGCACATCTCAAAGAAAACTTTAATAAAAGTGCACTATTCCAAGAAAAAGTGGTATTTCAAGGCAGGGCATTTGACGACTGTACCAAAAGCGCAAAGCAGGAATCCGATGAAAGAATTTCTAAGTTGGTGAAGCCTTACGACGTACATACCTTGCATGTCTTCTTGGGCCTTTCAGGACACTTTAGGGCCTTTATAAGAGACTATGCAGTCACGACACGCTGCCTAACACGACTGATGCCGAAAGACGTACCATTCCTGGGAATGATGAGTGTGAAAGTGCCTACCGTGAACTAGTAAGGCTTATATCATCCGACCCTATTCTCCGCATTCTTGACTTCTTTGTACCGTTTGTGTTGAACACTGATGCATCGCATTGTGCAACTGGGGCAGTGCTCTATAAGAAACTATCAAACCAACCTGACCGCCAAAGGCGTCATGTGGTAGGATACTACGGCTATATATTGAAGCCTGCAGAAGTGAACTACACCACCACCAAAAAAGAAGCACTGGCTGTTTTGAAAGCTGTTCAGTATTTCCGAACTTAGCTTAGAACTACCGAAATTCACACTTTCATAGACCATCAGGCACTGACACACCTTCTTGATATGGCACAACCACGAGGACGCATTGCAAGGTGGGTTAACTACCTGCCACAATTTGATTTCGTCCTTTCGCACGGACCATCGGTGAGCAGCGGACCACCCTGGTCCGCTGCTCACCGATGCAGATGCCTTGTCCAGATTGCTCATCTCCGAAACAAGCAAACACACGGAACAGATAAATTACATGAAGATGTGGGAAGGCACAGAAGAAATGAAAGAGATCGATGGAAAGTACCACGAGCCACCGACAATGGTTCCGAAGATCCTTCACCTTTGCCATTATACTCCAGAGTCAGGTGGGCATGCTGGGTTCTGGCGCACATACAACAAGCTACTTAAGCGGTTCACATGGCCAAGAATGAAAGAAGACATAAGCAACTACGTACAAACATGTCACACATGTCAAGTAAACAAAGTGAAGTTCAGACAGGCGACAGACATCACGATATCCCGCTGCATTCGTGAGTCCCATTAGAAGTCGTTCACTTGGATTTTGCGGACCTGCCTTCCGTCGTACTACACTAGCTAAGTGGACTCGAGATCATGGCATGGCTATCAAATTTTGCTCGCCCTACCACCCCGCCACAAACGGCTTTGCGGAGCGTGCCATCCAAGATGTGAATCAATTTATAAGGACGTACCCAAAGTTTACAGGTGGGTGGAAATGCTGCCTAGAGGCTGCTGTGATGCACCATTGCCGGTTTTAATGCGATAGCGTTAAGGGCTCCGTGTCGAAAGAAAATCCGGCGTCGGCAACCGGCGTGCGACGTCGGCGGGTGGCGGAGAAAATCATCCCCAACCACCCCGACCACGCAGGCCCTCCACGTGGTGCAAGGTTTTGGTGAACAAAAATTGAATTTCTCACAGTGAAATCCGTCACAAAAATGGTAAAGTAGGACTTTACCATTCGGAGTCGGATTCGTCGTCGGATTGTTTACCAATCGGCGTCGGATTTCAATTTGAATGTACGAGAAAACCTCATTCTGCTACGAGGAAACTCAAACACAAACCCCTTTTACAGCATTTCTACCAGGACCTACAGCCGCGCGTTCTGATACTTGCGAAAATGATATCCAGATGACGCTCGCATCCTAGGCAGATATAATTGGGACTTCGCCTGCTAATTTGTTTTGGATACGCGCGCGCGTCGGGGCAATAGCAAACAATAAAATAATAAAGGTGCTAGGGCCGTCACATTTTAATATAAGACCACTAATATTGCCCCTGGAAAAACGCCTTTCCAGCAATGCGTTTCTGTTTAAAAATGAAGCCGACTTTAAGGGATCGGTTTAAGCTTGGTCTTTGTAAGCTGGCTTTCCCACGTTCAGTGTTGCAGTGAATGAAGTCTACTTGCCGTATGCGAACGATGCGATGCGAACGGTTCCCGATAAAGCTATCGCGTTCCACTCTTAAAGGCGACGCTTGAACGTACTTCAAGTTTTTTTTTACGATGTGGTTCGGGAAGCGGGCTTAATTGTGTCAGTCAGAGACGCCTCCGAGGGAAGCAAGGACGGAATGGCAACAAACACACACAAACATATATTGAAACACACACAAAATGCACGTACAAGGGCACAGGGCATGGGGGCAAGTGAGACCAAGCGTCCCTACCAAGCGTTCAGAGCGACTACCACAGTGCACTCACAGTTTGGCTGGTGTTGCGTCGCTGGATAAACGGCACCAGTGGTGACGGCAGATGAAACCTCTCCGACTCTCGTTCGTCGGTCGGCTGGTTGACGGTAGCGGCAACCCGACAAGCTGCACGAGCGGAGATCGTCGGCTAGCTCTCGCAGACTCTTGCTTGTCTGCTGGGTGACAGGAGTGAAAGACGAGTCGTTTAGAGGTCCTCTCGTGCGTTGACGCTCGACCGGGTCCCTCCGACAGCTGTTGGCCTCCCGAACGTTGACGTCCGACCCAAGACAACGCGTCTTTCTTGCGCCGCCTGTCAGTTCTGTCTGCCTTGCAGACGTGGCTTGAGCCATGTCTGCTTGAACCACTCGTCTTCTTGAGCCACGCGTCTGCTTGAGCCAAGCGTTATTTTCTGATTCGATAAAAGCTCTTATGTGGCGCTCGCTCATTCATAGGTGTTTTCTTGATTTGTTATTTTGCTGCGCCACGAGCTAACGTGCAGCGAAGTGTCGTCCATGTGAACGATGCAGCCGCTGCAGTGAACGTACTTCCACGTTTTAGACGCTACTTCGTCGTCGTCCACGATGTGTCTCTTGGCATTTCACCGCACCGATCATACACCAATGGCTTGAGGCGCAGGCGTCTTTTTGCCGCTTCAGGAGTCATGCCGATACTTCCTGCGGATCGCGAACAGGGTATCCTTGGCAAGCTTCAACTTACCGAAACAAACAAAAGCGCGCATGGGGAGCATATCTCTAAACAACGCAGGAAGAGAAACTTTGAAAGAAGAAGCAACAACAAAATACCGCTAATTCACCATACTAATTCAGCGTAAACATCCCTGCTTTTCCTTGCTTCTCTCTCTCTATCTATCTCCTATGAAACACATGCACCAATATTGAAAGCACGCAAATGCCTTGTTTTGTATAAGAGTAGACAAAATATTAAACACAAGCAAATAAATATCCTTCAGTGAATTCATCCAGTTGCATCCCTTCCTGCTAGTGTTGGTAACCTTTCCAGTACGGATGGTTCTAGCGTGCCCACAGCTAATCATGTGTGCAGACGTATCACGAGATATAGCCCATGCCCAAAAATGCAGAAGCAATGTTCCTAATGAGCTTGCGGTTATACGTAATACTGCACAAGCTTATACATATATCCTGTCATTACAGCTGTTAAAATTAAAGTCTCATGCTATTTGCAAGATATGCAAAGGCAGCTTGACATTTGTGTTTAGGCATCTTCTTTTTGTTAGATTGTCAGATGCACCTGCTTACTGATTTATTCCATGATAGGATTTAACGGCATGCGTGTGCAGAATCTCCAAAACAATATTCAGCCGAGCTCACTCGGATTTTATTCAATTCAGGAAATCCTACCCAGCCGAGCTCGCTCGGGCTCGCTCATATTCACCAAAATTCTACTCAGCCGGGCTCACACGAACTCAGACTCACGAGTTGCTCAGAGTAAGCTGACTCTTGAGTGAGTTCACCAACATATATGTATACATTACATAGCATTAATGTTGTGACCTGTGTGGTGTAAAAGCAAACATTGCATAGGAGTATCTAGCATCGGCTGAAAATAAGGACAATTGTACACATTGCAGATAGTTCTACAGAATTACATCACTGCGATTACATCACGGCAAGCACAGCGATCATAACATGATACAAAGAGACACAAGCTCGTAGATAATTTGGGCCGCGGGCTCGGCGTAAGTAGATAGATAGATAGATAGACAGACAGACAGATAGATAGATAGATAGATAGATAGATAGATAGATAGATAGATAGATAGATAGATAGATAGATAGATAGATAGATAGATAGATAGATAGATAGATAGATAGATAGATAGATAGATAGATAGATAGATAGATAGATAGATAGATGAGAGTGCCTTCACTTCGATATGGCTCACCCTCTGTCCACAGCAGATGTCCCACGATGAAAAGCCCCAAGAGCGCAGAAATGCAGGCGGGCCTTGTAAACTTCTTCTTGCCGAGAGCATCTTCTCGGAATACCATATTCCCAATACTATCGCTGCGGGAACACATAAAGAAAGCTTGCTTGCTTTGCTTGCTCGCTTGCTTTGCTTGTTTGCTCGCGCTTTGCTTGGCTTGCTTGGCTTGCTTGCCTTGCTTGGCTCGGCTCGGCTCGGCTCGCTCGCTCGCTCGCTGGGCTGGGCTGGGCTGGGCTGGGCTGGGCTGGGCTATGCTGGGCTATGCTGGGCTATGCTGGGCTATGCTGGGCTATGCTGGGCTGGCCTGGCCTGGGCTGGCCTGCGCTGGCCTGGGCTGGCCTGGGCTGGGCTGGGCTGGGCTGGGCTGGGCTGGCCTGGGCTGGGCTGGGCTTGCTTTGCTTGCTTGCTTGCTTGCTTGCTTGCTCGCCTGCTTGCTTGCTTGCTTGCTTGCTTACTTGCTTGCTTGCTTGCTTGCTTGCTTGCTTGCTTGCTTGCTTGCTTGCTTGCTTGCTCGCACGCTCGCTCGCTCGCTCGCTTTAGACTGTCAGCGCGAACAAGGACAATGCATTAAAAATCACCGTTGGACTCTGTCATCAAAGCGATGCTGCGTCAAATAATCGACGCCCTGCAGCTGCTACTGACAGCTTTAAATACGCCAGTGGCACTAACAGCTGCAAAAATTATGCAAGGTATAGACAGTCTTCTAGCTACACTGTAATAGCCTCTACCTCTGCCCGCGAAGGTGACTGCGCTGTGTTCTGGGAAGTGTGCACATATGCGTAGCACAGAAACCGTATGCTGTGCAGCCCTCATCATCGTGTTCACTATACCACCATCCTCCTTGCTCTTCACATCCTATCCCTGTTATTCCCCCAAACCCCTGCCCCAGCGTGGAGTAGCAGGCTAGAGGCACTTCACTCAGGCCGACCTCTCCACCTCTCTGCCATTGAAGCGTCTCTCTCTCTCTCTGCTTGCTTGCTCCTCACTTGTGGCGCTTACCCACTACGGGGGATTGGCCAAGAAGCCGGCGGTTAAAGGTTGAAGGGAAGACGAAAGAGAAAAACCGAAACGAAAAGGTAAATGAGGGTGAGCTATAACGTTTATAATCAATAGGAAATAGATTTACCTGGCGGAAACAGAAATTAAAAGATTGTAATTATATATAAACCGCAAATTTGGTGGGTTTTTTTCGGTGGCATTAGAATAATTTCGAGCACACAATCAGCGATTTAATGAGTGATCCAATTATTGATTTCGAGAATTAACATGGTAGCCTTCTTGTGTCACAGAGGTAGTCGCAAATGGCCACGCAGATGTTCCTGTGGCTGAAGCCCAATGAAGAAGCCCCGAAGGAGAGGATGTTTTGCGTAGTTAAAGAAATGCCCAATTCTCGGAATGAAAATTCGAATTTTTTCTTCTGATTTCAAAATCGATGGCATGCTAGTAGAAAGTGGTCAATGCTTTCAGGTTCCTGGCAGCTAGGACATAAAGGAGATGCTGCCAGACCAGGCCGGTATAGGTAAAAAATTAATTATGTAATGCGGAAACGTAATTTTGCTATGGAGATATCTAATTTACGCGTGGGACAACATTTATTGTTCCATGAAAAGAAAAACTGAATAAATTCCGAAGTTTTGATTTTCAGTTTTCTAGAATCTTGGAAAAGGGATTATTTTCTAAACCTACACGCAGTGACATGTGCCGAAGTAGCCAAACGGACATAACTGGTCCATCAAGAGATATCAGTGCAAGTGTGTCAGATATTTCTTTTAAAAATATACCAAGATGGCCTGGAACCCACATCAATCGTACCAGATCTAAGTTTGAAGGGGTTAATGATTTAAATGTATTCGCTGCAGTAGGTCTGAAGATGAAGGAAGTGAGGTGCATACTCACAGTGAATCAGTCACTATAACCACTGTTGAATAATTTGAAGGAAGTTTTCAAAGAGCTAAGATGATTGCTGATAGTTCAGCCAGAAATATAGGTGCGAAATCCGGAAGGCGTAATGGACATGACCAGGATAGTGACTCAGAGAAAATACCCACACCCGCAGAGAAAGCTTGGTCCTTTAAAATGATGATGTGCTTTTTTGATATCGCACGTAGCCACAGCGAGGAATGGGCCAAGAATCGGGGGTTGCAAACCCACTGGCATACAATGTAATGAATGGTTAAATAACAAATGTGATCATTTTGGGTAGAAATTTGACCGAGATGAATAGATAATGATGGGATGTAGTGGTTTTTGTAGAGTTTCGGTTTCGGAGCCACAATTACTCACGGATCTGTACAAAGGTAAATACCAGTGCAATTACTTGAACCCAAAGAGCGCCTCTGTAGTGGTCACATGAGCGGCGGAGCCTGCAAAAACGGCCGGCTCATCAGTAATGTCGTTCTACGCCTACGCCATTTGCTTCCCGTATCGTTTTTAGGGCGCCGTCCCGGCATGCCCCTCTCCTTTGTATCAGCGCCGGCGTCCGTAGAGGCCGCACTTACAACACAGATAGCAATTGAAAAAGAAATATCTTCATCTTCAGCTACTCCTTCTTGTCCTATGACATTGTGGTTCATGCCCAGTGTAGTGTATTGGCGAAGACTAAGGTGGATAGGAGGAAACAACTTTATAACAAAAAATTTTCAGGGCGTTGTAGGTGGCTGCTTGTCTGCGGCGACCTCTTCCGCCCAGGCAACGATTCCTTTTTGTAGCTTTTCTTCAGGAGACCGCATTAGGGTCTCCCATGTCGTTTCAGAGGGAGCTGGCAGAAGCTCTCTGGGTGGGGGAAGACCCTCGCATTCCCAGAGGATGTGTCTTTGGTTTGCTATGGCATTTTTGTCGCAGTTTTGGCATATTGGGTCAACCTCCCCATCTATGAAGATCGCTAAGCGATGAGGAGTGATAAGGGTGTTAGTTTGAATTCGGCGGAGGACAGTGGCCTGCGCTCTTGTAAGGTTGCTGTGTGGTATTGGGTATATTCTCCTGTTCTCTTTGTATAGGTTGGTGAGTTCGTTGTAGGAAGTCACTACCTCTCCCATCGGGGGGTCCTGTTCCAAGGAGAGCGCGACCCGGTTTGTTAACCCTCGGGCCACTCTATGCGCTTCCTCGTTACCGGGATTTCCCGAGTGAGCGGGGACCCAGACAAGATTGATTTTTGTTCTGTCGTCCTGATTAAAGTTTTTCAAGATCTTGGCTCTATTTAGTCCCACACTGCCCCTCATAAAGCTGAGAATAGCGCTCTTAGAGTCGCTCAGGACAGTATGGGTAGTTGGCTTCATGATGGCCAGTGCTATGGCCACTTCTTCGGCCTCTTTGATTGATGCGGCTCTAGTTGAGGCCACATTTACCATTCTAGATTTTCCGTCCACGACACTCAGGGTGTATGTGTTGTATCCGTGGTTGGCGGCATCGACAAAGACCGCGGTTTGGTCTTGCGTGTGCTTTTCGCGTAGTTTGTCTGCCCTGGCTTTTCTCCTGCCATCGTGCCTGCCTGCCAGGGTGTTTTTGGGTAATGGCTTGATTATTAGGTAATGTCTGATTGCGGGAGGTAGTGGTGCTCTGCCTCCCGTGGTGTATATGGGTTTAATGTTCAGTCTACTCAGGATGTGTAGTCCCATCATCGTGTCTGATAGGCGTATTATTTGTGCTGTTTTGTGTGCTTCGATCAGCTCCTCTAGGGTGCTGTGCATTCCAAGTTGGAGGAGCTTCTCGGTGCTGGTATAAACAGGCAAACCAAGTGCCCATTTGTACGCTTGTCTAATTATAACTTCTATTTTAGCTTTGTCTGATTTCCTGAGATGATAATAGGGGAAGGAGTAGACTATGCAGCTGATTAGGAATGCCTGAATAAACCTACACAAGTCCATCTCCTTCATTCCTCTGTGTCTGTTGGCCACTCGCCTGAGCAGTCCACAAATTTGTTTGGCGGTGTTCGGCAGTTTTTTGAGGGCCGCGGTATTCTGCGTGTTGTGTTGAATAAGCATGCCCAGCACTCTAATGGTCACAACCGGAGGAACCGGGCCGCTTTCGAAGACAATTTTGATCGGTGCCTGTTGTTGGGTGTCAGTGTCTGGGTTGGTCAGTGGCTCGGATGGTGCGTCATTTATCGCAACATCCGAGCCGCTGTTAGTCCAGATGGTAACATCGTGCGCGTATATGGCATGTTTGATGTGTGGTATCCTGTTTAGTTGTTGTGGTAGGTTCATCATGGTGATATTGAAGAGTAGGGGTGAGAGGACGGCACCTTGCGGGGTGCCTCTTGTCCCTAGAGTAAGCTTTTGACCACGCGTTCTTTCTTTGAGAAAGTCGGAAATGTAGGCGAAAGTTCTTTCGCCTACATTCAGCTGGGATAGGCCATTTAAGATGGCCTGATGGGCTACATTATCAAATGCTTTACAGACGTCCAGGCCCAGTATGGTACGATCGAGTGGCTCTTATTGGGCGTGGATCTAGAATGTCTTGTTGCAGTTGAAGCATAATGTCTTGTGTTGACAGACACACTCTGAAACCGATTAGCGTGTCAGGTAGTAGGCGTTCTGTCTCAATGTAATAGTTTATCCTGTTTAATATTACATGCTCCATGACCTTGCCTAAGCAGGAGGTGAGAGAAATTGGTCTAAGGTTGCCCAGTTCTAACCTCTTGCCTGGTTTCGGTATGAATATGACCTTGGCATATTTCCAGCTAGGTGGCACTTTTCCTTCGGTCTAGTGGGTGTTAAAGAGTGTAGTGATTTCGCTGATCGAGCGATCATCTAAATTTCGGAGCATTTTGTTTGTTATGCTGTCTTCCCCGGCAGCGGCAGTGGTTTTAATCTGGCTGAGGACGGCTCTAACTTCTGCTACGTCTATATCCCTATCTAAAGCTGGATTGCTTTCTCCTTCATATTTAGCTGGAGTGGGTATGTCCTTGGTGGTGTTGAAGTATTTGCGCTGAAGTTCCTGTATTAGGTCATGCTCCTCCCCAGGATAAGAATGAATGATTTTCTGCATGTTCTTACTTGTGATTGATTTGGTTTGTTCGGGGTCAATTAGATGTCTTAGTAGAAACCAAGAGTTCTTGTTAGCTAATTGACCATGGAGCCGGTGACACATTTGGTGCCAGTGTTCTCTGCTCAATGTTTGCGTGTGTTTCTCGATTTCTTTGTCGATTTGAGCTATCTTCCTACGTAAGGTCTTGTTGTTTTTTTGTGACATCCATCTCTTCTGGATACTTTCCCTAGCCTCCCACAAGTGTATAAGCCGTGAGTCAGGGGATAAGCCTAAGGTGGATAAGCCTAGTTATTAAGTCGTTAACCAGCTCAGGATGATATATGATATTGCTTATCTCATGGCGGACACCCACTGCGGGGGATTGGCCAAAATTCAGATGGAATAGGCAACCTTTGTTAATACTAAAATTCGTAAAGTTAACTGAAGGGAATGCAAAAAAAATAAAATTCTTAAGAATTCAAGAAAATCTATTTGAAGCACTTATAAATTCATCCACGGCTGAGCAAATATCCCTGTGGCACTTTCCAAGAGAGGAGGTTCCTAAAGAAAGGATATTTAGTATTGAAAAGCTCAAATCAAGCTGTGTAAATGTTGATTCTAGAATATTTTTCGTTAAAGAAGGAAAACGGCAGCAGAATATGAAAAAGTGATGTTTGTTTCGTCGTGTGCATAGAATGGGCACATAGGGGAGGGCACCAGACCAGCCCTGTGACTGCAGAAGTTTAATATTAGTATTCGACAGCCAAATCGGCTAAAGATTACTTCAGTTTTTCTGGTGTGAAAGGAATTTTTGAGCCAAGGGAATAGGAGGTGTCCATATTCTGAAAAACTAGCTTAGTTTTTCTGAAAAACGATATTCTGAAAAACTAGCTTAGTTAGAAAAACTAGGTTCAAAAAGTCTTGAATAATTGTATATCTCCTGAATCTAGTAGTCGTTAGGTAAGCTATTGTAGGAAGTAATGGTAACTGAGGGCCGCTCTCGCGAGACTGTCAGCCTTTTCGGTCATGACTAATCCTTTATGTCCAAGCACCCATAGCAATCTAATTAAATTTATGTGGGAAGGTACTAGAAAATGAAATGTACGTAAAAAGTTAGTGACACTATTTTCTGTGAGCGAGGAACATCAAGAATCTGTTATTATTACTACCGCCGATATTGATGACTTTAGTTTGCGTAAGGCTAGAATTACAGCTAAAAATTCAGCCAGAAATACGGAAAAGAAGTCTGGAATCCTGATTGTGAATGACCAGTGTAGAGCAGGAGAGAAAATGCCAATTCCAGATTTTTCTTCGCACTGTGAGGCGTCTGTCGCAATGGCCGTACTAATAGATAAACTCAATAAATGGTCTTGTAATAGGCCGTTTAATATATTATGAGAGAGAAGTTTAGCGTTGTTTGGGTAGATGTCATCATATTGACGCAAGACAAAAACCGTCTTTAAATAACGCGCGAAGGCTCGTGTGCCCTCCAGTAGGACAACGGCGTATTAGTGAGTACGACAAAGACGAAGACGCAATGGCACGTGCATTCGCCGCACGCACTGGGATATATGTGACCGTTGTCAGAAGAAGAGGAAGTGAGGCGCCGCTCGAGGAAAAGAAGGCTTCTTGATCTCCTGCTTGGAACGCTGCAGTTGTTTAATTTTAGTTAATTGCTGGGCACAAGTTAGCCCTCAATAAATAGTTATCGTAGAAGTCCTTGAATCATTCATTACAATATATGATTTGTAGGATCTCTCGCACATCACAAATATGCGGCACCTCCCAGATACGTACATTTAAGGGATTGGTCAATGTTTGTACGAATACCACCTGTGGTGTATAAAAACGAGGCCTGTGTACTCCGAAGAATAGTGCAGGCTGGGAAATGAATATCTATTCTCATCTTGTAATAGGAGATTCATACAATTTTAAGACTGTTTGCACCGTCAGTAATCGAAATCTACACAATATTGAGGGCAACCTGACTTCTTGGTGTTATTGGCAACACATTTAGGAAATCCGCAACACAGTCGTAAGGCTCCCTGCTCAAGCAGAACAAGGGGACGTAATTTATAAGCTCTCTTTGTCTTCTACGTCACTCGCATACGGCGCAGCCTATAAAAGCTTGCAGATGTGGCACTATGGGCCCAGCACTGCGATGCTTCGTTATTTGGAATAAAAGAAGGATATGTCGCGAAAGCAGAAGAACCAAAATGCAGGTGTTAGAAACTAATTGACAAAAGGAGGTGTTCTAGGAGAGAAGCTATTGCCACTGTTAAGAAGAGGACTCACGGGTACGCTGGCGTTACTGCTTGTCAACCTTCTTTCACAAACGCGACTATTTCGCGGGAAATTAAGGCCACAGTGGACAAAGCAATGGGAAACGCAATGAAGTGATTAGTAGTCAGCATCTCTGAATGCATATCTCAAGTAGTCAATACCCAGTTTGCTAATATTCTGCAGTTAACACCAGCACTGACTCCTGACACCCCTAAACTACCACATATTGAGAAAGTAAAAATATAAACAACGTTGGCGCGCTTCCCTCTGAAAACAGCCACGAAACCTATGCGTCTTCCTCGAATCCTGACCAACAAATACTAGACTTGCACGTCTCCACAGACGTTGACCTGGATGCACGGGCTCAAAAACGCAGCCGGTCCCCGTTGAACCGAACTTCTTCTATGTCCCCTCAGAACAAGTCCAGAAAGGCTCCCCCCAGTACAGTTCTCAAAGAAAACATTTTTGAGAAGGTTGTTGCTACTGCAATACTATCTTCAAAATAGGATCCTTGAGACTATTACAGTGGAAATGTCGTTCGATATTTGCTGCTTATACAGATATACGCTGTCTTACCGTTCAGTTAAATTCCTGATATAATCTTGCTGCAAGCAACTTGGCTTACCCCAGATAGAAATTTTCATGTCAAAGATTATCGGTCATTCCTATTAGATGGATCTTCGAAAGGAGGTGGTTTACTCACACTGATATCTTATAGAATTTGCCATAAGGCAAAGATAGCTCTAAAGCTCCTGTCCCCCGAGTTTGAAATACTCGTGTTAGACAGGCCTTTCAGTCATTTTTATAGCCAATGTATATTTTCCCTCAGGTGTTCATGACACGCGGCCTTTGGATACTATCATTACTATTTGAGGAAAAGATGTTTTGCTAGCTGAGGACTTTAGCTCCCACCATATTACATGGGGATTAAAAACATATTAGAGTGGCAATCGCTTGTGAAATTTGTCCCAGGACAACAATCTTACGTGTGAAAATTCAGGACAACCTACATTCTTCAGAGGTCAGACTGCTCCTGCTCATAGACTTGGCTTTTGTAAGTTCAAGCCGCTCCCTGTCCGCCTGGTCGACTGTTGATCATGTCACAAATGGCGACCACATACCGGTCATTTTTTATATTATGCGTCCGATTTCCTCGTCACTTTCTAATTTGCGTACTTTCATAAATTACAGTAAATTTCAAAATTGCTTGCTATCCTCATTCGCTTATCTGACGGATGTTAGTCTCAAATCGTACGCACTGAGCATTTGTTCTGTTTTAAAATATTCCCGAAAAAAATCTGAATTTCTTGTAAAATCAGTTAAAACAGTGTCTTCCCCTTGGTGGAACGATGACTGTTCGCGTGACTACAGGCGAAGGAAGACAGCTTGGAAAAAACTGTTACATAATCAATGCCCTCAAAACTGGCTGGATTACAAATTCTATGCAAGTACTTTTAGGCGGACAGTGTTGGAGGCTAAAGATTAGCACGACATCCAGCATATTCATTTCCTTTCTAAATCAAATAATAAACGGGCATCTTCAGCATTCTACGCACCAAGAAAATGATTCCGAGACCAATAAATGCGCAATCCGCAGTGTTGTCTCCTGAAGAAATAAAGGATTCATTGGAGGTAATCGCTAGAGGGAAAAAAACGTCGCTTTTCTTCCCAACAACCATTAGCTCCATTGCTATCACCTACTGAGGAAGATTTCACGAAAATTTCTAAATCTGAATTATCAGATGTCATATGAAGGTTTCCATCAGTGGCTCCAGGCCGCGACGGAATCACTTCGTCCATGTTAAAAATTTTATATAAAGAATCACAAGAATATTTATTAGACAGCATCAATTATTTCATTATATAGATAGATAGAATCCACTTCATTTCCAACACACAAGTTGGGGGTCCCCAGGCAAAAAGCTGTCTCAGACAGCTTGACGGGACCTAGGGGCCTACAGAGAGCAACAGGCAGTGGATTTCACAAATTCGAACAATTATACAGTACACAGTACATACATACAATCATTATGAACAATCATTATAAACAATACAGTCATTATGAAGAAGAAATGAACTTGCTTGATACAGGTACAGCATAAATGGTGGACACTATCACAGAATGCATAAATAGTGCAGGAAATGAAGCAGCCAGGAGAAGAAAAGACAAAAAGATCATTGCTTCGTCAGGTAATCACGAACCTCCGATTTAAACGTGCCGACAGGGGCACTGAAATTAATGCGAGTTTTTAAGAGGTTGTATGGTGTTGGTATGTAGTGGTCCAGCCTAGATCTACTGTAATTTGTGCGTGTACGCGGAACTGGTACTACCTGTTACGTATGTTGTAGTCATACGAGGAAGGCTCTGTATCATTTGAAAGTTTAGTTTTATACATATAAAGAGACAGTTTATAACCATATAACTTAGACGCTTTCAGCATATTATGTTTAATGAATAGGGGATCAGTGGGTAATAGGCTCGGGTGTCCATTAAAGTTCTCAAAGATTCTTAATACCTTTTTTGGAGCCGCTCCAGTTTGTTATAGTTGGTGGTAGTTGTAGTACCCCAAACTAAAGTACAATATGAAAGACGCGAGTAAAAATTAGCATAATATATTGAGTTCCTTAGTTTCATTAGAATTAATTCCCTGAGTCTGTAGAGGCAACCAACTGCTTTGCCTAATTCAATCGTGAGTTTATTAACGTGCATGTTCCAAGACACTGTTTGTTCGAACCAAACCCCCAAAACGTTTTCGGATGCAACGCGCTGCAGGGGCATTCCTTGAAAGTTTAGGGTGAGTTCAAAGTCACATTGCTTATTGAGCGGTTTAAAAATAATATATTTCGTTTTTTATTTTTTAAGTTTAATCTGTTAGAGTTCAACCACTGCTCATGGTTCATTAGGTAATTGTTTATCGTTGTGTTTAAGTGAGCTAAAGTTGATGGCGAAAAGAAAATATTAGTATCATCAGCATACATGACCAGTTTCGGAGAATTAGGCACATCACATAAGTCATTTATGTAAAGTATTGTGGGCCTTTATAACGCACATCTTCCTCATCTGTATGTTATCATCATCCTCGCACTTTTACCTATCCTCCTCTTCGCCTGTATATGTGTTCATCATCATCGCCTGTGTGCTACACTTGTTCGCTGACGATCTCCCGGGCCTAATAAACGTCGTTCCAACCGAGACGTCAGAAGTGGTGGAGTGTGCTCTTCGGTCCTACGTCCTCTGGCCATCCGGTCTGCCTCCTGGAGCTTCGTTCAGGTCGCCGCTTGCGCTCACCGTCAGCTAGCATCACGTGCAGCCTGGCGCCCCTATTGCCACCATTCCGACATCGCAAGTGCCTCCTTCCTTTATCATCAACAGCGCCCAGCGTGACCCCCATCTCTTCGCTGGTCTTCGCGGAGAGGATGTCGAAGACTGGCTGGACGATTATGAGCGAGTCAGTTCCGCCAATCACTGGGATGATGTTAATAAACTACGCCATGTCTCCTTCTATCTGTCTGGCGTGGCGAAGACGTGGTTTTTTAACCACGAGCCCGAATTGACCGACTGGACTCTCTTCAAGCACCAGCTTCGTGAAGTGTTCGGCACACCGGCTGTTCGGTCCACTCTCGCCAAGAAAAGCCTCGATGCTCGCAAACAAAACCTGGGCGAGTCGTACACCTCCTACATCGAGGACGTCCTTGCACTCTGCCGACGTGTTAATTCTTCAATGTCGGAGTCGGACAGGGTACGCCACATTCTCAAAGGCATTGGAACTCTGGCCTTCAATGCACTCGCCACTAAGAATCCGGCTACCGTCGCTGACGTCGTAATCACTTGCCAGCGCCTCGATGAGCTCGAGTCTGTCCGCCTACAGCCCGACATTGACGATGCCCATTCTACGGGGGACCATGACCTACGTACACTGATACGCACGCTCATACGCGAAGAGTTACGCTCATACGCGAGGCGCTTACCGTTCGTCCAGATGCCGTTCTCCATCACCCTACCGCCGCTCATCGTCACCACTTAGACCTGCCTCCCTTACCTCTACCGTTCGCGCGGAAAACTAAGCGATGCAGTTTCCGGAGGAAAAGCTGCATACACACACAAGACTGAAATTCCTCCAGCGCGCCCATCCAATATGATTCGTGTGTACGTTGAAGAGGTGCCCGTGGATGCTTTAGTGGATACTTGTGCGGCTTTGTCGGTTATGAATGTTCATTTGTGTTCCCGTCTGAAGAAAGTTATGACGCCTTACGATGGTCCCACGCTGGTTGCAGCCGAGGGGAACACTATTCGACCTGCTGCCTTCTGTACTAAGCGTGTACTTATCGATGACATTCTCCATCACATACAGTTTGCTGTGCTATACCCGTGCTCTCACCAGCTGATTTTGGGATGGGATTTTCTATCTTCTGCCTCTGCTGCTATTTGTTGTGGGCAGCGTGTGATACACCTTACCGACACCGAACACTAGCTTGGCGGAGAAACCCACACGCCACTTCACCTGGCCGCTGCGGAAGATACGGAACTACTCCCAGGACAAATCCAACTAGTTACTCTCCTATCCGACGACATTGACCATGGTGACGTCTTGGTGTTCCCTTCTTCACGTTGCCTTACTAAAGGCATAACATTTACATCAGGAGTTGTTCGATTCCACAATGGATCTGCACTGGTCACTGCCACGAACGCAACTCCAGAAAAAATCCTCCTTCCGCAAGGCACAACCGTTGCATCCGTCGCCGATCTGGAGCCTGTATGCGTCTTGCCACTTACACCAGTCTCTTCTGGGGACCCATCTTCTGGTTATTCTTCTTCGGCCGCCGCCCTTACAGCAGTCATCAGCACTGACTTGAAACCCGCGCAGACACAACAGCTGCTGGCTTTGTTGAAAAAGCACGCCAATTCTTTCGACGTGTATTCGTCAACGTTGAGCCAAACAATCGTTGCAGAGCATCGCATTCTGACAGACAAAACATCTATCGTACGGCGCCGCCCATACCGTGTGTCTCTAGCCGAGCGGAAAATCATCGAAGACAACGTCGCAGACATGCTGGAACGCAAGGTAATTCGCCCCTCGGCTAGTTCTTGGTCGTCTCCTGTTGTCTTGGTCCGCAAAAAAAGATGGCTCCGTGCGCTTTTGCGTCGATTACCGGGCGCTCAACAAGATAACTCGAAAAGACGTCTACCCTATGCCGCGCATTGATGACGCCCTTGATTCCCTCCAAGGTGCGGAATACTTTTCCAGCCTGGATCTGCGTTCCGGCTATTGGCAAATCCCCATGCACGAAGACGATAAAGAAAAAACGGCGTTCGCAACCCCCGATGGACTGTACGAGTTCAACGTAATGCCTTTCGGGCTCTGCAACGCGCCTGCGACCTTTGAGCGCATGATTGACACCGTGTTGCGTGGCCTGAAGTGGAAGACCTGCCTGTGTTATCTGGACGACATTGTCAATTTCTCATCCACATTTAATCAGCACCTACAACGCTTGGATGAAGTTTTGACATGCCTCGCCCACGCTGGTCTTCAACTGAACACCAAGAAATGCCGTTTCGCCAGCAAAGCCATTAAGATCCTGGGTCATGTCGTGAGCAGGGATGGCATTCAGCCGGACCCTGACAAGACTGCTGCAGTTCTTCGCTTTCCTCGTCTTGACAGACCCAAAGACTTGCGCAGTTTCCTTGGCCTCGCCTCTTATTTCCGTCGCTTTATCCAGAACTTAGCCTCCATCGCAGCTCCATTACACAAGCTACTAGCTTCCGGTGTACCCTTTCTGTGGTCCCAGGAATGCGAATTGGCGTTTGCACGCTTGAAGGACGCCCTCACCTCTGCACCTGTGCTTTGCCATTTTGATGAGGCCGCACCGACTCTCCTACACACAGACTCTAGCGGCCGCGGTATAGGTGCTGTTCTTCTGCAACGCGACAACTCTTCGCGAGAGAGAGTCATTGCATACGCCAGCCGTGTACTCAGCGCTTCCGAAAAGAACTATACGATCACTGAGCAAGAGTGACTGGCTATTGTTTGGTCGATACAGAAGTTTCGCCCTTTTCTCCACGGCCGCCATTTCACCATCGTTACGGACCACCACGCTTTATGCTGGCTTTCCACGCTCAAGAACTTGTCTGGACACCTGTGTCGCTGGATTTTACGCCTCCAAGAGTATGATTTCGAAATCATATACAAGTCCGGGAAGAAACACCAAGACGCCGACGCTCTTTCTCGCTGCCCGCTTCCTACGGCCCCGCTCGGCGCCTCTGCAATCGCTTCGCACGTCACCAGTTCGACCGACACTGCTACGGTTTCCTCCCTGGCCTCTATGTACCAACTGCCTTTCGACGATGATCAGCCACTCGCCTCTCGTCAGCTGGCTGACCCGTACTGTCAACGCTTCATTGATCACCTCTCTGGGGCTTCTCGTCCACCTAACGCGCGCCTCCGTCGCCAGCTCGCGCACTTTAAGCTGGACGATGGCGTGCTGTATCGCCGTATTTACCATCCTGACGGGCAACGCTGGGTGCCAGTTCTACCACGCTCTCTCCGACTTCGTGTCCTCAACGCCTTTCACGATGATTTGACAGCTGGCCACCTTGGGTTCCATAAAACCTATGACCGCATTCGAAGTCGTTTCTATTGACCTGGCCTTTCTGCTAGCGTCGCCAGATACGTCGGTTCCTGCTCTCCCTGCCAGCGTCGCAAGCTCCCAACATCTGCTCCTGTCGGCCAATTACAGCCGCTTCCGTGCCCTGCAGCCCCGTTCGAGGTTGTTGGGATCGACCTTTACGGGCGCCTTCCGGTCACTACTGCTGGCAATCGATGGATAGTGACTGGCGTCGACCATCTGACGCGCTACGCTGAGACAGCTTCTGTCCTTACTCACTCTGCTTCGGAAGTTGCTCACTTCGTTCTTGAAGCCAGTATTCTACGTCATGGTGCTCCTCGTGTACTGCTCAGTGACCGTGGAAAGGCGTTCCTTTCCCAACTGCTAAACGAAGTTCTTCGAGCCTCCGGAACAGCCCACAAGACAGCTTCTAGCTATCACCCCCAGACTAACGGCCTGACCGAGCGGTTTCATCGCACCCTTGCCGACATGATCGCCGCTTATATTCAACCAGACCACAAAAACTGGGATGTTCTTTTACCATTCGTCACTTTCGCCTATAACACGGCCGTGCAGCGCACAACTGGATACTCGCCATTTTACCTCGTTTATGGACGCTCCCCTACTTTCTTTCTGGACGTTTCATTCTTCAACTCCAAGGCTAATACATCTCTATCATCGTGCGAAGAGTACATTTCCCGACTCGACCACTGTCGCCAGCTTGCTCGCCTGAACACAGAGGCCAGACAACAAGACCGGAAAAATATTTACGACGAATGCCATCGCGTTGTATCTTTTCGACCTGGTGACGAGGTCCTGCTCCTGACTCCTGTTCGCACCCCTGGTTTATGCGAAAAATTCCAGCCACGGTTTATCGGGCCGTACATAGTCCTTGGACAGACTTCGCCTGTCAACTATCGCGTTACTCCTCTTGACGCCCCCACAGACCGCCGTTGCCGCAATACCGAGGTTGTCCACGTCTCCCGCATGAAGCCCTTCACGCGGTGTGCCTCGACACCTTGATGGCCGGCCAGGATGGCCGCTTTCACGTCGGGGGGGGGGGGGGGGGGGCGAAGTCGATCGACGGGGTAGACAAGCCAGTAGATCGTTCCGTACTCGAGCGAACACAGTGAAAAGAGTCAGAGTCAGGAGTACACAAAAAAACAAGATATTTATCGGCTGATAAATATGCACAATGAGTAAAATAAAATAATAAAAAAGACACAAGACAGACTAACGCACCTGAACGTAATATAACACAATGAAGACGGAGAAATATGATGAGCAATTAACAATACATATACAAATGAAACAGTGCGAGGATCAAATACACAAGAATACACTTATCAGTATTTCAATAAAACAAACTTCAAAAGAAATTAAAGTTCAAATGAAAACAAACGATGTCATACGCATGGCCGGGCAGCAGCAGCAAGCCCATAAACCGTGAAGTCGGTGCACAGAGCTTTCCCGAAGAATGCTGGTGGGCCGATCTTGTTGAGGTGGATGCGAATTTCTGGGCTGGGTTTCCCGGGAGTCTAGATCTGACGACTTCCCTCAAGCAGGTTGAGCTAACTTGAGGTGAACTACCGTGGGCTTCGTTGCAGACGCTGGTTAGACGTCTCGTGCGTCAACAAGTTCCTTGGAGTTCCGACGTGGCCAGGCGGCCCAGGCTATACTGGACGGCACTAGCCCCCCGACGGCTTCTCAGCAGCGCACAGGCTCAGCTTCTATACAAATCAGCAGCGCCCAAAACCTGCGCCTAAATAGCCTCTCCTTTCCCTAGTTCCCTATGTAAGGAAACTGTTGGTATGCAGAGTTCACCTAATTAATTCCCGACTCCTCCCAAAGGTCTTGGCCACGGCCCTTTCACCATGGACGAGGGCCGGTAGATTCCCCTCTCTGCAAAGGTCAAGGGCCAAGGTCGAGACCGGCACTACCACGCGGACGTACACGTACACTTCTGGGTCGGTAATCGGCGTGTCGCGTCTCGAATCGAGATGCCACCCCGTGAGACCAGGACGCTTTTGACGCCCGTAATTCGGCGTGTCGCCAATCGAAATTATACGCCGCATAGTGAGGACACCACGTTTTTGACGCCCGTAAATCCGCGTGTCGCTAATCAGCGTCCAAACCACTCGAAAACTTGAGAAAATATGCCGCTCCGTGACAGAGTGGAAAATTGCCAAGGTCATTCCCTCACTTAAAGCTCCTGGTGACGGTTATGTGTTAGACGAAATCAGGCCCATCGCGTTAACTTCTAATTTCGTAAAATTGATTGAAAGAGTTGTCAATATTCGTTTGATAAGTTCTCTTAATGAGCGATCGATCCTGATGTTGAATTCCAATGGCAGATCGCGAGCGCTCGGCCAGATCACGAACGGAGCGCGTCGCTCCGACTCGGATCGCTCCCACCAGCTCGCACCAAATCTGCGAATGGAATGCATGCGCTCCCGCGGGGGCACTTAGTACACGGAAATGAATTGAGAGGGCGCTGAACTAGAGGTAATATAGAGAGGAGAACAACAACTTGGTGGCGCAGCCCACCACACCGCTTCAAAGGAGATGCATCCATCCATTCATGTGCATCGTCCCAGCATTCTCTGGGTTTGTTTTCCTTCTGGTATTTCGCGCGAGCATCGCACGTGTTGGCGCGCTTGGACCACCTTGGGCTGTACGGTACCTCGTCGTCCGAGTATCGCCGAACGACATCCTCGACGAACCCAATCACTTTAGGCCTCTTTGCAGGCAGGCGAAACATCACATCAAACACCCGTTGACACACAGCAGCGTCGCATTCACTGTCGGTGTCGGTAGAATCATCACTGGACTTGGAACTTGTGTCCGAGTCGGAGCTGTCACTATCTAGTAGCATGAACAAAAGCGCACGGCGCGTCGCAGCATCCATGCGGTCCATGCTTTCCATGTCTACTGCCCGCGACCGGAAACAGGCGACCATGACAGGAAGCAGAGGCGGGTGAAGGAAATACGTCACGCGGACTTCCGGTGAAATCTGCCGATTTCGGCGGAGCAGATATTTTTGCTCCACAGAGCGATCCGGAATCAGCGGCTGGTCCCAGTCTGCCATTGGAACACACAACTCACGCTCCTATTCTGCCATTGAAATATACTTGCTCCACACAGAGCAGAAATACTTGATCTGGATCTACCATTGGAATTCAACATGAGTCCGAAACAAATTGGTTTCACATCACAATGCTCTATATGGCAGGCGCATATTGACCTTGAAAGCCGTATTCAGTTGGCATGGCACCGATGGCAGTTCGAGGCATTAGTTACTCTAGATATCTCAAAAGCCCGTGACAGTGTTGAGCATGCGATATAGATCAATCAGCTTCAGAACATTAACTTTCCAAAATACCTTCAAGCACGGATTCCAGAATTTTTAAGGAACAGAGAATTTTATTGCTTTCGAAGCGGCATTTCTTCAGCTAGGTACGCGCAATCAAGAGGCGTTCCACAAGGGGCAGTACTTTCTCCAGTGTTATTTAATATTCTAATGAGTTCCATCCCAATTCATGATGACGTACATACTTACGTGTACGCTGATGACAGAGGGTTTTAAATGCGAAGCATTTTTTGTCGAACATTTGCTACTTAGACAGTATCTTTCTATCTATCAATCTATCTAGCCGCCTACGTCTTTGTGCTCTCATGGTCGTTTGGTTAACTTGATATGTACCAAAATTGGCATACTATGACAAGAGTAAATGACGAACATAAATGACATGTCAGGACATGAATGCCATGGCATGCGTGTCATGTAGGTCATAAAACAGCCGCCTCCGTCTTGGTGCTCTCATGATCGTTTCCTTAACTTGGTAGGTACGAAAATTCGCATAGCATGACAGGAGTGTATGACGAACGTAAGTGATACGTCATGACATGCGTGTCATGTAGGTCATGACAATGACCCAGCGAAAAATATTAACACTCAAAAACCACTGAAATGATTTCGGACGTGGGTACTAAGTGAACGAAACACTAAAGGATGCTGGTAAAAGTCAGAGTCATTAGCAAAAATGACAAGGACTCAGCGAAATAATATTAACACTCAAAAGTCACTGAAATGGATTCTGACGTTGATACTACGTGAAGGAAAAGGCTAAATGTTGATGGTCGAAGTCACATAGTCATGAGCATGACTAAGGCTTTCGCCTTAAGGTCTCTTGGGTGTAGCTAAAGGGACTCCTGAGGACTCATGACATGAATCTCTTGACATGCGTGTCATGTAGGCCATGAAAGAGCCGCGTACGTCTTGGTGCTCTCAAGGTCGTTTCGTTAGCTTGGTAGACTCCCCGCACAGTGCTTCGCATAACATAGATTCCCACAGGGCGTAGGATTTGCCGGCTTTTTCTCATCGGCAAATGACATCCAAAAGCTTTATCAAATATTACAGACAAACCTGTCTGTTATAGAAAGATGGCTTGATGCGATGCATCTCTGTCTCAACTTTAACAAATGCTGAGTGCTCGAGTTTCCACTAAAGGACCCAATATATATTTCTCTCTCCTATCATCTAAGTATTATCCCACAAGTAGACACTGTCAAATATCTTGGCTTGATATATGATGGTTCACTGTCTTGGAAGGCACACATTGACTACCGTATTTTCGCGCGTATAACCCGTCCTTGCATATAACCCGCACCCTTAACTTTGAACTTCACGAAAGAGAAAAAAATAACCTCGCGTATAACCCGCACGCGTATCCGAAAAAATGAGGACTAGGAAGTTACAACTACGCGCAGTCATCATTTCGTTTTCAAAACAAATTTATTTCAAAACGACTGCCGCAACATTGTCAGTTCTGTCGTCCGATTCACTGCTGCCATCCGAGGCTTCATCGCCGCTCTCAAAGACGTAATCGTCTTCGGAACCATCTCGCAGCAGCTCTGTTGCCAATTCTTCAGCAACGGCTATGATCATCAGTTTCTCTTTCACTGTGAAAGACTGCCGCCGAGGCACACTCGTGATGCCTAAACAAGCCTGGCCAACTGTGCAAACTGGACTTACAAGAAACGGCACCGGACTCTTGCGAAAAGCGTGCGAAAAGCATCTAACCAGACTATGGATGTAGATCTGGCTATAACCTGTGTTGGCCTCTTATTAACTTAACACACGTCGATGTCGATAGGCATGCGGACAACGAGAACTCTGCACGGCAGGCTGCGCATTGCCGTGAAGCCGACCCCCTCCCTTCGCTAATCTTCGCAGATAACCCGCACCCCCACTTTTTAAGCAATTTTTCCAAATTTTGGTGCGGGTTATATGCGAGAAAATACGGTATATTGCAGCAAAAGGTGTTCGCGTGGTTGGCTGGCTGTGTAGGTTGAGCAATAGTCGATCAGGAATGCGAAGAACAACGCTGTTAACAATATACCGCATGTATGTTCGCCCGGTATTGGAATTTGGGTGTGTGTTGTACTCTGGAGCTCCCACATATAAACTTCGCCCCCTTGTTCTTCTGGAGAGGCAGGCCTTGTAACAATGTTTAAGGCTACCTAAATTTGTAGCAAATGAAGTTCTACGCATGGAAGCTAGAATCCCTTCTCTTGTTAAGAGGTTTCGATTACAAGCTGTGCAATCATATTTAAGACTATATGAATTCCCTATAAGGCGTTCACAAACAGTTTTTATCTACCAGCCGGACTTGTTTTTCGGCTTGTACTGGCCGCAATTCACCACACCACAAATTACTTTTATTCAAACTCTCCTAGATCAGTTAAACTTCCAAATTCGTGTTGTGAGTCCTGTTTGTTGCAACACCAATTCCATTAAAATTCAGTACGATGATATTTTCTCCAAAAAATGCTATGGCACTATCTTACCGAATGCTAAGCTGTATCTTAAATTATTACTTTTTGCACGTTCTTATCAAGACATTTATTGCCACCACCGCTTCCCAAAATGAAGAAACGTCAGGAATTGGAATATTTTCTCCAATTCTTGATTGGTCGTTCGCTCTTCGCCTGCCAGACTTCGTACCTATCTTTCTAGCTGAATTTTTAGCTGTAGTTCTAGCCCTCTGTAAACTAAATACATCAACACGTTCCACAGTGGTCGTCACAGATTCTTTATCTCTGTGCTCCTCACTCATGGTTTTCGATAATTCCTCGGTTTGGCGAGCTTTCAGGTCGTTAGTACCCCTCACTTAGCTTTGATTAGATTAATTTGGGTACCAGGGCATAAGTGCCTATTTCTAAACGAAATGGCAGATTCGTTGACGAAAGCGTCCCTGAATGGCCCGGTCATTCAAAGCCTACCGGCTTCAGCTTTCATCATAGGGGCTAGATTTCGGAGACAAATGACGCTGCGTGAATTTCACGCCCCTTCTTTAACAAACTCCTCAGATTTTCAGCACTTGTCGCATTATTGAAATAGTAAACTCTGTCAAACGCCATAATTTTGAAGTCGCAATCACTAGACTGCGCTGCCGAATTCCATTTCTAATTTTTACCTACACAGACCTGGTCTGGTTCCCTCACCGAACTGTCCCTGTTACGCGCAACACGAAACTTTAGATCATTTTTAAATTGTCTGTCAAAGGTATGCTGCACTGTGAAAAAGAACCTTACAAACACTGTTCCGACTTCTTATATTTTAATTAAATGTTCACAATTTACTATCCTTGGGGGCCTCGACCCTTGGGCACAGCGACAGGAAGGTTGGCGTTGCCATCTAGGGTTTCATTGCAGGGTCAGAAAGATTTAGACTATAATATCAGAACTTGAGGTTCCGTTCTATGTTTACAAAATCGATTATTAGCTGCTTATTTTTTTAGGTTTCATTTATTCCTTTACTATTAAAATCATGAGATATAATCTACCTATTAATTCTCATATACGTACCTATTCCCAAATTTATGCTTGCATTATTTTACGATTCTCCTTTCTTTTTGTTATATCGAACTACCCGGTTCTGGGCCAATCCCCCAGAGTGGGTATATGCCACTACCATCTATAGGCTCTACATCTACCGTGCAGCACCAGCGCGTGCTCTCGCGTCTGCCCCCAGCTCGCGATTGGAACAACCGCTGGTTGAATCCGGATATCGCCATTTGCAGCCGCGAACCGTCCTGCGAAAGACGCATCTCCTCGATCGTCCCCTGAGGTCCCTTCCTTGCCTCTCTGCCAGCCTAGGAGCTCCTGGACCACTGCGTTCGAGCCTGACGGCAGCACTCCGTTGAAGCTCAAATCGAGCCTTTCTGCCAAGACCGCAGCCTCCCGGAGCTCTTCCTAAGTCTCTAGTCGCAAGTCATCCACTGAAGCCTTCTCGTCGATAAACCATGGCCGCAGCTATGTCGCCTCAGCCAGCAGGGCTTGCAGGTGAGCCCGATGTATTTATTTCTTTATTGCCAGGGCAGTCCCGGCCAGCTTATAAGCGCGGCATATTTAACCCCTGTAATTGCGTTTTAAACGTGCCTCCATCGCCCGGTATCTCCTTTTCCATGATCTTCTTGTAGGAACGCGAAATTATAAGAAAGATACTATTTATTTATTTATTTATTTATTTATTTATTTATTTATTTATTTATTTATTTATTTATTTATTTATTTATTTATTTATTTATTTATTTATTTGTTAAGACGCGTGCCTGGGCGC
This sequence comes from Dermacentor silvarum, assembly GCF_013339745.2. Taxonomy (NCBI): domain Eukaryota; kingdom Metazoa; phylum Arthropoda; class Arachnida; order Ixodida; family Ixodidae; genus Dermacentor; species Dermacentor silvarum. The sequence continues at coordinate 126,742,013 of NC_051155.1, forward strand.
ATTTTCAGTAGATCTTCTACGGTTGTTTACACGAGGTTTAAACGGTTGAGGCCCGAACGAAGTGGTTTGTCAACTGTTCTTGGAATTTATAGCTATTACTTACTAGCTAAATACTTGCATTTTGGTGAACATTTATTCGACACTGAGAGATCCTTTCGTCATGCACGGTATACCTGGTTGGTTCAGTTGAACGGGTAAAGGCACGGTTCCTACAGCGTTCACCTAAAGCGTTCACGTAAAGCCAGTGGTACTTACATGCCAGTACGAAGGAGTTTCACAACGTCCTGCTCTTGTGTTTGACCGCAATAATTTTACACAGGTAGCTGTTATGGGATATTGACTAATTTAGCCTGGTGTCTCGAGCATCTGTCTAAAACAGTGGCTCCAGCAAGTTTTTATATGGCCTTAATTAGTAGCAATACTTCGCTTCAGACTGGCAAACGCTAGTAACCTGCCTTTTTATTGTGAACTTTTCTACATTTAGGGTTAATTTTTGCTTTGGTTTCTCTCTCATATTACAACATTGTACGGTCTCCTCGTGATTTTTTCTATACTACACAGGGGATCATTGTTTGCTTGCATGGCCAACATGCAACAAAACGTGTGTTAACGTTTTCGAAGCATATTTTTTCTAGGGTCAGAAGCACATACAACAGCATTTTACTCCTTTTGTTCTTCTTTTTTTATGATGATCTGGGATGAGTGCAGCGTCATATAATGCACGCATGTGCCGATCCGCACGGTTTTTGTCGTGTTGCTTTCTTTTCCCTCTTACAACGGTACGTGTAGACCTTCCCAACGTGTTGGTACCCCTAAGCGGTGGTCATTGGAATACGCGAGCAGGAACGTCAGCGGATGAACGAACAGATTTCAGGCTATTTTTGGCCTTCGTTTTGAACAAGCTCGGTGACAACGTCACGACTAAGCTTCGCCTTTCGATGCCTACGGATTAGGTGCTTTTGGTTAGAGGCAAATGGACATCCCATGATACTGATACCCTTACTGTGTCGTTCAGCCGGAGATCTGGCTATAAGGAACCATATTAAGGCCCACACCTTGTTTAATAGCATTATATTCCTGCACGTCATGACACTGTTACGGCAGTCCCAGAGAGCTTTCCAAGCATACAGGGTGATCATATTTAAATTTTCAGAAATTTTTTTAAAATCGCCTGTGGTAGATAGTATAATTCTTTTCCTTGAGCTGGGTTATTTGAAAAGGCAGACATTACTAGCACTCGAAATCTAAACAGACATTCAGCTAATGTTTTAACATTTTGCTAATTAACTTCTTAGTTACTTTGCGCCACAATTCACGAATTGTGGCTGGTGAGTTTCCGAGATGTATCGACTTGAAATGAATTTTCAAGATGACACAACTTTCGACATTTTATTTCCCGAAGTGTGGAAAGAAATACATGACCGTTCCAGTTTTGTGCTTGAATGCATAAAAGAGCGTTTCGTAAAAAAAAAAAGTCAGTGTACAACAGTGCATTTTTACATCAAGTTTGATGGCGCATATCCCCAAACTGGCGTCATTCTAGAAGTTTATTCCAACTGGATACGCCTTGCAAACTCACCGGCTACAATTCGTAAATTGCAATATGTGCCGCAAAGTAAATATTTTAAAGAATAATTAGTGTATTTTTGTTAATTAGTGGAATATCTGTATCAATTTCTCGTGCAAGTAATTTCCGCCTCTCTGAATAATCCAGCTCATGGACTAGAATTATGTTATCTGCAGCAGCTTTTTTTTTAATTGCTTAAAACTAAAAATTATCACCCTATACAGGCCGTTTTATTGAGGGTGCGTCATTTTGCGATCATAGCGCCGCCTATCATCCGGCACCATGCTGGTATGTGGGATCGCGCTGGAGGGCGCTCGGCGAACGTGCTGTTGGCGACGAGTGGCAAGTTGTCGCGTTTTCCTGAGAGGAGTAAACCAGTTGTTTGGACTGGGAAACTTGTTAGCGCATCACTACTTAGCTTCGAGCTTCGATATAGCCACAATATCGAACGGCGACAGGTCTAGAGGCGCTGCGACAGCTCTGCCCGCGATTGAAATAGGAGGCGTCAAGTCTGAACGTTGTTGATACGTAACATACTGATGCGTGTTATTATTGTATGTCTATCATTGACCTCTTTCAATGTATCACTCGGGTGACGTCAATCAGAGGTTTCTCCGTGCACAATGCGTCGTGGTGCACCAGCGTACATCCCAATACAGGTAACTGCGAAGCTACGAGAAACCACGTTTTGCTAGCTTCCGTGCTCCTAAAACTTTCGCGGCACCATTTTCTAAGCATTGTTGACCTCGCACCCGGACCATCAAGATTCCCAAGATAATGAACTGTAAGATAACTCGACCGGTAGGGCCGTTAACGTGGGTAAAACGGCAACTCGGTAAAACGATCTGGTGACAGTGGCCGCGAATACGCCACGATCAATCGGACGCAAGCGACGCGTCAAAAGAATATGAGCACTCTTGGGTCTCGAGTGGTGTCTGTGCAAGGGCACCTCGTCGACTCGAGAAGCTGAAAAACGAACCACTCTTTGCAACAGCAACTTTATTTTCTGAGGCAAAACAGCGCGCGATGCGCGGCATCGGCCGGACAACTTGCCGGCGAGATTCTGAAGCACGGGAGAGCCCATGTGAATTAGAGGCGGTGACAAGTACCAAGGTAATGTTGTTTGCTATCGCTTGGAGATACTCAGATTATTTGTTGCATTCCGCCTAATTGCATAATTATTCTTAATTAACTGAACATCTTACATATTGTAATTATATTAAAAGTCTCTATGAAAACATTGTTGAGCAACATGAAAAACTCCCGATCAGCTTGCTGTTGCTCAATACGTCCTACATAAAAATGTTTTTCCGAGCGTGAAAGAAGCCCGCGAGTACACGCAAAATGCCTTGAGCGACTGGCCGCTCGAAGCATTTTGCGTGTATTCGCGGGCCATCTTTCAAGCTCAAAAAGTAAAAAAAAAAAACTTTTATGTAGCACGTGTTGAGCAACAGAACGCTGTATCGGGAGTTTTTCACGTTGCTCAACAATTTTCGCATTGACATCTTGGTGCATGACAGTTGGGACACCGTGTATATATGTACATATACGCGCACATGGAGCACATTGGTGCTCCTACGGTCGGGAGCGCATACAGCAGCATGTTACTATATTTTATATAATACTAGGATATGCGTTAACGTGGGAACGCACGGAAGCAAGCTCTGCGTGTCCATCCCGCGATAAGTGGTTCTTGAGGGAAAGGGAAAGGTTGGCGCTATCTTCTGCAGCCCTTGAGGGAGCACGGCTCAGCTCCATCCCGCGCCACACGACAACGGGGAGCCGTGAGGGAGCCCAGGGAAGAAGCATTTCCCCGAACGAATGAGACTCCGCGCACAGCTTTTGTTTTTCTGGATGGCGGAAGCTCTCACGAACGTTCCCACTCTGTAAGCCTGCCATCGCTCTTGCGACGATAAATAATAAAGATGATTATATTACATTTATTGCCACCTGCCGTGGTGGCTCAGCGGCAATGGCGTTGCGGTGCTAAGCACGAGGTCGTGGGACGGAATCCCGGGCGAGGCGGCCGCATTTCCATGGTGTCGAAATGGAAATGGGGAAAAAATGGGCCGTGCATTGGGTGCACGCTAAAAATCCCTAGGTGTTAACAACAATTTACGTAGTCCTCCCCCCCCCCCCCCCCCCACTACAGCGTGCCTCGTAATAATATATCCCGGTTTAGGAGCGTAAAACCCCGGAATTTAGTCTAAATAAATGGTTACTCTGATTATGAAATAGTATTTGGAATACTAATGAATGCCAATAAAATCGCAGAAAAAAACTAACAGTGGTGACATAGGTGATTTACTGGTACATCTTCCCAGTGAGAAGGAAAAAAGTTAACTGAAAGGAGCGCCAGGGGCGCAGCGCCTCTATGAAGGGACGAAGAAACACACAAACACACACACACACACACACACACACACACACACACACACACACACACAAGGCTTTGTGTGTGTTTGTGTCTGTCCCCTTTCAGACGCGCTACGCCAATGGCGTTTCATAAGACGCACCAACAAGCCCAACGTGCAACCTTATAGTGAAGCGAGCGGCTGATCCACTTACTTCTCGCCCGTTTCCACATAAATCAAACAGTAAAAACCAAACAAATCCGGTGTTCCAGGTAACACTTCTGCAAGTGGCTTGTCCCACGCAATAACAACGCTTGTTCCTGATAAAATTTCGGGAACGTATGTGTTACGCGGCCTATATACTTACATGTTTGCATATACGTAAGCTATGTGGACCCAGATTAAGAGTGTGCCAAGCAAGTCTAGCGCAACCCGAACCCACCGTGAAGGCTGTTTCACAGGGCCCGACCCGGGTTGCCGGGCAGGCCAGAGCCCGTGCAATGTTCTCCCCTGTGTATAACCACTACTACAGCTCGCCGTGTGGTTGAAAAACGCTGAATTCCTAATTTGCGCCTCGATGAACATCTTGTCATACCTGATTCATTCGGGCGATTACTTGCAACTGTGTCCGACACCTGCCTATTATGACAGGTGTCTTAACGCGAGAGCGTTAAGGGCCCCGTGCCGCAGAAAATCCGGCGTCGGCGTGGATGTCGGTGTCCGTGGCGGAAAAAAATCATCCACAACCACCTCGACCGCGCAGGCCCTCCGCGTGGCGCAAGATGTTTGCGCTGGAGAAGTCATTCCGAACCACCCCGACCATGCAGGCCCTTCGTCGCGGTGCAAGGTGTTAGTGAACAAAAATTGAATTTCTCACAGTGAAGTCCGTTAGAAAAATGGTAAAGTACAACTGAAACACAACCTACAGACGTGGTGGCGTCGGACTGTTATTTGAATGTACAAGAAAACATTATTCTGTGACGACGAAACTCGCACACAAACCTCTTTTGTCATCATTTCTACCATAACAACACCGGCTCACTCACCTACTTGCGAAAATCTTATCCAGATGGCGCTGGTATCCTCGGCAGGTCAAATCAGGACTTGGCCTGCCAAATGCGTTTTGAACACGCGCGCGTGGGGCCAATAGCAAAAAAAGTAATAAAATAATAAAAAAGGTCCTAGGGCCTTCACATTTTAGTATAACACGACTTATATTGCCCCTGGAAAAACGTCTTCCCAGCAATGCACTTCTGTTTAAAAGTGACGCCGACTTTAAGGCGATCGGTATAAGCTTGGTCTTTGTAAGCTGGCATTCCCACGTTCTGTATTAAGTGAAGGAAGCCTACTTGCCGGATGCGAACGATGCGATATGCGAATGGGTCCCGGCAACGCTATCGCGTTCTACTCTTAAAGGCGAAGCGTAGGCGTCCTCAATTTTTTTTCTGGGGTCGTGGCTACACGTCCACAGAAAAACACAACTCAACTGAAACTTTCTCAATTGGAACTTTGGCTCTACGGGAGCTGTCTACGGGAGTTGCATATGTGTTGTTGTTTTTTTTTTTCTATTTGGTCGTGGGTAGTCGTGTCTGTGGCATGTACAGTCTCCGACTTTTTGAAGGTGGTCGCGCTAGCACCCAATCAAGTCGAATAAACCATGCCCTTCTCTGAACCTGACTGATGATGACAGAAACGAATGACTGGTGATGATGAGAATGTAGCTTAATTTTGTCCCTGAATCGCCCGAATGTGTCCGCTGGAGGGCGCTGAAATGAAGTTCGCTCGGCGCTACCGCAATCACCTTCATAAAGTCGGCGACTGTACAGTACTGGCTGGAAGTTCCGAAACTCCTGAGCACGCTAGAAACCCTGTAGTCGGGATAAGAACTATATAGGCCGTTTGTGGGTGTGTATATGGCCGCTGTTTGCGAGTCTCGGAGACTTGGGTGTAATAATGCCGCTTAACAATCGCCTGTGAGACAACGGGTAGGTCGCAAGTCTCTTCGGTATTGTCCCGAGCCAAAGCCCCACAACGATGGTCTCAAGTCGTGATGATGAGTATGTACAGATGAGGATATGAAGGGTAAATATAATGCTCACACTAATTATCCCTCCTCCCCCCCGCGTGCGAGCGGCCGGACCGGCCGTGGCTTAGAGTAAAAACGAACGGCGAACGAAGGCTTTGAGACGAGAAACGTGAAATATCGCGGCACCATGGCAACGGCTGTCAGGAGATACCTAGACTGGAGTGACCAGGTAGTTCACGTTATTATTAGTAGGCTCAGGGGTGCTGTTTTCACGATATTTTAGTCAGCTTGATCGTAGGTTATGAATGGCGCCAGATGTCCTGTATAACAGCACGGCCAGCGCTTAAGCGGATTGCAGAGTGTCTAGAGGCAGATTTTAATTCCCGTCAACCTTATAGTTTTATACCTAACGAAGAATGATGATAGCATGCGCAAGCCCTCGTGGCAGTTGCCTTTTTTTTTTTCTTTTGAGAGAGAGCACCGGTCGCATCTAACACGTGAAAATGCAAACCTTCGCGGAAACTTCCCTGTCGGTGTAGAGTCCGGCGGCAGATGTGTTATACTTGTCGAGAGTGGCTTCAAAAGCTTTTGACAGAGGCCGCACTTCTCAGTGGCCCCTGCCGAGGGAATGCACAGCGCCCCGTGAATTCGTGTCGCGCGGGATCCGAGTTTGTGCGAGAACTAAACTGGCGACTTTTCTTTTGCGCCGCCTGGCTCGCACGACTCCGGGTGTGGACCATGTGTGACACACCGACAGCAGCAAATGGTGAAAGAGCCGGCACGTGGGACCGACCAGAACAAGGGCCGGTCGCCCATCTTTGTGATCCTCCTGCTGTCGCTCATTCCGGTCATGTTCGGTGCCGCCCTGGCCATCCGCTATGTAACCCGGGGCCCACGGGTTGTGCACGTCGAGGTGGCGCCAACCACCACGCCGGTCACAACGACCTCGACGGTAGCAACCACTACTGTTGTGACCACCGTGAAAGTCGTAGTCCCTGTGGATCTGACTGTGCCGTACAAGCCGAAGCCGGGCACTGAAAGCCACACCGGAGAACTGCCACTAGACGTCCATCCGAAGAGTTACGACGTCACGATTACCCTGAACGGTGAGAGCGATATTCATTATACAGGATGGCGTGGGTTGCGTGGCGGACACAAAATTACCAACAGCCTATACGCTCCGTGCGCCTGCGTCACCGGGAAGTGTTTGTTATTGGAAAACATTCTCCAAAGGAAAAAAAGTAACCTAACGGGGCTGAGGCAGACCACACAGTTATGCCTCGAAAGAGATGTTGCTGTTTGACAAACCACGGTGCATTGTAGAAAATTGTTAGTCTAGCTTGTTAACTAAATAAAGATTAACATATTGCCAAGGGGGAAAAAAAGAAAACAAAGTCCGCGGGGTTCCAAGAACCCTCCGACGCGTATGTCATCTATTGCGATAGCAGCATTCTCCAAAGAGGATTTTAATTTTCCTAGGCAGGCTCGCACAGCGAACTCCATTGCTCAATTACAGCTATGCCTTGCGATGCGCACAACGTCGCCATCGTCTACAGGCCGTGATGTCCGTTGTGGCCACCAAGATGCTCAGACGCGCGACCACGCCGCAACATTGCGCATATTGCTAAGCGCGAAACTTGGATCATAGCCTATACAACGTTTTATACATGCGTGCAATGTTATGGTGGCTAGAGATACATTCGGCAGTGGCTGCGTTCATTGTTCTTGCATGCACTTGCGTGTAACTTTTTATTGCGATAGCAATTATATAGACACTCCAAGCGCATTTCTGCCGTCGCCGTGATCGTGGTCGTCGCTGTGAGGTTCCTTATAAAGTCAAAACACGGTAACATCTTTGTTGCGCGCCGTACGCTGTATGAGCGAGTGAAAGTTTGCGAGGATCAGTCGACGATCAGCGCTCATTCTCCCGCGCGCGAGGCACAGGGGAGGAGGGGGTTCTACTCCGGCGGTTCTACTCCGACGGGCACCGTAGCTTGAAACCGTGGGCCACATCTTCAACGCGCTCTGCCATGTGGACAAAGTGCATCTAGTGCCGGTAGCTTCGTATCCGCTGTGCTTTGGGCATTTAGTTCGCGTTGGAGCGAGAGACGGCACAAAGGTCAATTCGCTCGCTGCTGCTGCTGCGTCTCCTCACTCGAGCGTTTTGACAGAGTTCCCGCGGTCATCGAGCGAGATGAGTTGATGTTTACATGTCAACACGTGACACCTTGTTTGACACACCGACCATCCCCTCCACCTCAAGTGCGACGTTCTCTGCAGATCTGGAGCCCATTCTGGCCTAATAATTATAATAAATAAATACGCCTTCATTCTTTTGATATATTCTATCTTTAGTTCTCTCCCACAGATCGCCGGCACCATCAACAACGTGACGTCAACATACTCGTATTACCCCTATACGGAGTAATTATATTGAACTAATTAACCAAAATTCACTTCCTAAATAATTACTTGGTGGCACATATGGCAATTTACGAATTGTAGCCGGTGAGTTTACAACGTGTATCCACTTCGAATGAAGTTGCAGAATGACACCAGTTTGGAGATATGCGTCATCGAACTCGACGTAAGAACGCACCGTTACTCCACTTACATTTCAAGATAACGCTCTTTCATGCATTGAAGCACAAAGGTAAGAGGAACGCTCATGTATTTTGTCCCACACGTTGGAAATATCTCGAAACCGGTGTAATGCTGGAAATTCATTTCAAGTGTAATCGTCTTGATAAATAACCGGCTACAATTCGTAAATTGCAATATGTGCCGTAAAGTAATAAATTAACCAAGTATTGAGTGAATTTTCGTTAATTAGTTGAATGTGTGTTCCGATTTTTTGTGCAAGTAATGTCCGCCTCTTCAAATAATAAATCTCAAGAACATGAATTACGCTATCTTTCATAGGCAATTTTTAGAAATTTCGTAAAATTTATATGATTACCTTGTGCGTAAACCTAACTCACCTGGGATGACACGGCCTCCTTGAAAAAGACGGGTCCACCTGTCGAATCAATGGCCAGCCGATCTCAAGCGCTTAACCTGATTTTATTCTTTTCAATTTCCACTACGGGTCTCCATCGTTGGCACACCTCCTGTCGCGTTTCTTTCTTTTTAATCAGGTGCCATTTTTCCGTTTGAGTTGTTACCCACTGAGGTTGGCCGTGTAAAAGCTTGGGCGTATTCTTGACTCTAGGGTCGTACTATGTGAAGATTCTTTTCCTTCAGTTCTATACCCGCCACATAATACTGGCGACAGGGAAGGCCTGGCCTCATGGCAGCCGATTATGAAAGGTAACAAATAAATACTTGCGTATCTCGAACTCAGATCAGTTGGAGCACGCTCGCTTGGACATTTTGCTATCTTTGACCGGAGCTGGTAATTGGCGACTGGGAACAGCACCCCTCGCATATGGTATCCACTGCTCGTCAAGCTGTGTCCTGGCGCTGGTGTCACCGTAGATTAAAAAAAAGTAGCGAAAGGCTTTCACCTCACCGCCGAGCTTCGCGATTGGACGATAACTGCAGTGCGCCCCCCGGTTTGGGCCAGGATGACATCCGTCTCACGTATGCGCGCCCTCTTCACCATTCGCCCCGCCCCGTGACGCGGCACTATAGCTGTAGCATGACAACTGCTTTCGCGGTGGCCGGGGTTCTTCTCCGTTTGTTCTCGCAAATGAAAAGGGACAGGAGCGAAGGGCTTTGAAAGGAGACACCGAACTCACTGATAGGCCACATAACGTCACACAGCCGCTTACTGTAACGCGGTTCGTAGGGCTCGCGCAAATTTTCTTTTTCTCCTTGGCACAAACGAGGAGGCGCTGCCGGCAGTTGTCGATGCTTGTCGAAGAACCAGGAGTGTTAAAGGGACACTAAAGACAAATACTAAGTCGAAGTGGACTGTTCAAATACCTTTCCAGAAACCTCAAAACGCTTGTCTCGTGCAAAGAAAAGACTTAGTTTACGCAAAAATTGGATCTGAAGGGCCCAAATACCTTTATTGCAATTCAAATCACCCGCCACGCCAACTGAGGAGTGGTGACGTTGCATACGCCATTTTCTGCCGTTGGTGAGCGTTGGTCTAGTGTAACGGCGCCCGACAGATGGCGGTACGGTGCGCCGCTGCAGCTGATTTTGGTAAAGTGGCGTAGACATTTCGGGCATTCCGCGAAGTCCGTCGCATGGAAGTGGAATTCTCTGCTACTTGCAGTTAGTGCGAGGTTCGCAAGCCAGAAAAACAAGCGCAACACTACACGTTAACAGAACAACTTAAACGCGAAAGTGCGGGCGGCGCAGAATCGAGCGAACACGAAACCTTTTGACCGCCCGCGTTGTTGTCAACGGTGTAATGTCAGTTAGTTCTTTTTTGTAAAAGTGTAATAGAACTGGTGAAGTAGTACTTTCTTTCTTCTTATAATACAGTACAACGATGTTTTTATAACGAGTGGT